>NC_134602.1:2220256-2584587 GCF_037038515.1 Microtus pennsylvanicus
ACAATGACCTCCAAATATAAACAATGTACAAATATACATTGCAGTAGGTAAACATATATCAATACATAAACATTATATAAGTATTTTAATCAGAGGTAGAATTGTACACTGCAATATGGTAAATATATACAATATATATATATATATCAATACAATATATATCAATACATAAAAATGTTTTAAACAGAGGTAGAACCATGCAGGCATACAATAGTCAATATAATTTAACTTTGTATAAATATACAAGAATCTATACCAATATATTTGTCTAAAATCAGTAACTCACAATTACAAATCTATTATCCCATCATTCCCTCTTTTTTTTTAAAATAATCCCTGAGCTAATAAAATTCCACCCCAACCCTCAATCGTATACTAATTATAATCCACCCCTAAATGATGTCCATAAACCCAAGGGCAAACTTTACTGGGAGAGGGGATGTCGTCCTCTAGAATTACTTCCAGCTGTCATGGGGGCGACGTTCTTCCTGGGGGATCCTGTGCAAGAAAAATGGTGGTTAAATTTCAAGATCAATGTCTTTTAAAATTGCAAATAGTCTCTGAGTATATTGTGGAGGTCTGGCCAGAATGTTGTACAAGATGTGCACCCTTTCAGCTAACCAAGTTGGGATCGTCTTGTGCAGCTGGTATCCAAAACAGGTCTTGCAGTAGTGCTATCAATATCATGACGTCATATCATCCAGGTGGAGGAGTTGTTATGGGGCCCCATCTTCTTCCTGGAAACTTCAAATGTCACTTTAGGAAAAACTCATTGTTCATTACGAAAAACTTAAACATTAATCATATAGACATATATATATACATACATATATACATACATACATATATATATATTCAATGAAAAACATGATAGATATATTCAATGAAAAGTATGATAGATATGAAGCAAAGCAAAGATGTTTTCTAAACTCATATTTCGTTCTGTCCCACATCATGGCTCTTGACATGAGACAGAAACTCCAGAAACTCTGGGTTTTTCGCTTACTAACAGGATTGGAATTGGAGAGGGACCGGGCCACAGTCCAACTTCAAAACCAGCTCTATAAATTTAGAAATATGGTTTAATATTACTTACAAACCCATTCAGTTTTCTTGATATTTCCTATTGGGCAGGTATTTTTCCATCTGTCAGTATCCAAACATCCACGGTCCCTTGAATTTCTCAAAGATGAGTGTTTTCCTGTGGAGATAAGAACAGAAACCTGCCCCCATTTTATATGTTTTTCTTACCACCTGTATGAATATCATCATTGTGGAAAAGTTGTCATTTCTCCTTTCCAAGAGGTTTCTCCTCTTCAAATCGAAACTTTATTAATTTTGATGGTATCCAAATTTTTTCCTCTCGTGTGGAAACAAGAGCAAAACCCCTTCCCCAACGTAGCAAATCTCCTGGCTTCCACTGAAAGGTCAGCACATCTTTGAAATAAATCGGTTGATTTAGTTCAGCAGACTTTTCCATTATCCAATGTCTTTCTGCTGCTGTCGTACCTTTCTCATTAGCGGTAAGAAAATTAAAGGTTAATAAAGCATTATGTAATCTATTTCTGGGGGTATTTTTGGTCCCTTTCTGTTTGTTCAGCATATCCTTTATATAGTACGATTTGATCTTTCTATAACTGCCTGACCTGTAGGATTATTTGGTATACTTGTAATGTGTTTTATATTATAATAATCAAAAAAGCATTTCATTTTCTTAGATACATATGCTTGACCATTATCTGTCTTTATTTGCGCAAGTATACCCGTGATGGCCATAACTTCCAATAAATGTGTGATTACTGAATCATCCTTTTATGAGCTCAGAGCAGTATCCCATTGAAAATCTGAATACGTGTCTATGGTGTGGTGTACATATTTTAATTTACCAAATTCTATAAAGTGGAACACATCCATCTGCCAGATTTCATTTCTCTTAGTGCCCTTTGGGTTACTCCCTGCAGGCAACGGTGTTTGATTATAGAAGAACAAGTAGGACATCTCTTTATAATATCCTTAGCTTGTTGCCAAGTAATGGAAAATTGTTTCTTTAGGTCTTTACTATTGACATGATGCTTCTTATGAAATTCAGAGGCCTAAAACACACTTCCAATCAATAATTGATCAATCTCATTGTTGCCTTGCATGAGAGGACCAGGCAGACCTGTATGAATATACCTTTCTTCTCTGCAACTCATGGAACCTTCTCGAAAACTGACCACATACTCAATAACAAGCAAACATCCACAGTTACAAAAACATATTATTAACCACCTGTGTCTTATCAGATCACCACTGTTTAAAGTTACAATTCAACCACAATGATACCCCCAGAAAGTCTATGAACTCATGGGAACTGGACAGTCAACTACTGAACCACACCTGGATCAAGGAAGAAATAAAGAAAGAAATTAAAGTCTTTCTTGAAATCAATGAAAATAATGACTCAACATACTCAAACCTATGGGACATTATGAAAGCAGTGCTAAGAGAAAAGTTCATAGCACTATGTGCCCACTTAAAGAAAACAGAGAAAGCACACATTGGCGACATAACAGCCCACCTGAAAGCAGACTCACCAAGGAGGAGTAGAAGACTGGAAATAATCAAACTAAAGGCTGAAATCAACATAATAGAAACACAGAAATTAATCCAAAGAATCGATGAAACTAAAAGCTGGTTCTTGGAGAAAATCAACAAGATTGATAAACCCCTATCAAACAAATCAAATGCCAAAGAGAGAATACACAAATTAACAAGATCAGTGATGAAAATGGAGCCATGACCACAGACACAGAGGACATTCAGACAATCATTGGATCTTACTACAAAAGCCTATTTTCCACAGAATTGGAAAATATTAAAGAAACAGACACTTTTTTAGAGATGTTTCATATACAAAAGTTAGACCAGGACCAGTTGTTTAGTTGCTATCTAAATAGACTTTTTAGTCATGAAGAATTAGAAGTTGTTATAAAAAGAACTCCCTACCAAAAAAAGCCCAGGTCCAGACAGTTTCAATGCAGAATTCTACCAGAACTTCCAAGAAGAGCTTATACCTATACTCCTTAAAGTATTTCACAATATAGAAACAGAAAATTCATTGCCAAATTCCTTTTATGAAGCTACAGTTACCCTGACACCAAAACCACAAAATGACTCAACCAGGAAAGAAAATTACAGGCCAATCTCACTCATGAAGATCGATGCAACAATCCTCAACAAAACACTGGTATCCAAGAACACATTAGAAAAATTATCCATTTTGATCAAGTAGGCTTCATCTAAGAGATTCAGGGCTGGTTCAACATATGAAAATCTATCAATGTAATCCATCATATAAATAAACTGAGAGAAAAAAAACATGATTATTTCATTAGATGCTGAAAAAAAATTGATAAAATTCAACATCCCTTTATGATAAAGGTCTTAGAGAGATTAGAGATACAAGTATCATACCTAAATATAATTAAAGCCATTTATAGCAAGCCAATGGCTAATATCAAATTAAATGGAGAGAAACTCAAAGCCATCCCACTAAAATCAGAAACACGACAAGGCTGTCTACTCTCTCCATACATCTTCGATATAGTGCTTGAAGTTCTCGAAATAGCAAGAAGACAACATAAGGGGATCCAACGGATTTGAATTGGAAAGGAAGAAGTTAAACTTTCATTATTTGCAGATGATATGATACAGCGAGCATAAAAAACTGCAGAAGAGAACTCCTACAGCTGTTAAACACCTTTAGTAACATGGCAGGATACAAGACCAATTCCATAAAATCAGTTTCTCTCCTATACACAAAGGATAAGGAAGCAGAGAGGGAAATCGGAGAAGCATCACCTTTCAGGATAGTCACAAATAGCATAAAATATCTTGGGGTAACACTAACCAAAGATGTGAAGGACCTATTTGACAAGAACTTTAAATCCTTGAGGAAAGAAATTGAGGAGGATACCAGAATATGGAAGGATCTCCCGTGCTCTTGGATTGGGAGGATCAACATAGTAAAAATGGCAATTCTACCAAGGGTAATTCATAGGTTCAATGCTATCCCCATCAAAGTCCCATTAAATTCTTCACAGACCTCGAGAGGACATTAATCAACTTTATATGGAAAAACAAAGAACCAATGATAGTCAAAACAATCTTATACAATAAAGGAAATTCTGGAGGCATTAGCATCCCTGACTAAAAAATCTATTACAGAGCTTCAGTAATGGAAAAAGCTTGGTCATGGCATGAAAACAGAGAAGTCGATCAATAGAATAGAGTAGAAGAGCCACATTTTATCCCACCAACCTATGAACACCTGATTTTTGATAAATGAGCTAAAAATATTCAATGGAAGAAAGACAGTGTCTTCAACAAATGGTGCTGGCACAACTGGATGTCAATCTGTAGAAGAATGAAAATAGATCCATACCTATTGTCATGCACAAAAATCAAGTCCAAATCGATTAAAGACCTCAATATCAGTCTGAACACACTGAACCTCGTATATGAGAAAGTGGGAAGTACTGTACAACAGATGGGCACAAAAGATCGCTTCTTAGGCATATCCCCAGCAGCACAAACATTGTGGACAACATTGAATAAATGGGACCTCCTAAAACAGAGAAGATTCTGTAAAGCAAAAAACACTGTCACTAAGACAGGAAGGCAACCCACTGACTGGGAGAAGATCTTCACCAACCCACCACAGACAAAGGTCTGATCTCCAAAATATATAAAAAACTCAAGAAACTAGACTTTAAAATGCTAATTACCAGAATTAAAAAATGGGGCACTGAACTGAAAATAGAATTCTCAACAGAAGAAGTTCAAATGGCCAAATGACACTTAAGGTAATGCTCAACCTCCTTGGTGTTCAGGGAAATGCAAATTACAACATCTTTCAGATATCATCTTACACCTGTCATTATGGCTAAAATCAAAAACACAAATGATAGCCTTTACTGGAGAGGGTGTGGAGTAAGGGGCACACTCATTCATTGCTGGTGGGAATGCAAACTTGTGCAACCACTTTGGAAATCTGTGTTGCGATTTCTCAGTAAATTCAGGATCAACCTACACCAAGATCCAGCAATACCACTCTTGGGAATAAACCCAAGAGATGCCCTATCATATGTCAAAAGCATTTGTTCAACTATGTTCATAGCAGCATTATTTGTAATAGCCAGAACCTGGAAACAACCTAGATGTCCTTTAATTTAAGAATGGATGAAGAGAGTGTAGAATATATACATATTAGAGTACTACTCAGCAGTAAAAAACAATGAACTTATCGAATTTTGCATGCAAATGGATAGAAATAGAAAACACAATCCTGAGTGAGGTATCCCAGACCCAAAATGATGAACATGGGAAGTACTCACTCATAATTGGTTTCTAGCCATAAATAAAGGACATTGAGCATATAATTTGTGCTCCTAGAGTAGCTAAATAAGAAGGCGAACAGCCCCCAAAAAACCACATATGGTCATCCGCCTGGATATGGGAAGTAGACAAGATTGCAGGTGGCATGGGGCTAAGGGGAAATGGGGTGAGAAACGTGAGAAGGGGAGAATGGGGGGTGCTTGGGTGAATGGGACGGTTGGGATAAAGGAAGAGTGGACATGGGAGCAGAGAAATTTATATCCTAATTAAGGGAGCCATCTTAGGGTTGGCAAGAGATTTGACTCTAGAGGGGATTGCAGGTGTCTAGGGAGATGTCCCCAGCTAGTACCTTTAGCAACTGAGGAGAGGAAACCTGAAATGACCCTATCCTATAACCATACTGATGAATATCTTGTATATCACCTTAGAACTTTCATCTGGCAATGGATCAAGATATAGACAGAGACCCAAATTGGAGCACTGGACTGAGCTTTAAGAGAAGGAGGAGAAGGAGTGAGAACATGAGCAAGAAGTCAGGACCAAGAGGGGTTCACCCACCCACTATGACATTGGAACTGATCTATTGGGAGGTCACCATGGCCAGCAGGACTGGGACTGAATACCTGGGATTAAACCGGACATTCTGAAAGTGGCAAACAATGAAGGCTGATGAGAAGCCAAGGACAATGGCACAAGGTTTTGATTCTAACTCATGAACAGGCTTTGTGGGAGCCTAGCCTCTTTGGATACTCACCTTCCTGGTCCTGGATAGAAGTGGGAAGACCTTGGACTACGCTTCATTCTTGAGTGGGAGGGGGAATGGAGTGTGGGGAGGGAGAGAGGGGTAGGGGCTTGAGGTAAGGGAGCAATGTGTGTGAGGAGGGGGAGGGAAATGGGAAATCGGAAGGAGGTGGAAATTTTACTTGCAACAACTAAAAAATATAATAAACAAAAAAAAATGGAGAAGGAACTAGACTTGATTGTGTTAGAGAGGAAAGTCCTTGAGTCATTTGTGTTGGTGGCAATGTGCCTGTAGTCATTGGGACAAATGGAGGCATTCCCAAATCATCTGGTATAGAAGACAGATGGCTATGTGTGCACTGGTCAATCTTATATAGTCCCAACTATTCATGGGAAGATGCTGACTGTTGTAGTAATTGTTGGTTATATGGTGAAGAAGGTAGAGTTCCCTGAGTAGATATGTAAAGTTGGTCAAATAGAAAATGTGCGAGAACTTTGGATGTAGATAAAGAAGATTCTTGGGATCTGTTGCCATGTTGTAAATGTCCTGTTGTTCCAGAAGAAATCACCAAGGCCCTGTAGGCCCTTTGAAAATGGTAATAAATCTGTGCAAAACAAGTGTCCTAGCTTATTTTGGAAAGATGCCGGTGGACCCAGAATTAATGTGGAAGATGCTCAATATTCTACAGTCCATGATCTTGATGAGAAAGAACCCAGTGTACCTTGGAAAGACATAAAAATTTCCCAATGCCTTTGATAACACATGCAAGTTGGTTGATTCCTTAGATTTGTTTGAAGAGTATATGAGCATCTGGTGAATTCATTTAAATATCTGCCCTACCATACCTGGAAAACACTATTCCATTGTAATTGATCATACTCTGTAGGACTTGGGCTATAAAGGTCATGAACAGTCTTATCAGCACACAGGATAAACATGTACACATTGATGCACACTGGTGTGTGGTATGAACACCTATGGTGAATGCACCAATCTCCATCAAATCACTTAACTATGGAATCTGTGATGTTAGATGGAGTGTGGCAAAGACACCACAAACCCATCTGAACCCCAAATACCAGTGTTATATTGATGCCTGACTCCTATCATGGAAGGATCCTGCCCTCTTTTAATGGGGCAATTTTTGGTTCATTCATCTTCACAAACTTGGTTAAAAGGTTGGAGGTATCAAACTGCGAGTCAGCATTCAGCATGTAGATAAGCTCTCCCAGGTCATGTGATTTGGCTACAATGTGGGTGAGAACTTGTACCAGGCAACACTGGTACATCCTTCACACCTTTCCATCATCCTCATCGTCACTCTTTTGGGTGGGCCTGGAGCACAAAGAAGGAAAAATTGAATAAGCCTCCTTTTTAGTAGAAAACCTCATACATCCTCAATTTAGCTTGGCTGTCAGAGGAAATGCAGTACATTTTATCCTACAAGGCATACTCATCCATTGGTTCACTCACTTATCCAATGAATGATTAAATTCATTCATTCTTCCATCTCTCTTTTCTTCAATCCCTCTTCCATTTACCCCCATATCCTGTCAACATCTTGCCCACATAAATCTTCTATGTCTCTTCTGTTCTAGAACCTTTCATTTGTAAAGAACTTGCCCTCTCATTGGAGAATTTTTTTTTTGCTTCTCTATGGATGGAGATCATATGAGGAAGATCAGATGAGTGGCCATGACAACTCTTGTGCTGTAAAGTTAGGCAGACCACATATTGATGGCTGATATTCCTGAGCAATGAGTCAGATGTCCATGAGCTCTGCCCCTGGTGACAGACTGGCAAACATCACTGTGGTCACACATATTTAACTCATTCAGTGTTCACAGATCCTGGAGACTGAGGTTTAATTCTTGTCCTAATCTGATGAAGAAACCAAGATGATAAGAACAGAGCAGCCTGAAATAAGGACTCAAAATGGGTCATTTGCAAAGTAAGGCTACCTGCCTCCACATGTGCTCTCTCCCTATCTTAGTCAAATCCATCCTTCCACAGTGTAGCTATAGAGTACTTCCATAGAGTACCAATGTCCAGGCAACTGCTAACCACAGGTATGAACCCAACTGCCCTTGATTTCCCCTTAGTGTCTCATAACAACACAAAAAGTACATAAGAACTCTCCAGCACCATATTAGAGCAATTCTAGGACCCCAAAGATGCAGCAAGTTATTTTTTATTGGTAATAAAGTTGGTTCTGGTGGGACAAAATGATGTAGCATTAAAAAACAGATTGGCGTACTCTATATGATTGCATGTGATATGGCCCACACAGGCTTCTGATTCTGAATACTTGTCCTCAGCAGGTTTTTGAGGTTGTGGAGAACTAGTATTTACCCGGAGGCATTGGGGTCTGAAAGGACAAGCCTTGATGTTTCAGGGCATCCTTTCACTTGGTCTCCACTCTTTACTGATTACCTTACAGAGATCGAGCAGCCACCTATTACTGGTGCCATGGCTTCCCCAACAAGAACAGAGAGACCCCCCCTCCACACCCTAGTTTCTTTTATCAAATATGAAGGGATAAGTCACAAACAGTCTCCCACACCAGTTTAGAATTATGATTAATAGAATGGTTATTTCTTTAAAGGAAAAAAATTTACAGATCACCATCCCAGAAAACATCCTTCTGCAGGATCATGAAAGGAGCCTAGTAGCAGGAAGTGAAGCTTGAAGCAAGAGATCAAGCTAAAGGCAGATGCTGCATTTTGAAAGAGAGAGAGAGAGACCACACCCCAATAGGCTGGTATCTTCTCAGTGGCTATTAACTGAAGGAGTGAAAAAAGCTCCTGTAACACACATATTTGGTCATAGCAAAAAAAAAAAATACCAGTATGTGAGAAAAACCCATTTTAGCTTATTTTTTGTCAGTCCTATAGGATACATCACAGAGACAGATTCTGCTTCATACATGAGTGTCACCGATGATTTCTCTTTAAGAAGAAACCCACAAACACTCCCAACAACATCATCAGCATTCAACGTGTCCTTGACTTCTTTGCCTTGCCTTTGATCATGCAGTAAATGATGCTGCTAGTTAATCTGTGCAAGGAATATGAATTTCCCTGTAACTAAATAGACATAATTGAAAATTATCTTAAACACTAGAGGGAGTCACAATGCTATGGAGAGTGTTAATCATCACCTGTATGACAGTGACATATTTAAGATCCCTCTTTTGTCTTTAAACCTAAGAATTTTCAATATGATATGTTGTCATACAGATTTCTTAGGGTTTTTCTGACTGTTGGTTTCCTTGGATGTATGATTTGATATGTTTACATGATTTTTGCCAGATCCAGTCAGTTTTTGCCATGCACTCTCAGCTCCACATCATTGTATTACCCTTAGATTTTAGTTCCAGGAATTTTTGACATCTTGTGACTGTTGCACAATTACTCTTGTTCAACCTAAATGATTTGAGGTGTTATTTAGGTTGAGTTTTATCTTCAATCCGTGAGTTCATTGACTTTTCTTGGCCTTCATTCCTGGGCCACGGAGCCTAAGTACTGTTGGTTTCCGCCAATTACTTCTGCTTGCTGAGATAGTCTACAAACTCAGTACTACCATGACTGTGTTTCTATAGCAAACATTCTTCTCAAGATAAGATAAATTTCAATATTACAATCCACCTGTTTTTATTGTGATTTAAACACACACAAACAAGTTAATGCACAATTACTGATGATATCTCAACTTAGGGGTCCATTCTGGGATTGGCAAGAGCCTTATCACTCGAGGGGATCTTAGAAAACCATGGGGTGACCACAACTAGAACCTTTGTCAAGTGAGGATAGGGTGCCTGCACTGTGCCATGTCCTTAGGCACTCTGGGGGCCTTGTCCCATAGTCAGACTGATGACTATCTTGAATATTTCCTTAGAACTTTTGTTTGGCAGTTGATGGAGATAAAGACAGGGACCACATAAGAAAACAATACTGAGCTTCCAAGCTCCAGGTGAAGTGCAGCAGGAGGGAGAATATGAGCATGGAAGTCAGGAATACAAGGGCTTGTTCACACACACTGAGACACTGTGCCTGAGCTAATGGGAGCTCAACAAAAACAGCTGGACTGGGAATAAAAAAGCATGGGATCAAACTGGAAGCTCTGAATGTGGCTGACAATTGGGGCAGACTGAGAAGCCAATGATAATGGCACTGGCATTTGTCTGCACTTCATATACAGGCTTTTTGTGATCCTATTCTATGTGGATGCATACCTTCCTAAATCTGGATGGATGAAGGGTGGGCTTGGACTTCCCACAGGTCAAGGTACCCTGCCCTCTATTTTGACTGGTGTTGGAGTGGAGAGTTTTGTGGGGGAGCAAGAAGAAAGTAGGAGGAGGAAAGGAAGTGGAAATTTTGATATTTATTATTATGAAGTAATAAAAAAGCAATAGAAGATAACGAATGAAGAGATGGGAGCTAGGAAAAAAAAAACATTTAAGTCAGTTGTTGACTCAGACACCAAAGATTTTTTTTCAGAAAAAAAAATTATAAAGTGTTGAGTTACTTGGACAAGAGTATGACTCATGTAATTGGGAAGATGAGTGGGGTTTTTATTTTGGGTCTCCAGGGGGCTGTATGAGCAGCATTTTAGGACCTGTATGCTGGATATTTTTGTGGGTAAATAAGGAAGAAACCAGTCTATGGGGGGATTTATGACATAATTAGAGCCTTGTTTGTTGCGGGAAGTCCTCCTGCTTCTCCAACCTATAGCTGCTGAGATACCAGCCCAATGGAACGTGGTCTCTCTCCTTTTAAAAAAGCGGCCACTTCCCTCTCCTCTCTCTCTTCACTTCCTTCTCTGCTGGTGACTAGACTCCCTTCCGGGTTGCGTAGAGGGCTGATGGACAGTGAACAGTAAGTCTTTTCCCCTTTAAATAAATACCACCCTATTAACCCTATTAATCATAATTCCAAACTGGTGTGCCATTGTTTGTGACTTACGCCTTCAGTTGGCACCCAACGTTTGGTTTTAGAACCACTCCTTTCCCCGCTCGGCTGCTGGCCGAGAGTTCAGCTTGGCGGGAGCCCTCCCTTCCTCAGCTGCCACCTGTGCCTTGCAGCGGCGGACTTGGCCTCCCCACGTGGATTTAAACTCCACAGGCCCGCATAGTCTCTGCCCGCCTGGTTTGCTCTTTTCTGAGTCGTTTTTAAATCTCCCTTGCAAGCACAGCTCTTCAGTGGCATGAACCAGAGCACATGGTTGCTGAAAGCTGCAACCCCTCAGGGTGACTCTGTCACGTGGAGGCATAAGCAGCTTCCAGGTTGCTCTTCTCTACCCCTGGATTCTGGGTTTCTGTTTCTGTCTCTGGAATTGATTTAATTATATTTACCTTGTTGAGAAACTTGCATTTTCCAGTTTTTAACATCTACTAAGGCACTGAAACAGGACCCCATTTTCATCGCGACTCGGCAACAGCGCCACCTGCTGGATAATAGGTAATATGGCAGTTTTCGTTTCTAATGCAAATTTTACTGCTTTGTTTTCACTAATACTATGGATTAGTAAATTTATATTTACTAATACAATGGATTACATACTACAGGCTTTATATGATTATGGGAATACATTAATTTGCTTGTTACTAGGTTTCAGTTTTTTTTCCATATTCTATCATTAAGAAAGAATATGGCACTCCTAAGAACGATAGAATATTTACATACTAATAATGAACAGAAGAATATGGTACTCCTAAGAACAATAGAATCTTTACAAACTAATAATGAACAACTAATTGACAGGATTAAAATTATTGAAAATCAGAGGTTATCTGAACAAGTGGATACTATGACAGACAAAATTGACTCCATATCCAAGGGTATTAGAAAGTTACCTGAAAGGGTTCAGGGTGTTGAATTTGACCTTCAGACTTTATCACAAATTTTTCATTGGGTAACAGACAGAATGTACCTCCAAGATGGAAATCTACATGATATACAAGAAAAGTTTAAGGAGAACATGTTATCTTTGAAGAAAAAAATTAAAGCTTTGGAATCACAGGTGCAGGATGGAGACCAAAAAATTGATACCTCTGTGAAATCACTGGAAATATATACAGGTCAGGAGATTCAGAATTTAAGAGAGACAATGATAAAAAGATTGGAAAAGATTGGAGAAATTATTGCAGCTGGTGAACAGAGTAACGAGGCACAAGGACAGGATACAATGCCTCCACCAGCTATTAGAACTGGCTCACCCAACATTCTAGCAAAATACCCTATACTTAATTCTGAAAAAGCGTAAACTTCTGAAGGCTCAAAGGGAGTCAGAGAAGCTAGATGGATGCCAATAGCAATGAATGATCTGAAAGAAATTAAGCAAGCTGTTGTTAATTTTGGCTTGCACAATGCATATGTAAAGGAAATGATAAGGACTTGGTTTCTAATGCTAGAGCTACCCGCCATGATTTCCATCAGTTAGTGTCTGCAGTTTTAGATAATGGACCTTCCTTGATGTTTGGAATTTATTTCAGAGAAGAATCCAAACATATGGAACAGCAAGGAAGAGCAAAATGTGTCGAGGTTTCCCAAGATCAAATTCTTGGTGCAGGAAAATATGCTGATCCAGAGGTCCAAGCTCTTTATGACGATGAAGTACTGTGTCTGTGTCACCAAGCAGCTTTAAATGCTTGTAATAGGATACAAGATCCAGCAAAAAGTGTAGAATCATATACCAGAATTAGGCAGGGACAGAGAGAGCCCTTTATTGACTTTTTGCAAAGATTAATTAAGGCTCTGGACATAGGGTAACAGACCCAGAATCTAGACGAATACTTCTTGAATCTCTAGCTTTTGAGAATGCAAACATAGAATGCAAAAAGATAATTGGGCCTTTAAAGTCTAGATCAGCACCTATGGATTAATGGATTCAGCATACGATGAATGTTGAGACGTTTAGCTATAATGATGGATCTTGGGCAGGAGAAGTGATTTCCAGAGCATGAGGAGACATCAAACTGCCAGGTTTTTTAATTGTGGTAAATTAGAACATCTGAATAGGGACTGCAGGCACAGAATTTCTAGGAATATTATCTCTTCTGGGAATAATAAAATTAGGAGACCTAGGTCTTCAGGTATATGTAGGAGATGCAGTAAAGGCTAGCATTGGTCCAACGAATGTAGGTCAACAACAGACAGAGGGGGCAATCCTATATCATTGAAAATCTCATTGGGGAGCCTCTTGCAGGCCCCCAAGTGAACAGTGGCCCAGTCATTCCCAGTCACAGTGGAGAACGTGACACACCAAGAAAATTAAAAGCTCCAATTTCTGCTGTAAAAAGTAATACTGGTCTAAATGATGAATTATGTGTGGAGGATGAGTCAAAAAACCCAGTAGGACAGAGTAAATGTATATTTTGGCAGACTTCTATTAATGGTCAAAGCCCAAAGCTAAGAGTCTGTATAAATGGCAATTTTATTGAAGGCTTATTAGACACAGGTGCGGATGTAAGTATCATTACCCCAGAATCTTGGCATCCGAATTGGCCTCTTCAAGAGGTAGATGTTCAGTTCCTGGAAATTGGAACCCTATCTAGTGTAAAACAAAGCACAAGATGGGTTGAATGCATAGGGCACGAAGGGCAAATAGGAAGACTAAGGCCATATAGAGCCAATATTGCCTTAAATTTATGGGGCCGTGACCTTCTACAGCAATGGAATAGTCAGATTAACATTCCTGTATTTCCAGGAACTCATAATTCTGGGAAGGATATGATGAGGTATTATGGGAAAAGGTCACCAGCCATTCAGTCTGTACAAGAACATACGGCAAATACCAAACCTTTAGAGGTACCAACAGCCCTACCTTTAAAATGGCTAACTGAGAAGCCAATATGGATCAAACAGTGGCCTCTAGCTGAAGATAAACTAAAGGCATTGGAACAGCTAGTGCAGGAGCAACTAGATGCTCACCACATTGAAGAATCAACCAGCTCTTGGAATTCTCCTGTGTTTGTTGTATAAAAGAAATCTGGTAAGTGGAGAATGGTGACAGTTCTAAGAGCTATCATCAAAGTAATTCAACCTATGGGCCCACTACAATCTGGAATTACTTTGCCTTCTCTGTTACCAAAAAAATGGCCTCTATAGTTATTGATTTGAAAGATTGTTTTTTCACTATACCGTTACAAGAAAAGAATCTAGAAAAATTTGTCTTCACACTGCCTACTTAAAATAATTCTCAGCCCAATAGGAGATATCAATGGACTATCCTCCCACAAGGTATGCTCAATAGTCCTACATTGTGCCAATATTTTGTAAGTAAGACATTGGAAATAATTCGTAAACAATTCCCCAAATCCATAATTTATCATTACATGGATGACATCTTGTTATCTGATTCAAATAAAGATACTTTAGAAAGGCTGTTTGAAGAAGTAAAGAAAGTCTTGCCTAGGTGGTGATTACAAATTGCCCCTGAAAAGATTCAAAGATGAAATTCTATTAATTACCTAGGTTAAAGAATAGGGTTAGAGAAAATTAAAACGCAAATGGCACGAATTAGAAGAGACCAGTTAAAGACTCTTAAAGACTTCCAAAGATTGTTAGAAGACATTTCCAGTCTACGACCAGCTGTTGGGATAACACCTGATCTAATAGTTCATTTAAACAAAACCTTAGATGGTCATAAAGATTTGAATAGTCTAAGAAAACTGACAACTGAAGCAGAAAAGGAACTGACAATTATTGAGGAAAAATTACAAGAGGCACATGTGGATAGGGTGAACCCAAATCTTAGCTGCAACCTAGTCGTATTGCATTGCAGAATTTCTCCTACAGGGATTCTAACGCAGAGGGAAGATATTATTTTAGAGTGGATATTTATACCTATAAACCAAATAAAAAATTAAAAACATGTGGAAACAGTCTCTGAATTAAGTATAAAAGGTAAGCTGAGACTTCGTCAACTAGCAGGTATAGACCCAGCAGAAATCATAGTGCCTTTTACTACTGAAGAAATAAAAAAGTTATGGGAAGACAATGAACCATGCAAGGAGCTTGTGCTAATTTTGGGGGAGAAATTAATAGCAAGTATCCCAAAAGTGGTAGACTTAACCTCATAAAAAGAACTTCTTGGATTCTTTCTAGAATTGTACGTGATGCTCCAATAACTGGAGCCCGTACTTTCTATACTGATTCAAGTAAATCAGGAAAAGCAGGTTACAAGTCAGATGAATTGAGTAAGGTGGAACAAAGCCCATATAATTCTGCCTTCTGGTCCAGAAGGCAGAATTATATGCCATTCTTATTGTGCTAAGGGATTTTAAAGAAACTCTTAATATAGTTACAGATTCACAATATGCAGAAAGAGTTATCTTGCATATTGAAACCACTGAATTTATACCAGATGACATAGAGTTGACTTCATTGTTTATCCAGGTACAAGACATAATCAGGAACAGGCTTTGTCCAATGTACATAACACATCCGGTCCCATACAGGTCTGTCCTTTAACCAAAGGCAACACTGAGATTGATCAATTATTAATTGGAAGTGTGTTGCAGGCCTCAGAATTTCATAAGAAGCATCATGTCAATAGTAAAGTCCTAAAGCAAGAATTTTCCATTACTTGGCAACAAGCAAAGGACATTATAAAAAGATGTCCTACTTGTTCATTCTATAATCAAACACCATTTACTGCAGGGAGTAACCCAAAGAGATACAAAATCTGGCAGATGGATGTGTTCCACTTTATGGAATTTGGTAAATTAAAATATGTACACCACACCATAGGCACCTACTCAGGTTTTCAATGTGCTACTGCCCTGAGCTCAGAAAAGGATGATTCAGTAATCACACATTTATTGGAAGTTATGGCCATCATGGGTATACCTGCGCAAATAAAGACAGATAATGGTCCAACATATGTATCTAAAAAAATGAAATGCTTTTTTGATTATTATAATATAAAACTCATTACAGGTATACCAAATAATCCTACAGGTCAGGCAGTTATAGAAAGATCAAATCGTACTATATAAAAGATATGCTGAACAAACAGAAAGGGACCGAAAATACCCCCAGAAATAGATTACATTATCCTTTATTAACCTTGAATTTTTTTAACACTAATGAGAAAGGAACGACAGCATCAGAGAGACATTGGATAATGGAAAAGTCTGCTGAACTAAATCAACCAATTTATTTCAAAGATGTGCTGACCTCTCAATGGAAGCCAGGATATGTGCTACATTGGGGAAAGGGTTTTGCTCTTGTTTCCACAGCAGAAGAAAAATTGTGGATAACATAAAAATTAATAAAGTTTCGATTTGAAGAGGAGAAACCTCTTGGAAAGGAGAAATGACAACTTATTCACAATGATGATATTCATACAGGTGGTAAGAAAAACATATAAAATGGGGGCAGGGTTCTGTTCTTATCTCCACAGGAAAACACTCATCTTTGAGAAATTCAAGGGACCGTGGATGTTTGGATACTGACAGATGGAAAAATACCTGCCCAATAGGAAATATCAAGAAAACTGAATGAGTTGTGTAAGTAAAATATATTAAACCATATTTCTAAATTTATAGAGCTGGTTTTGAAGTTGGACTCTGGCTCAGTCCCTCTCCAATTCCAAGCCTGTTATTAAGAGAAAAACCCAGAGTTTCTGTAGTTTCTATTTCATGTCAAGAGCCATGATATGTTACAGAAAGAAATATGAGTTTAGAAAACATCTTTGGTTTTCTTCATATCTATCATACATTTCATTGAATATATATATCATGCCTTTCAGTGAATATGTATATATGTCTCTATGATTAATGTTTAAGTTTTTCAAAATGAACAATGAGTTTTTCCTGAAGTGACATTTGAAGTTTCTAGGAAGAAGATGGGGCCCCATAACAACAACTTCACCTGGTTGATATGACGTCATGATACTGATAGTGCTACAACAAGACCTGCTTTGCGTACCAGCTGCACAAGAGAGTTCCAACTTGGTTAGCTGAAATGGTGCACATCTTATACAACATTTTGGCCAGACCAGCACAAAATACTCATAGACTATTTGTGATTTAAAAGACATTGATCTTGAAATTTAACCATCATTTTATTTTCACAGGATTGCCCAGAAAGAATGTCGCCCCCATGACAGCTGGAAGTAATTCTAGAGGACGACGTCCCCTCTCCCAGTAAAGTTTGCCCTTGGGTTTAGGGACATCATTTAGGGTCTGATTATAATTAGTATACAATTGAGGGTTGGGGAGAAATTTTATAAGCTCAGGGATTATTTTGAAAAAAAAATTAGTCTCCAACATGTGCTTTCTTTGTTTTCTTTAAGTGGGCACTTAGTGCTATGAACTTTCCTCTTAGCACTGCGTTCATAATGTCCCATAGGTTTGAATATGTTGAGTCGTTATTTTCATTGATTTCAAGAAAGACTTTAATTTCTTTCTTTATTTCTTCCTTGATCCAGGTGTGGTTCACTAGTTGACTGTCCAGTTTCCATGAGTTCATAGGCTTTCTGGGGGTATCATTGTGGTTGAATTGTAACTTTAATCCATGGTGATCCGATAAGACACAGGTGGTTAATAATATGTTTTTGTAACTGTGGATGTTTGCTTGTTATTGAGTATGTGGTCAGTTTTCGAGAAGGTTCCATGAGTTGCAGAGAAGAAGGTATATTCTTTCCTATTTGGGTGAAATGATCTATAGATGTCTGTTAAGTCCATTTGCTTCATTACCTCCAATAATTCTCTAATTTCTCTGTTAGGTTTCTGTTTGATTGACCTGTCCATTGGTGAGAGAGGAGTGTTGAAGTCTCCTACTATTCGTGTGTGGGGTTTGATGGCTGCCTTGAGTTTTAGCAATGTTTCTTTTATGTACATGGGTGCTTTTATATTAGGGGCATAGATATTCAGGATTGAGACTTCATCCTGATGGACTATTCCTGTTATGAGTATCTCTTCTGAATGATTTAAGTTTGAAGTCACCTTGTTAGAGATTAGTATGGCCACACCTGCTTGTTTCCCTGGTCCATTTGCTTAATAAGCCTTTTCCCAGCCCTTTACTCTGAGTAGGTGCCTGTCTTTGTGGTTGCGGTGTGTTTCTTGTAAACAGCAGAATGTTGGATCCTGTTTTTGTATCCAGTCTCTTAGCCTGTGCCTTTTTATAGGTGAGTTGAGTCCATTGACATTAAGTGATATTAATGACCAGTGGCTGTTAACTCCGGTCACTTTTTTAGTCATAGAGATTGTGTGTTTCCCTTCTTTGAGTTGTGTTGGTGAAGGGCCTCTAGATGTCTGAGTTATTGTGGTTATTGTTGGACTTCTTGGTTAGTGACTTTCCTTCTATTACTTTCTGTCAGGCTGGAATTGTGGCTACATATTGTTTAAATTTGTTTTTATCCTGGAAAATTTTATTTTCTCCATTTAGAGTGAATGAAAGCTTGGGTGGGTATAGTAATCTGGGCTTGCATCCATGGTCTCTCAGTTTCTGCAGTACATCTATCCAGGATCTTCTGGCTTTCATGGTTTCCATGGAGAAGTCAGGTGTAAGTCTAATAGGTTTACCTTTATAAGTAACTTGGCCTTTTTCCTTTCCAGCTCTTAATATTTTTTCTTTATTCTGTATGCTTTGTGTTTTGATTATTATATGGCAAGGGGATGCTTTGTTTTATTTTTTTTTTTTTCGACCAGCCTATTCGGTGTTCTGTATGCTTCTTCAATCATCATAGGTCTATCTTTCTTTCGGTTGGGAAAGTTTTCTTTTATAATTTTATTAAATATATTTTCTGGACCATTGAGCTGCACTTCTTCTCCTTCTTCTACTCCTATTATTCTTAGGTTTGGTCTTTTTATTGTGTCGCAGATTTCCTGAATATTTTGTGATGAGAGTTTGTTGGACTTGCTGTTTTCTTTGATCAGTGTGTTTATTTTCTCTATGGTGTCTTCAGAATCTGAGATTCTTTCTTCTATCTCTTGTATTCTGTTGGTTATGCTTGTTTCTGTAGTCTCAGCTTGCTTACTTAAATTTTCCATGTACAGCCGGCCCTCTGTGTTTTCTTCTTTGCCTCCATTTCAGTTTTCAAACCTTGAACTGTTTCCATTATCTGTTTGATTGTTTTTCTTTGGTTTTCTTGGGTATCATTCACTAATTTATTCAATTCTTCAAACTTTATGTTATATTTTTCATCCGTTTCTATAAGGGCATTCTTTACATGCTGTTTAAGGGCATCAATCACTTTCATGATGTCAATCTTTTCTACTTCTTCTTGATTAAGGTGATCATGTCCTCCTGTTGTAAGGTCGCTGGTTTCTGGTGGCTTCGTATTGCTTTTCAGATTATTGGGTGAATTCTTGCATTGGCGCCTGCCCATCTCTTCCTCCGAATGCTCCCCTATGGTTCTTCTTTTACAGGATCAGGTCTCCTTGCCTACTGATGTATCTTCCCAGTGATGGCTCTCCCTAGTGATGGCTCGCCTGGTGCCGAGATCAGATCTCTGTGCCCAATGATGGCTCTCCCTAATGCTGGCTCCCCTGGCGAGAGATCCGGTCTTCGTGCTGGTTGGGTAGCACATAAAAAAGTGCCTACCTTGCTTATTGCAGGCAGGCTATTGAAACAAAGGAACTCCCGCCCACTTGGTTTCCCTGAGGATTTGGACCCAGCGCCCAGACAGGCTGAGCTGGGTGATGTTATTTGCCCATAGAGGGGAGGGGGCCAGAAGAGGGGAGGGTTCTGGATGCACGATGGGTGTGATAGGAAAAATGAGGCAGTATGCAGAGAGTAGAGGCCCTGCAGAGGGCCCAAGAAGGATAGGGGAGTTCCCTGAGTTCCCTGTCCTGGGCTGGTGCCATGGGGTCAGTCACAATGTTGGCTCTCCTGGTGGCAAGGTCAGGTCTCTGTGCTGGTTGGATAGCTCAAAAACAAAGTGCCTACCTGCTTGGTGCAGGCAGGCTAGTGAAACAAAGGAACTCCCGCCTGCTTGGTTGCCCTAAGGATTCAGACACAGCACCCAGACAAGCTGGGATGGGTGATGTTATGTGCCCAAAGATGGCAGAGGGGCTGAAGTCACCAGTCCAGAGAGACATGGTGTCTCTCTGAGGCGTCTGCTCCCAAGAGGAGAGCTGTCAAGTCTGAGTTCACTTCCTCTTCCTCCCAGCGTTTTTTTCTGTTTACTCCTCCCACCTATCTTCTAACCAATGAAATGGGCCAAGGCAGTTCCTTTATTAGCCAATGACCTTCCTCCATCATGGAGCTCCTCTTATCTCTGTGAGTGCAAGACCAGCCTGGTCTACAGAACAAGTTCCAGGATAGGCTCCAAAGCCACAGAGAAACCCTGTCTCAAAAAACCAAACCAAAACAAAACAACAACAACAACAAAAAAAACAGATGGAGCTCCTCAGCACCTAAACGTGGCATGCTGGGCAGTGTCGAGTATGACACATGAGACCCTGCCACCTTTGTCCGTGCTCCCTTTTGGGGTCCTTGAGGCCTGCTGGTAGGCAGGCACTCACCAATCTGGTGGGTAGCCTTAGTGTAGGTGCAAAAACCTGTTCCTGAGCAAGGACCCTGCAGAACAAGCAGGTTTAAGGGGGTTGTGTGTAAGAAAGACAGCCCTGCAGAAGGAGCTGGGGGAGGAGGGTTTGTCCTCTCGTCTGGGACAATCCGTCCCTGGATAGCACACACTCACCCATCCAGATGGATCTCCTCAGCACCTAAACAGGGACGGCTGGTAGCCCAATGAGCCTCCTTCTCCATCTTTGAAAAATGATGATGAATTTTGACCATCCTCACAAGAAACTGGAAGTGAACACATCAGGGCAGGTGATGCTGAAACCTTCACCTACTACTGAAATTCCTGAAAAAGCTTTTCCTTATACAGAACTCACTTAGGTAAAGCCCACAAAGGCACAGAGCACAGAAGGACATCCAGCATCTAAGTTAGAGATTAATCAATGTGCCCATAAGGAACTCAGTGTTTCTCCACCTGCTCAAAATCTGCTGGTAATTTCTTTTCCTACACAAGGAACTGTATAATTTTGGGTTTCTGCCTAAGAATCTAGGATCTTGACATCTGAACAAGTGTCTCTAAAACTTTCTATATTAACACAATGAACTGTAGGGACTCTGGCACCTTCTAATAGGGCTTTGAAACATCTAAATTCTTCCCAATAGTATAAAATTTTTTCTTCATCTATCCAACATACTACAAGGATTACAAGGACTACAGGATGTAACAAATCTAGCCAGAAACCTCAAAGAAATTTTTTTCTTCACTAGAGCAAGCACATAGAACATTTATCATTTTCTATAGGTGCTCGGGAAAATCATTTATCTAATCCATGGTCTCTAGGAACTTTGCTATTTTTGAAATTGCCTAAAGTACTCTCCACAGCTACAGAGGTAACTTTGCTGCCCAAGTTCTTTGTCATTTATGCAAAGGTCTTCAAAACATTCAGTATATTCTTCAAAAATTTTGAGACAACAACAATATTCCCAAATACCTTGGGGCATTTTTCAGGTGTGGGAGAGTGTGGAAACTTCTCAGTCAGCTACAAACATTATAGGAGCTTTGTAACCAACTCTAGTGCCTAGATGATTTTTTACTTCTGCCAAAGGATCTGCAGAATTTTTCCCCTTCTGGCCTAGAGAATATAAAAGCTTTGAAACCTGACAATGGGCCTCTGGAACATGTTATGTCATCTGAGGAAATGCTGAATTTAGCATAATTTGCTGAAGAGACTCTACACCTTCCTCTACTTTTCAAAGCAGTTCCAGTGCCATATACAAATTCTCCATTACCCAAGTGACCAGGGGAACATTCCATCTGTACCAGGCCATCTGCGTGTTTTGTCATCAAGATAAGCAATTTCACCATCTTCTTGTTCTGATAAAACAATTGTGGGAACATGACCACCATCATTAGGACATCAGAAAATGTCTAATTCTGCACAAGGGACTCTTAGAAAATTCTTCTGCTTTCCAGGGCACTGTGGTGATTCTCTTACCTACCAAAGCCACAATTTGAAATTTGACATCTGTAAATCATACTGTATGACTTTTGCATCTAGGACAGAACCTCTGAGATTTATTCAAAATAAGCAGATACTGGTAGAATCTTTGCAATCTACTCAGAGTTCTTAGTGAGTGTCATGGTGCAGAAGGGCCTGTGGACCCTACTTTATTTCCCCAAATGTCTTTGTGATGGGGGAGTGTCATATGTCAATCTGTTGATTTCATTGGCTAAGCAATAAAGGAACTGCCTTGGCCCATCTCATTGGTTAGGAGATAGGTGGGAGGAGTAAACAGAACAGAACGCTGGGAGGAAGAGGAAGTGAGGTCAGACTCCACAGCGCTCCTCTCGGGAGCAGACGTCCACCATGCTCCCGGCTCCTGGGCAGACACACGCGATGAAGCTCTGAAGCTCCGACCCAGGATGGACTTAGGCTAGAATCTTCCCGGTAAGACCGGTGCTACACAAATGATAAGAAATGGGCTAGTCCAGGTGCGAGAGTTAGCCTAGAAGAGGCTAGATAGAGATGGGTCAAGCAGTGTTTAAAAGAATACAGTTTCCGTGTAATTATTTCGGGGCATAAGCTAGCCGAGCCAGGCGGCTGGGGTTTTGGGGACGCAGCCCAGCCGCCGCTCCATATTCCTACAAATGACGCCCAGACGTGTGGCTAACTGAGTCCACAAAAAACTTGAGAAGGCTTAAAAATAAGGGAGAGAGAGTTTAACACAGATTTTTGCTGTTTGTTGGTGGCGTGCTGTAGAGAGATTTCCTGATTCGGCAACAGCAGCAGAAAAAAAGCTGCGTTATCTTAAAGCACAGCTTCTTGGGGCTGTGCCGCCAGTGCAAACTCTGGCTTTATGTTTGTGTTCCCGCTTGTGATCGGAAGGAGAGTGCTCTGAGACCTTGACGATGACTCAGAGCTCCCCGCCTGCTCCTGGGCAGAAGGCAGAATCAGCCTTAGGCAGGCGGAAGAGCATGGCGGATTCCTGCCGCCATACAGGGACGTGTTTTCAGACTGCGCAGTGCTCTGCGTGTCAGATTTGGATGTAACTTGGATGAAAAGAATTTCTGTGCTGCACGCTCAGTCTCAGAATTAAAGTGCTGAGTGCCGCTCCTACCTGGTAGCCCCAAGAGGCTTCCTGACTCAGCTTTAGCTGCAAAACCCTGCGGCTCATTAAGAGGTCCTGCCACAAAACACTTAAACAGTGTTGATGAAAAGCTGAACACATGCTTTTCGGTTTTCAGCCGTAGCAGGAAAAAAGCTGTGCCATTTAAAAATGCCGGCTTTCTGGGCCATCCTGCCAGGGCAAACTCTGACTGTCTGAGGCAGGAGGGCCGGCTACCGAGAGAGGATTTGAGTGTTGTCTGTTGTAGCTCGCTGGCTGGCAGGGACCTTGAAATGCTATAAACATGGCTGCAGCCTGTATATCCGCCATGAGGCTGGAAAGCTAAGGAAGGACTGGATCTAGCTGGCAAAGCCACGGCTTTAGTCCTACTGAGATTGCTTGGTAAATTAAAGACTCATGTGGTCAGAAAAAGAGAGTTATGCAGTAAAGAGAGATTCAAAGACAGAGAAAATTTCTGAATGGTTTACTGTGTGTTAAAAATATATGCAGACTAAAAGTTAAAATTCTTAAAGTAAACCTCTGTGACTTCAAGGCGTGGTAGCACACGCCTTTAATCCCAGTGCCTAGAAGGCAGAGACGAACAGATCTCTGTGAGTTCAAGGTGTAGTAGCAAACACCTTTAATCCCAATGCCTGGGAGGCAGAGACAGGCGGATCTCTGAGAGTTCAAAGACAGCCTGGTCCACAGATGTACGCTCAAAAAGCAAAAAGTTAACCTAGGAATGTCACAGCTTAGATTCTTAAGCGCCTAGTGATTTAAAGGCGCAAATCAAAAGTGCTCCTAGATAGTAAAAAATTGCAGATTCACAATAGGACAGATTCAGACCGCTAAACGAGTCACACTGTTGGATGAATGTACGTAGGCTTGAGAGAGAGAGAAGAAAAAGAATATAGAGAATAAAGTTGATGATTTAAAAAAAAAAGTAAAAGTAAAGTCTTTAAAGAGACAAAGTACAGATAGTTATAGATATAAATAAAAATAAGCCGCGTAAAGATGGAAAATTCACAGAGAGTCTGGATTATGTACATTGTGTTTTCTTTAAAATTTTTGACTGTGAAGGAGCTAAGTACAGAGAGACATTTCATTATATGGGCTGCCAAGTGGAACCAGAACGGATATCATGAGGGTATGATTTCAAAATTTGGATCTAAGGACATGATGCTTTGGAAAGGAGTTTCTTGTTTTGTTTTCACAGAGGATGAGACCCTGTTCATTTCTTCAATCCCGATTTGGTATGATGGACCACGTCCTCCTGAAGGGTTTCTGTGAACATCTTCAGAAAATTGCTTCGCTCAACTGCCAACTGAGATGAAACTAGCACACAGGTTATACCATGAAAGACCTAATTAACGATGCCCCCATTCAGCAGGAAGCAGTTTGGAGAGAAAAAACTGCACCCATATTCCCAAATACGGTTTATAAATGTTCTTTTACATTTAAAGGGGGATATGATATAGACATGAATAATTTGCATTAGTATAGATTTTGCTTTATTGATAGAGATTTACGGTCAATTTTGTTATATGTATAAATGTTTCTGATGTAACTTTTACTTGATAACTGTTTTGTTATATGTAATTTTGCTAGGTTGAAGTTAAAGCCTTTCTTTTTTGTTTAAACAGAAAAAGGGGAAGTGATGGGGGAGTGTCATATGTCAATCTGTTGATTTCATTGGCTAAGCAATAAAGGAACTGCCTTGGCCCATCTCATTGGTTAGGAGATAGGTGGGAGGAGTAAACAGAACAGAACGCTGGGAGGAAGAGGAAGTGAAGTCAGACTCCACAGCGCTCCTCTCGGGAGCAGACGTCCACCATGCTCCCGGCTCCTGGGCAGACACACGCGATGAAGCTCTGAAGCTCCGACCCAGGATGGACTTAGGCTAGAATCTTCCCGGTAAGACCGGTGCTACACAAATGATAAGAAATGGGCTAGTCCAGGTGCGAGAGTTAGCCTAGAAGAGGCTAGATAGAGATGGGTCAAGCAGTGTTTAAAAGAATACAGTTTCCGTGTAATTATTTCGGGGCATAAGCTAGCCGAGCCAGGCGGCTGGGGTTTTGGGGACGCAGCCCAGCCGCCGCTCCATATTACTACATCTTTGGACTTATCTGTGTCTGCACAAAAAAAGATAGTGATATTGTTGTATAATCAAGTAACTAGATAACATTCTGCTTCATTCCCAACACTGAGAAAATTTCTCAGTCTGTGCAAAATTCTCTACAGCATCATCTAACTCCCCCAGGATTTCTGAATCCTTCCCAATCTGAAAAGAGCACACTAGGATCTTTGTCCTCTCCTCAATGTACTGGAATATGTAGCCCTAGTTCTCAGGAAATGTTCCAAATTTCTGCGAGTTCAGGATATCCTGAAATTTTTTGATATTTTGAATCACCTCGGGAAATGTCTTTGTGTGCATAAGGAACTCTGTGACTTTTTTAATTTCCTCAAAGAGAACTTTATCCTTCACATTGTTTTTCTGGTAATCTATAATCATCTCAACCTGTCCAAATGAATCGTAGCCATTTGTCTTCTGGAGGAGAGCCTGTGGTAAACTCTCCATCTTTCCCAGCTCCTAGATAGTCGTTACCATTTAATAAAGTGCCTAGAAGATTTTCATCACATGTCCCAAGTGATCCAGCAATTCTAATCTCTGGTCATCTGCCTCTAGAAGTTAATGTATCTGATCACTGAGTCCATCAGAATCTTCAAAAGGAACTCCGGGGCCTTTGTTATCTTCTGCAGACATCCAAGAAAAGGTCCAAAATACACATAGTTATCATGGGCAATGTCACATAAAAGAGAGACATTGGAAACTTCTCCATCTTATGTAAGAAGTTCAGTATATGAACCTTGTCCTCAGGAGACTCTGGGACTTTATTCCTTTGGCCAGGGGAGTTAAGCAACTTTTCAATGTGCTCAAGAAAATGTAGGTTCCTGTGTATTTACACAAGTGTCTGTCCACATCTGCACAAAGGAGTCTAGGACATCCTACATGCTCAAGGGCTCTCAGGAACTTCCTCACATACACAACATACATTATCACAGTTCACTTCTGCACAAAGTACATTAGCATATTTATCATCAACCCCAGTGTCTCAGGGATATAGCCAGCATGCCAAAAAGAAGGTAGAAACTTTGAAATATGTTCCAGGGTCTTCAAAAATTCTGTAGAACCTTTGCTAAATCCCTGGGACTTCCCAAGATATTCATCATCTTCACCAGGTGTTTGCAAAAGTTTTATAACTACCAGTTGACTTGTGGTATCTGATGGGCCTTGGGAACATTCCGTATATGCCCCCAGAAAACTTGAGTTATTTCCATTTTTTCCAGTGCCTTTTGAAACCTAAACTGTCAGAAGAAGGAACTTTTGGTTACTCTAAACATATGCAAGGTGATCTAGGTCCCTCTGTTTCATTCTGAGGGACCTCATGGATATTAGAAGTCTTCACAAAGGGTTCAACAAAGAGATCCATCTGCTTCAGACACTTTAGGAATTTGACTTCTTGAAAAAGGCAAATGATGATTTCTTTATCTGGGCAAAACACTCTATCCTCTTACCTAGAGTCTTTGGAAATTTCATTATCTACTCAAGTGAGTTCCAGACATTCATTATCTTTACTAGAAGTGGTGGAATCTTGCCTTTATTCATGTGGAAAAACGACTCTGGAAGTTTATACCTGTGCACATGGCAATCTAGTGTTATGTAATTTCTCAAGAGTGGATTTGAGATCTTCTTCATTTACTCCCATGACTCTAGGATTTTCTCCACCTAACAAAGTGGATTTAGGAATGTCTGCATCTGTTTCATGGACTCTAGACCTCCTGTGTTTATGCAGGGTGTTACAGGAACACCTACACCTTCCCAAGAGGTATAGAAATCCATTGTTAATTAGAGGAGAACAGCAACTTTGCCATATGCCAATGATGATCTCTTTCCCAAGGAACTGAGGGAAATTCTTAATTATCAAATGGGGAAACTAAAAGACAGGTCATGTGCCCAAGGGGTGTTTAAAACTGCTCTGTCTATTTTAGGGCCTGTAGTAAAGTTTCTATCTGCCTCAAGAACACAAAGGCTTTTCAGTTCTACACTCCAACATACTAGGAGCTCTTCTCTATCTTCCCAAAATAAATCAGAACTGTAAACACCTTTCTAGAAGTATCTAGAATTTTCACCAAATCTTCAAACTTCTCTAAAACATTCTATATCTTCCCAAGAATCTCCATGACTCACCCCACCTAAACCAGGTATTCAGGAAGATTCCTCACTAGACCAGGTGTGGTAGAAAGTTTTTGTATCCATTAATGTGACTCTAGGATAAACAACACATCAGAAGGCCTATGAAGGACATTCATTATCTGTCCAAGGTATTTTATGATTGTCTATATCAGGACAAGAGTCTCTAGGACATTGCTCATTTGTCCAAGGGTCTGCAGAATAATCCAAATCTTCCCACAAAGTGCAAGACACTTCTTATAATCAAGGGTCTGTGGCAATGTTCCCATCTGCCCCACAAGAAATGCATTTTTCCCTGCTCGGGGAATATTGTAATATTTTTCAGCTTCTCAAGTTATTCTAGAAACATCATCTTTGCTCCAAAAAGTAGAAGGTTCTTTAGATGTGCATGGTGCTTGGCAACTTCAACCTGATTCACAGAGAAGTTTGATAATTCCCAACAGATTCCAAAGTCATCAGAAACTTTGACATCTCCCCTAATGGTTTTTAAATGTCCAGAGTCTTCATCTGTGAGGCTAGAAAGTTTGACACCCCTCCCAGAAATTCAGGGACATTCAATATCTGCCCAAAGCACTCTGTTCCTTTATGTTTCTGACTAATAAATTCAGGAATCATCATCTCTCCAAAAATATGTTCAATTTTCTGCATCTTCTAAATGTTTACTGAGACCTACTCCATCTGTACTAGGGACCTCCCAATATTTATTATCAGCTCAATTGTACTCAAAATTGTCTAGAGGTGCCAAAGAGATTCTCAGATTTTCACCACTTCAGTAAGGGTGTTTAGGAGATTCATTATCCATGCAAAGGGCTCTTGGAACTTCAATATCAGCACAAGCATTTGTGGGACATTCAAAATTTGATGAAGAATCTCTAGAAATGTTCATATCTTCTCAAGAGGACCTAGTACCTTCTTTAGCTCAAGAGGCTGTTGTACGTTCATCATCTATTTCACAAGATTGTGAACTTTTTCGATCTTCAAAAGATCCTTTAGGAACATCACTATCTACACAAGGTGCTAGGAAAACTCCATTATCTATCCAAAAGTCTATAGCAACAGCACCATTATTAGCTTAATGTGTTCTAGAAATTCAGACTTCTTTGGAGTGTCCTCTGGGTTGTTCCCAGTTTTGCTTAAGAGACAACAGTTCCTTTGCCATTTTATATAGAGATTTGTTGTATTTTAAAATCTCTCTCAAGGTCTATAGGCACTCCGACACCTATTTTAGAGACAATGAGATTTTCAACAATTGCCAAAGGTGCACAGGCCTTCTCTAAGTGAACAAGTGACATTGAGATCACCAACAATTTCCTACAGAGCTCTGGGATTTTCTCCATCTAACCAAGACTTTGTGAAAACTGCTTCATCTCAAATGGGGCCTGATAGAATTTCATTAATGGACAAAGGTTTAAAACAAATGTCTTCATGCAAACCAGTTGACTTTATGAAACCACTGCAACAAAACTGTTCAGGAAATGCATTGTCTGCACAAGGGCCTCTAGGAATGTCCATGTCAGCACAAGAATCTCTTCGACACTCACCATCTTTTCATGGTTCTTCAGATACTTCCTTGTCACTTGAAGAGGCTTCATGCACTTGTTTGGAAAAAAGATATCCAGGGCAGTCCTTATCATTAGCATTATCTGATCTAGAAGATCTTGGGCTATCTGAATATTCACGAGGGACACTAGAAACACCATGATCTACCAATAGCACTCTAGAAATACCATCTTCTAACAAAAGGAATATTGAAACTACACCACCTGGCCAAAATACTCTAGCACATCTCCTTCCTTCAGTGCAGATTCTAAAATAGGCTCCCCATATGCCAGAGACATCAGAACTTTTTCATCTACCAAAGAGGCTTGTAATATATCAGACTCTTCCCCAGGAACTTCAGAAATTTTTCCATTTACCTCACGATCTCTGGAAATTTCATTATCTGCCAAAGTACTGTGGGACCATCTTTATCTGAGAAAGAAATTTATGATCATCAGTATCTCTGGAGTAATCCCTGAAAACTTCTACTCCTGAACAAGCATCTATGGGTTCCACTCCACCTGCATCTGGGACAGGGTCACTCTCCCCCTCAGAAAAAAAATGTTGTCAGGATACATCTTTAGGTTTACAAGGAAATTCGCCATCTCAGGACACCTAAGCTGGAATTTTATTGAATTCACAAAAGGCTCTGAGATTGTCTATATTAGCATGTAGATATTCAATAAATGATTCTGGGTCTCCAGATTCCTTGTACCTAAATAGGCTTTAAGCACTTTTTGGAACAAAGGCATTCAGGACAGTCATCATCATTATCTGATCTAGGAAATCTTGGACTATTGGAATATTCAAAGGACCATGAGAAACATCACCATCTACTCCTAGCAATCGAGAAAAGGCATCTTCTACCCAGGGGCTTATAGATACTTCAGCACCTGCCCAAAATGCTGTAGCACATATGGCTATTTCAGTACAGAGTCTAAAAGGGCCCCCCCTTATGCCAGAGACATCAGAATCTTTGTCATCTCCCAAGATGCTTGTAATATATCAGTCTCTTACCCAGGAATTTCAGAAATTTTTCCATCTACCCTAGAAACTCTCACAATTTCATTCTCTGCCCCCAGTAGTATAGGACCATCTGTATCTACAAAAGAAATTTTTGAACCATCAGTATATCTGGAGGAATATCTGGGACCTTCTCCTGACCAAGGTTTTCTAAGACCGACTCTACCTGCATCTGGGGCTTGGTCATTATCCCCTTCAGCACAATATTGTCAGGAAATATCTTAAGTTGTACAAGAAGACTATCCTCTCAGCAAGGATATACAGGAAATTCATTGTATTCCCAAGAGGCTCTGGGACTGTCCATATCAGCATAGGAATCACTTAGACATTCGTCGTCTGCTCAAGAGTCTCCAGATAATTTTTTGTCGTCCCAAAAGGCTTCAGGCCCTCATTTGACCCTTGAGCCTTTAGGGCTGTCATCATCTGATCCAGGAATGCTTGGACTTTCTGACTCTCATTAGGGTGCAATAGAAACTCCACCATTTCACAAAAAAGTTTCTTAGAAATAACATCTTCTTACAATAAGGTTACAGAAACTTCAACAACTTCCCAAGATTCATTAGAATATCAACCTCCTTCAGTGTAGAATCTGCAACCTCCCCTTACACCAGAGACCTAAGAAACTTTGCCAACAGAAAATAAGGTTTGTAAGACCTCATAGCCTGTGTAAGGTCATCTAGAAACTTTACCATATTTTTTAGATGCTCTGAGACATTGGAATTCTGAAAAATGTACTTGAGGTCCTTCAGTATATAACCACAAGTATATGGAGCCCCCTAGACCTCTTTATGATAACGTTGGAAATCCCACACCATCCCAAAGGCTTCTAGAAACTAGAACACCTACCCAAGAAGGAATGGGGACTTTCTTTTCAATGGAGTCTTTAAGAATATCTCCTTCTATTACTGAAAACAAAATAAGAATGTCTACTTGTGCACATGAGGGTTCATTCCTATTTCTTTTCATGGATACTGTTTGAGATATTACTCTTATCCCAATAAAAGCCATAGAAGCTCCAATTCTACCAAAAAAAATAGTGAAGCATGCTTCATTTCTTAAATGAAGTATAAGATATTTACTTTTAGAATTTGATTCCTTAAGTTCATTCACATCTGCCAAAAGTAGGCTCACATCTTCCATATATGTCAGAAAGTACTCACATTCTACTGCCACCCCTCCAAGGAGTGTCTCCAATCCAAATATCATCAGAACTAAACTTCAAATCTAGTTCCCCTCCTACAAAATATAAGAGATGTTCTCCCTCTCGACAAGGTGGTTCCAAACATTTGTAAACAAAGAAAACAAAATCAAAACTTGCTTCTAAAGAATCATGCCTCAAATCTGTGCCAACAGAAGAATGCTTGAAATTTCACCATTCTTCCAAAAAGGGGGCAGAGATTTGGTTTCTAACAATGTTGCTGCAAGGCTTAAAACTGTGCCTAAAGAGAGCCTCACTACTATTTCTGCAAAGGGTGGTTGAGATCCTCACAACCTAATGAGGATGGCATCAGATTTTCTCCTTCTTCCCAAGGAATTCCTAGATACTCCAAATCTACCAAAATCAAATTGGAACAGGTCCCCTCTAACAAAACAGGTGTTCATGTTTCCCATTCAGAACATGAAGGCTGCATAATATGCCCTTTGTAAAAAACAGAGTTCAAGGATTCACCCTCCAAAAGTGAGCCAGAAACAAAAAGCTACTCCTCAGTTGTGCATAGAACCTTCCATCTCTAAGGGAGGCTGCAGATCCTCGCAATCTCATGAGATGTTTGGTAGAGGTATTGCTTCTCCCAAAGGCATCCATAAACATTCAAGACCTATCAAAACTAAATTGGAACAGGCTCTAACAAAGCAGATATTCATACTTCCCATACAGAACATGGGGGCTGTAAGCATCTCTCTTTGTCACAAAGAGGATTTAGATATGTTTCATCTGCCAAAAGGAAAAGAAACCCCTCTGACAAAGATAATAATACAAAGACACATGTGATCAATGGGATCTTAAAACTTTATGCTTTTAGATCACAGGAGAGAAGGTGGAAAGAGAAAATTGGCTCTCAAGCCATCTGTCTCCAAGTTTGTTTTTCAAAAACGCACTGTTTCTATATTCACAGATATGTACAGCTGAACACATCCTTGAGGAAACATCAATGCTTGCATTACTACTTAGTATCTTGGAAGATTGTTATGAGATTTGCCTTAGACTATCAAATATTTCTCATTGGGTATGAATGTTTGCATAGTGAAAATTAGCTAGATGCTACTGCAGTGCCAGACTCTTTTTCATTAACCCATGATGCCTTGTGACCTTCCACTTTTGATCATGGGTGAATTGCATATTAATATTTTACCAAATATGCCTGGAGCACTCTTCCCTGTGAATATAGACAATTGGGATTTCTCATTTGCTAAAGATAGGCTCATAACTTTCCATTCTAAGAAGATGTTTTCTGTAGTCCTGTTTTCAAGAGACCTCATATATATTTGTTTAACGAAGGTTTCATGAGAACTCTCCTGGGTCAAACTGGGCCATCATCCTTCTCTCCATTAAGAATTCATACTTACACCTAATCCACCCATCCCAGGAAGATTAGGAAGCATTGTCTTTGACTCAAGGAAACTCATGCATTTATTTTATTCACAAGGTGACATTAGAGATGTTATTTTGAATAATACTGCTTCCTACCTTGTAGGATTCTGTCAAGAACTCTCAAGAATTTAATTCTGTTTTAAAGTACCTCCCAGATATGCTGCTCTAAATAAAAATGATTGAAACCTTTAATATTTAGTAAGGTAGTTAGTGAAATGTGTTGCTCCACTGTAGGTTTTGGGTTCCTGTCATATCTTTAGAATTAGAAACTGAATCCTAAGCTATGTTTTTCAATCCAATCACTAGAAATCAACTGGCCCCATCACTGCTGCCCATACTTGGAATTAGAAAACAACCTGAGAGAGAAGAAGAAATCTAGCTGCTGACAGGCATCCAGTCATAATGAAGAAAGCTCTTGCTGCTGCCTAACTCTGCAAGAGTCAACAAAAGATGAGAAAGCTCTAAAGCAGTATTGGAAGTTGAAGTGAAATAAGGGGACCCTCCTTCTCTGAATGAGTTAGTGTTGCGGGAGGTTCTCCTTCTCCTCCAGCCTATAGTTGCTGAGATACCAGCCCATTGGGGCATGGTCTCTCTCCCTTTAAAAAAGTGGCCACTTCCCTCTCTTCTCTCTCTTCACTTCCTGCTCCATAGGTGACTAGACTTCTTTCCTGGTTGCACAGAGGGCTGACGGTGATCTGTAAGTTTTTTCCCCTTTAAATAAATAACACCCTATTAATCATAATTCCAAACTGGTGTGGCATTGTTTATGACTTACGCCTTCAGTTGGCACCCAACGTTTGGTGTTAGGACCTCTCCTTCACCTGCTCAGCTGCCTGGCTGCAAATTTGGCTTGGTGCAAGCCTCCCTTCCTTAGCTGCCACGGCCGGCAGGCGGCCTTGTGGCTTGTGCTTGTGCGTGGAGCCAGCAGCTTAATATAAATCATCACGCACTGGCTTTTATTGCTGCAGTTCTTTACATTTTCTCTTTAGACACCTCAGATTGACTTCCAGTCCCCATGCACCCTATCATCTGCATCCCCACGTGGATTTAAACTCCACAGGCCTGCATAGTCTCTGCCCACGGGGTTTGCTCTTTTCTGAGTCATTTTTAAATCTCCCTTGCAAGCACAGCTCTTAAGTGGCGTGACCCAGAGCTGCAACCCCTCAGGGTGACTCTGTCACATAGAGCTATAAGCGGCTTCCATGTTGCTCTTCTCTACCCCTGGATTCTGGGTTTCTGGTTCCATCTCTGGAATTGATTTAATTACATTTACTTTGTTGAGCAACTTACATTTTTCAGTTTTTAACAAATACTAGGAAGACTCTGAAACAGGACCCTGTTCTTCGTCGCGACTTGGCAACAGTGCCACCTGCTGGATAATAGGTAATATGGCAGGTTTTGTTTCCAACGCGAATTTTACTGTTCTGGTTACCAATACAATGGGTTATATCATGCAAGGTTTATATGACTATTGGGATAACTTAATTTACTGGTTATTAGGTTTCAGTATTCTTTGCATATTCTATCATTTAGGAAGAATATGACACTCCTAAGAACCAAACAATCTTTACTAGAAACTCATACAGGTCAGGAGATTCAGGATTAAAAAGAGACAATAACAAAGACAATAATAAAAAGATTTGAAATGATTGAAGAAATGATTGGAGCTGGTGAACAGAGTAATAAGGCACAAGGACGGGATACAATGCCAACACCAGCTATTAGAACTGGCTTACCCAAGTTTCTAGCTACATACGCTATACGTAATTCTGACAAAGCGTCAACTTCTGAAGGCTCAAAGGGAGTCAGAGATGCTAGATGGACGCCAATAGCAATGAATGATCTGAAAGAAATTAAGCAAGCTGTTGTTAATTTTGGCTTGCACTCTGCATATGTAAAGGAAATGATAAGGACTTGGGCTTCTAATGCTAGAGCTAACCGCCATGATTTCCATCAGTTAGTATCTGCAGTTTTAGATAATGGACCTTCCTTGATGTTTGGAATTTATTTCAGAGAAGAATCCAAACATATGGAACAGCAAGGAAAAGCAAAAGGTGTCGAGGTTTCCCAAGATCAAATTCTTGGTGCAGGAAAATATGCTGATCCAGAGGTCCAAGCTCTTTATGACGATGAAGTACTGTGTGTATGTCACCAGGCAGCTTTAAATGCTTTGAATAGGATACAAGATCCAGCAAAAAGTGTAGAATCATATACCAGAATTAGGCAGGGACACAGAGAGCCCTTTATTGATTTTCTGCAAAGATTAATTAAGGCTCTGGACATAGAGGTAACAGACCCAGAACCTAGAAGAATACTTCTTGAATCTCTAGCTATTCAGAATGCAAATATAGAATGCTAAAAGATACTTGGACCTTTAAAGTCTAGATCAGCACCTATGGATGAATGGATTCAGCATACGATGAATGTTGAGACGTTTAGCTATAATGATGGATCTTGGGCAGGAGAAGTGATTTCCAGAGCAATGAGGAGACATCAAACTGCCAGGGATTTTAATTGTGGTAAATTAGGACATCTGAAAGGGGATTAAAGGCACAGAATTTCTAGGAATAATATCTCTTCTGGGAATGATAAAAATAGGAGACCTAGGTCTTCAGGTATATGTAGGAGATGCGGTAAAGGCCAACATTGCTCCAACGAATGCAGGTCAACAACAGACAAACAAGGCAACTGGATACCATCAGGGAACTCCTTGAGGGGTCTCTCACAGGCCCCCAAGCCAACCGTGGCCCAGTCATTCCCAGTCACAGTGGAGAACGTGACACACCAAGAAAATTAAAAGCTCCAATTTCTGCTGTAAAAAGTAATACTGGCCTAAATGATGAATTACCTGTGGAGAATGAGTCAAATAACCCAGTAGGACAGAGTAAATGTATATTTTGGCAGACTTCTATTACTGATCAAAGACCAAAGCTAAGAGTCTGTATAAATGGCAATTTTATTGAAGGCTTATTAGACACAGGTGCGGATGTAAGTATCATTACCCCAGAATCTTGGCATCTGAATTGGCCTCTTCAGGAGGTAGATGTTCAGTTCCTAGAAATTGGAACCCTATCTCGTGTAAAACAAAGCACAAGATGGGTTAAATGCATAGGGCCCAAAGGACAAATAGGAAGACTAAGGCCATATATAGCCAATATTGCCATAAATTTATAGGGCCGTGACCTGCTACAGCAATGGAATACCCAGATTAACATTCCTTTGGTTCCAGGAACTTATAATTATGGGAAGGATATGATGAGGTATTATGGGAAAAGGTCACCAGCCATTCAGGCTGTACAAAAACATACAGCAAATACCAAACCTTTAGAGGTACCAACAGCCCTACCTTTAAAATGGCTAACTGAGAAGCCAATATGGATCAAACAGTGGCCTCTAGCTGAAGATAAACTACAGGCATTGGAACAGCTGGTGCAAGAGCAACTAGATGCTCACCATAATGAAGAATCAACCAGCCCTTGGAATTCTCCTGTGTTTGTTGTAAAAAGAAATCTGGTAAATGTAGAATGGTGACAGTTCTAAGAGCTATCATCAAAGTAATTCAACCTATGGGCCCACTACAATCTGGAATTCCTTTGCCTTCTCTGTTACCAAAAGGATGGCCTCTTATAGTTATTGATTTGAAAGATTGTTTTTCACTATACTGTTACAAGAAAAGAATAGGGAAAAATTTGCATTCACAGTGCCTACTTATAATAATTCTCAGCCTAATAGGAGATAGCAATGAACTGTCCTCCCACAGGGTATGCTCAAAAGTCCTACATTGTGCCAATATTTTGTAAGTAAGACATTGGAAATAATTCGTAAACAATTCCCCAAGTCCATAATTTATCATTACATGGATGACATATTGTTATCTGATTTAAACAAATATACTTTAGAAAGGATGTTTGAAGAAGTAAAGAAATTCTTGCCTAGGTGGGGATTACAAATTGTCCCTGAATAGATTCAAAGAGGAAATTCTATTAATTACCTAGGTTACAGAATAGGGTTAGAGAAAATTAAAACGCAAAAGGCACAAATTAGGAGAGACTGGTTGAAGACTCTTAATGGCTTCCAAAAATTGTTAGGAGACATTTCCCGTCTACGACCAGCTGTTGGGATAACACCTGATCTAATAGTTCATTTAAATAAAACATTAGATGGTCATAAAGATTTGAATAGTCCAAGAAAACTGACAGCTAAAGCAGAAAAGGAAGTGACAATAATTGAGGAAAAATTACAAGAGGCACATGTGGATAGGGTGAACCCAAAACTTAGCTGCATCCTAGTCATATTGCATTGCAGAATTTCTCCTACAGGGATTCTAATGCTGAGGAAAGATATTATTTTAGAGTGGATATTTATACCTAATAAACCAAGTAAAAAATTAAAAACATATATGGAAACAGTCTCTGAATTAATTATAAAAGGTAAGCTGAGACTTCGTCAACTAGCAGGTATAGACCCAGCAGAAATCATAGTGCCTTTTACTACTGAAGAAATAAAAAAGTTATGGGAAGACAATGAACCATGCAAGGAGCTTGTGCTAATTTTGGGGAGAAATTAATAGCAAGTATCCCAAAAGGGGTAGACTTAATCTCATAAAAAGAACTTCTTGAATTCTTCCTAGAATTGTACGTGATGCACCAATAACTGGAGGCCGTACTTTCTATACTGATGCAAATAAATCAGGGTAAGCAGGTTACAAGTCAGATGAATTGAGTAAGGTGGAACAAAGCCCATATAATTCTGTCTAGAAGGCTGAATTATATGCCATTCTTATTGTGCTAAGTGATTTTAAAGAATCTCTTAATATAGTTACAGATTCACAATATGCAGAAAGAGTTATCTTGCATATTGAAACCACTGAATTTATACAGGATGACATAGAGTTGACTTCATTGTTTATCCAGGTACAAGACATAATCAGGAACTGGCTTTGTCCAATGTACATAACACATCCAGTCCCATACAGGTCTGCCTGGTCCTCTCACGCAAGGCAACACTGAGATTGATCAATAATTGATTGGAAGTGTGTTTTAGGCCTCTGAATTTCATAAGAAGCATCATGTCAATAGTAAAGACCTAAAGAAACAATTTTCTATTACTTGGCAACAAGCTAAGGATATTATAAAGAGATGTCCTACTTGTTCTTCTATAATCAAACACCGTTGCCTGCAGCGAGTAACCCAAAGAGTACTAAGAGAAATGAAATCTGGCAGATGGATGTGTTTGACTTTATGGAATTTGGTAAATTAAAATATGTACGCCACACCATAGACACATGTTGCGGGAGGTCCTCCCACTCCTCCAGCCAATAGCTGCTGAGATACCAGCCCATTGGGGCGTGGTCTCTCTCCCTTTAAAAAAGCAGCCACTTCCCTCTCCTCTCTCTCTTCACTTCCTGCTCCACTGGCGACTAGACTCCTGGTCGCGTAGAGGGCTGTTGCCTGGGACAGTGATCTGTATGTTTTTCCCCTTTAAATAAATATCACCCTATTAATCATAATCCCAAATTGGTGTGGCATTGCTTGTGACTTACGCCTTCATTTTGGCACCCAACGTTTGGTTTTAGAACCTCTCCCAGCTCACAGCCACGAGTTCGGCTTGGCGGCCGCAAGTTGGCGTTCGCAAGTTTGGCTTGGCGGGAGCCCTTGCGTCCTCAGCTGCTGCCTGTGCCTTGCAGCGGGGGGGCCTTGGCCTCCTGTGGTTTGCTCTTTTCTGAGTTGTTTTTAAATCTCCCTTGAAAGCACAGCTCTTAAAGTGGCGTGAACCAGAGCACGGGGTTGCTGAAAGCTGCAACCCCTCAGGGTGACTCTGTCACGTGGAGGCATAAGCAGCTTCCAGATTGCTCTTCTCTACCCCTGGATTCTGGGTTTCTGGTTCCGTCTCTGGAATTGATTTAATTACATTTACTTTGTTGAGAAACTTGCATTTTCTAGTTTATAACATCTACTAAGGCACTGAAACAGGACCATGTTTTCATCGCGACTCTGCAACAGCGCCACCTGCTGGATAATAGGTAATATGGCAATTTTCGTTTCTAACGCAAATTTTACTGCTTTGTTTTCACTAATACAATGGATTAGTAATTTTATATTTACTAATACAATGAATTACATCATTCAAGGTTTATATGATTATGGGAATACCTTAATTTGCTTGTTACTAGGCTTCAGTTTTCTTTTCCATATTCTATCATTAAGGAAGAATATGGCACTCCTAAGAATGATAGAATCTTTACGAACTAATAATGAACAACTAATTGACAGGATTAAAATTATTGAAAATCAGAGGTTATCTGAACAAGTGGATACTATGACAGACAAAATTGATTCCATATCCAAGGGTATTAGAAAGTTACCTGAAAGGGTTCAGGCTGTTGAATTTGACCTTCAGAGTTTATCACAAAGTTTTGATAAGGTAACAGACAGAATGTACCTCCAAGATGGGAATCTACATGATATACAAGAAAAGTTTAAGGAGGACATGTTATCTTTGAATGAAAAAATTATAGCTTTGGAATCACAGGTACAGAATGGAGACCAAAAAATTGATACCTCAGTGAAATCACTGGAAATATATACAGGTCAGGAGATTCAGGATTTAAGAGAGACAATGATAAAAAGATTTGAAAAGATTGGAGAAATTATTGCAGCTGGTGAACAGAGTAAGGAGGCACAAGGACAGGATACAATGCCTCCACCAGCTATTAGAACTGGCTTACCCAGGGTTCTAGTGACATACCCTATACTTAATTCTGACAAAGCGTCAACTTCTAAAGGCTCAAAGGGAGTCAGAGAAGCTAGATGGACACCAACAGCAATGAATGATCTGAAAGAAATTAAGCAAGCTGTTGTTAATTTTGGCTTGCACAATGCATATGTAAAGGAAATGATAAAGACTTGGGCTTCTAATGCTAGAGCTACCCGCCATGATTTCCATCAGTTAGTATCTGCAGTTTTAGATAATGGACCTTCCTTGATGTTTGGAATTTATTTCAGAGAAGAATCCAAACATATGGAACAGCAAGGAAGAGCAAAAGGTATTGAGGTTTTCCAAGATCAAATTCTCGGTGCAGGAGAATATGCTGATCCAGAGGTCCAAGCTCTTTATGACGATGAAGTACTGTGTCTGTGTCACCAAACAGCTTTAAATGCTTGTAATAGGATACAAGATCCAGCAAAAAGTGTAGAATCATATACCAGAATTAGGCAGGGACAGAGAGAACCCTTTATTGACTTTTTGCAAAGATTGATTAAGGCTCTGGACATAGGGGTAACAGACCCAGAATCTAGACGAATACTTCTTGAATCTCTAGCTTTTGAGAATGCAAACATAGAATGCAAAAAGATAATTGGGCCTTTAAAGTCTATATCAGCACCTATGGATGAATGGATTCAGCATACGATGAATGTTGAGACGTTTAGCTATAATGATGAATCTTGGGTAGGAGAAGTGATTTCCAAAGCAATGGGGAGACATCAAACTGCCAGGTGTTTTAATTGTGGTAGATTAGGACATTTACAAAGGGATTGCAGGCAAAGAATTTCTAGGAATAATATCTCTTCTGGGAATGACAAAAATAGGAGACCTGGGCCATCAGGTATATATAGGAGATGTGGTAAAGGCAGTTATTGGTCCAACGAATGTAGGTCAACAACAGATAGAGGGGGCAATCCGATATCATCGGGAAACTCCATGGGGGGCCTCTCGCAGGCCCCCAAGCCAACAGTGGCCCAGTCATTCCCAGTCACAGTGGAGAACGTGCCTCGCCAAGAAAATTAAAAGCTCCAATTTCTGCTGTAAAAAGTAATACTGGTCTAAATGATGAATTACGTGTGGAGGATGAGTCAAAAAACCCAGTAGGACAGAGTAAATGTATATTTTGGCAGACTTCTATTAATGATCAAAGACCAAAGCTAAGAGTCTGTATAAATGGCACTTTTATTGAAGGCTTATTAGACACAGGTGCAGATGTAAGTATCATTACCCCAGAATCTTGGCATCCGAATTGGCCTCTTCAAGAGGTAGATGTTCAGTTCCTAGGAATTGGAACCCTATCTCGTGTAAAACAAAGCACAAGATGGGTTGAATGCATAGGGCCTGAAGGGCAAATAGGAAGACTAAGGCCATATATAGCCAATATTGCCATAAATTTATGGGGCCGTGACCTGCTACAGCAATGGAATACCCAGATTAACATTCCTGTATTTCCAGGAATTCATAATTCGGGGAAGGATATGATGAGGTATTATGGAAAAAGTCACCAGCCATTCATGCTGTACAAGAGCATACAGCAAATACCAAACCTTTAGAGGTACCAACAGCCCTACCTTTAAAATGGCTAACTGAGAAGCCAATATGGATCAAACAGTGGCCTCTAGCTGAAGATAAACTACAGGCATTGGAACAGCTGGTGCAAGAGCAACTAGATGCTCACCATATTGAAGAATCAACCAGCCCTTGGAATTCTCCTGTGTTTGTTGTAAAAAAGAAATCTGGTAATGGAGAATGGTGACAGATCTAAGAGCTGTCAACAAAGTAATTCAACCTATGGGCCCACTACAGTCTGGAATTCCTTTGCCTTCTCTGTTACCAAAAGGATGGCCTCTTATAGTTATTGATTTGAAAGATTGTTTTTTCACTATACCGTTACAAGGAAAGGATAGAGAAAAATTTGCATTCACAGTGCCTACTTATAATAATTCTCAGCCTAATAAGAGATATCAGTGGACTGTCCTCCCACAGGGTATGCTCAAAAGTCCTACACTGTGCCAATATTTTGTATGTAAGCCATTGGAAATAATTCGTAAACAATTCCCCAAGTCCATAATTTATCATTACATGGATGACATCTTGTTATCTGATTCAAATAAAGATACTTTAGAAAGGATGTTTGAAGAAGTAAAGAAAGTCTTGCCTAGGTGGGGATTACAAATTGCCCCTGAAAAGATTCAAACAGGAAACTCTATTAATTACCTAGGTTACAGAATAGGGTTAGAGAAAATTAAAAGGCACAAATTAGGAGAGACCGCTTAAAGACTCTTAATGACTTCCAAAGATTGTTAGGAGACATTTCCAGTCTACGACCAGCTGTTGGGATAACACCTGATCTAGTAGTTCATTTAAACAAAACCTTAGATGGTGACAAAGATTTGAATAGTCCACGAGAACTGACAGCTGAAGCAGAAAAGGAACTGACAATGATTGAGGAAAAATTACAGGAGGCACATGTGGATAGGGTGAACCCAAAACTTAGCTGCATCCTAGTCATATTGCATTGCAGAATTTCTCCTACAGGGATTCTAATGCAGAGGGAAGATATTAGTTTATAGTGGATATTTATACCTAATAAACCAAGTAAAAAATTAAAAACTTATGTGGAAAAAGACTCTGAATTAATTATAAAAGGTAAGCTGAGACTTCGTCAACTAGCAGGTATAGGCCCAGCAGAAATTATAGTGCCTTTTACTACAGAAGAAATAAAAAAGTTATGGGAAGACAATGAACCGTGGCAAAGAGCTTGTGCTAATTTTTTGGGAGAAATTAATAGCAACTATCCCAAAAGTGGTAGACTTAACCTCATAAAAAGAACTTCTTGGATTCTTCCTAGAATTGTACGTGATGCTCCAATAACTGGAGCCCGTATTTTCTATACTGATGCAAATAAATCAGGGAAAGCAGGTTACAAGTCAGATGAATTGAGTAAGGTGGAACAAAGCCCTTATAATTCTGTCCAGAAGGTAGAATTATATGCCATTCTTATGGTGCTAAGGGATTTTAAAGAACCTCTTAATATAGTTACAGATTCACAATATGCAGAAAGAGTTATCTTGCATATTGAGACAGCTGAATTTATACCAGATGACACAGAGTTGACTTCATTGTTTATCCAGGTACAAGACATAATCAGGAACAGGCTTTGTCCGATGTACATAACACACATCCGGTCCCATACAGGTCTGCCTGGTCCTGTAGCCCAAGGCAATGCTGAGATTGATCAATTATTGATTGGAAGTGTGTTGCAGTCCTCAGAATTTCATAAGAAGCATCATGTCAATAGTAAAGGCCTAAAGAAAGAATTTTCCATTACTTGGCAACAAGCTAAGGACATTATAAAGAGATGTCCTACTTGTTCTTTCTATAATCAAACACCGTTGCCTGCAGGGAGTAACCCAAAGGGTACTAAGAGAAATGAAATCTGGCAGATGGATGTGTTCCACTTTATATAATTTGGTAAATTAAAATATGTACACCACACCATAGACACGTATTCAGGTTTTCAATGGGCTACTGCTCTGAGCTCAGAAAAGGCTGATTCAGTAATCACACATTTATTGGAAGTTATGGCCGTCATTGGTATACCTGCACAAATAAAGACAGATAATGCTCCAGCATATGTATCTAAGAAAATGAAATGCTTTTTTGATTATTATAATATAAAACACATTACAGGTATACCAAACAATCCTACATGTCAGGCAGTTATAGAAAGATCAAATCGTACTATAAAGGATATGCTGAACAAACAGAAAGGGACTGAAAGTACCCCCAGAAATAGATTACATTATCCTTTATTAACCTTGAATTTTCTTAACGCTAATGAGAAAGGAACGACAGCAGTAGAGAGACATTGGATAATGGAAAAGTCTGCTGAACTAAATCAACCGATTTATTTCAAAGATGTGCTGACCTCTCAATGGAAGCCAGGAGATGTGCTACGTTGGGGTAGGGGTTTTGCTCTTGTTTCCACAGGAGAAGAAAAATTGTGGATACCATCAAAATTAATAAAGTTTCGATTTGAAGAGGAGAAACCGCTTGGAAAGGAGAAATGACAACTTATCTACAATGATGATATTCATGCAGGTGGTAAGAAAAACATATAGAATGGGGGCAGGGTTCTGTTCTTATCTCCACAGGAAAACACTCATCTTTGAAAAATTCAAGGGACCTTGGATATTTGGATACTGACAGATGGAAAAATACCTGCCCAATAGGAAATATCAAGAAAACTGAAAGGGTTGTGTAAGTAATATTAAACCATATTTCTAAATTTATAGAGCTGGTTTTGAAGTTGGACTCTGGCTCAGTCCCTCTCCAATTCCAAGCCTGTTAGTAAGAGAAAAACCCAGAGTTTCTGGAGTTTCTGTCTCATGTCAAGAGCCATGATATGGGACAGAACGAAATATGAGTTTAGAAAACATCTTTGCTTTGCTTCATATCTATCATACTTTTCATTGAATATATCTATCATGTCTTTCATTGAATATATATATATATATATATATATATATATATGTCTATATGATTAATGTTTAAGTTTTTCACAATGAACAATGAGTTTTTCCTGGAGTGACATTTGAAGTTTCCAGGAAGAAGATGGGGCCCCATAACAACAACTCCACCTGGTTGATATGACGTCAAGACCTGCTTTGGGTACCAGCTGCACAAGATAGTTCCAGCTTGGTTAGCTGAAATGGTGCACATCTTATACAACATTTTGGCCAGACCTGCACATAATACTCAGAGACTATTGACAATTTTAAAAGACATTGATCTTGAAATTTAACCATCATGGTACTTTCACAGGATCCCCCAGAAAGAACGTCGCCCCTATGACAGCTGGAAGTAATTTTAGAGGACGACGTCCCCTCTCCCAGTAAAGTTTGCCCTTGGGTTTAGGGACATCATTTAGGGGTTGATTATAATTAGTATACGATTTTGGGTTGGGGGAGGAATTTTATAAGCTCAGGGATCATTTTGAAAAAAAAAGAGGGATGATGGGATCATAGATTTGTAATTGTGAGTTACTGTTTTTAGACAAATATATTGGTATAGATTCTTGTATATTGATACAAAATTAAATTATATTGACTATTTTATGCATGCATGTTTCTACCTCTGTTTAAAACATTCTTATGTATTGACATATATTGTATTGATATATATATTGTATATATTTACCATATTTAAGTGTACATTTCTACCTCTGATTAAGATACTTATATAATGTTTGTGTATTGATATATATTTACCCACTGCAATGTATATTTGTACATTGCTTATATTTGGTGGTCATTGTCCTCATTCGTTTCACAGTAGTTTATTTTCTTAGTCTTTAAGTTAGATAGATATTGAGAATTATATAGATTAATAGTCATCTAAGTTTGTCATTTATAATTAGACTAATCAGGTTCTCTAGATATATAGAGATTATACTCAGTATAGATAGATAATCTTCAACTTATTCAAAGAGCTGTAGAAAATGGCCTTTAATCTAACTCAGAGTTTTGTGGTAGTGAGAACAATTGCTCATGGCAACACCACTCTATTCCCGAGAGAATGTTGAGCACCAAAGACACTCGACCTGGAGCATTTCTTTTTGGCAGAACTGGCCTTGGGGCAAAGAAATGCCCATACCTCAATCACTGACAAAGATACAGAGCGTCATCAATGGATAAAACAGGGCTGTCTTATCCTGCCAAGACAGGGTAAGATAGTTTTGAAAAGTTGCTTGCCTTTGAAAATGGTGTGTCAGTTATGTTAGGCCTTATCCAAAGTTGGTTGCTTCAACGCTGCTAATGTTACTTTGGGTGATTGCCTAGGTAGCTAGTTGTCTCTGTGATTTGTTGTATGTTTTGGAAGTTGTTTTACTGAACTTCCTAATTACCCAGGTAACATTATTTCTTTTCTCAGATCTTTGATGGGGTTGAAGACTATATAAATGTAGTTACTTTCTCTCATGACTTCGCCAAGTTATTTATTATACAAGACCTAAGCTAGTTAGAATAGGATATTTGTACTTATTGTATATAATTTCATAGTAGGTTTAGAACTCTCTTATTTAAACAAAAGGGGGAGGTGTTGTCCTCCTGCTTCTCCAACCTATACCTGCTGAGATACCAGCCCATTGGGGCGTGGTCTCTCTCCCTTTAAAAAAGCAGCCACTTCCCTCTCCTCTCCTCTCTTGCTCCGCCGGCGACTAGACTCCTGGTCGCGTAGAGGGCTGTTGCCTGGGACAGTGATCTGTAAGTTTTTCCCCTTTAAATAAATATCACCCTATTAATCATAATCCCAAATTGGTGTGGCATTGCTTGTGACTTACGCCTTCAGACACATATTCAGATTTTCAATGGGATACTGCCCTGAGCTCAGAAAAGGATGATTCAGTAATCACACATTTATTGGAAGTTATGGCCATCACGGGTATACCTGCGCAAATGAAGACAGATAATGGTCCAGCATATGTATCTAAGAAAATGAAATGCTTTTTTGATTATTATAATATAAAACACATTACAGGTATACCAAATAATCCTACAGGTCAGGCAGTTATAGAAAGATCAAATCGTACTATATAAAGGATATGCTGAACAAACATAAATGGACCAAAAATACCCCCAGAAATAGATTACATTATCCTTTATTAACCTTGAATTTTCTTACCGCTAATGAGAAAGGTACGACAGCAGCAGAAAGACATTGGATAATGGAAAAGTCTGCTGAACTAAATCAACCGATTTATTTCAAAGATGTGCTGACCTTTCAGTGGAAGCCAGGAGATGTGCTACGTTGGGGAAGGGGTTTTGCTCTTGTTTCCACAGGAGAGGAAAAAATTTGGATACCATCAAAATTAATAAAGTTTCAATTTGAAGAGGAGAAACCTCTTGGAAAGGAGAAATGACAACTTTTCCACAATGATGATATTCATACAGGTGGTAAGAAAAACATATAAAATGGGGGCAGGGTTCTGTTCTTATCTCCACAGGAAAACACTCATCTTTGAGAATTTCAAGGGACCGTGGATGTTTGGATACTGACAGATGGAAAAATACCTGCCCAATAGGAAATATCAAGAAAACTGAATGGGTTTGTAAGTAATATTAAACCATATTTCTAAATTTATAGAGCTGGTTTTGAAGTTGGACTGTGGCCCGGTCCCTCTCCAATTCCAAGCCTGTTAGTAAGTGAAAAACCCAGAGTCTCTGGAGTTCCTTTCTCATGTCAAGAGCCATGATGTGGGACAGAAAGAAATATGAGTTTAGAAAACATCTTTGCTTTGCTTCATATCTATCATACTTTTCATTGAATATATCTATCATGTTTTTCATTGAATATATATATATATATATATGTCTATATGATTAATGTTTAAGGTTTTCATAATGAACAATTAGTTTTTCCTAAAGTGACATTTGAAGTTTCCAGGAAGAAGATGGGGCCCCATAACAACTCCTCCACCTGGATGATATGACGTCATGATACTGATAGCACTACTACAAGACCTGTTTTGGATACCAGCTTCACAAGACGATCCCAGCTTGGTTAGCTGAAAGGGTGCACATCTTATACAACATTCTGGCCAGACCTCCACAAAATACTCAGAGGCTATTTGCAATTTTAAAAGACATTGATCTTGAAATTTAACCACCATTTTATTTTCACAGGATCCCGCCGAAAGAACATCGCCCCCATGACAGCTGGAAGTAATTTTAGAGGACGATGTCCCCTCTCCCAGTAAAGTTTGCCCTTGGGTTTAGGGACATCATTTAGGGGTGGATTATAATTAGTATACGATTGAGGGTTGGGGGAGGAATTTTATAAGCTCAGGGATTATTTTGAAAAAAAAAAGAGGGATGATGGGATAATAGATTTGTAATTGTGAGTTACTGTTTATAGACAAATATATTGGTATAGATCCTTGTATATTGATACAAAATTAAATTATATTGACTATTTTATGCATGCATGTTTCTACCTCTGTTTAAAACAATTTTATGTATTGACATATATTGTATTGATATATATATATATATATATATATATATATATATAGTATATATTTACCATATTGCAGTGTACAATTCTACCTCTGATTAAGATACTTATATAATGTTTGTGTATTGATATATATTTACCTACTGCAATGTATATTTGTACATTGCTTATATTTGGAGGTCATTGTCCTCATTCGTTTCACAGTCATTTATTGTTTTAGTCTTTAAATTAGATAGATATTGAGAATTATATAGATTAATAGTCATCTAAGTTTGTCATTTATAATTAGACTTCAGGTTCTTTAGATATATTGAGATTATACTCAGTATAGATAGATAATCTTCAACTTATTCAAAGAGCTGTAGAAAATGGCCTTTAATCTAACTCAGAGTTTTGTGGTAGTGAGACACAATTGCTCCTGGCAACACCACTCTATTCCTGAGAGAATGTTGAGTACCAAAGACACTCGACCTGGAGCATTTCTTTTTGGCAGAACTGGCCTTGGGGCAAAAAAATGCCATACCTCAACCAATGACAAAGATACAGAGCATGCATCAATGGATAAAACAGGGCTGTCTTATCCTGCCAAGACAGGGTAAGATAGTTTTGAAAGTTGCTTGCCTTTGAAAATGGTATGTCAGTTATGTTAGGCCTTAGCCAAAGTTGGTTGCTTCAACACTGCTAATGTGACTTTGGGTGATTGCCTAGGCAGCTAGGTGTCTCTGTGATTTGTTGCATGTTTTGGAAGTTGTTTTACTGAACTTCCTAATTACCCGGTAACATTATTTCCATTCTCAGATCTTCGATGGGGTTGAAGACTATATAAATGTAGTTACTTTCTCTCATGACTTCGCCAAGTTATTTATTATACAAGACCTAAGCTAGTTAGAATAGGATATTTGTACTTATTGTATATAATTTCATAGTAGATTTAGAACTCTCTTATTTAAACAAAAGAGGGAGGTGTTAGGGGAGGTCCACCCACTCCTCCAGCCTATTGCCGCTGAGATAACAGCCCATTGAGGCGTGGTCTCTCTCCCTTTAAAAAAGCGGCCACTTCCCTCTCCTCTCTCTCTTCACTTCCTGCTCCACTGGCGACTAGACTTCCTTTCTGGTTGCGCAGAGGGCTGACGGTGATCTGTAAGTTTTTTCCCCTTTAAATAAATACCACCCTATTAATCATAATTCCAAACTGGTGTGGCATTGTTTATGACTTACGCCTTCACACAAGTTTGCATTCCTACCAGCAATGGATGAGGGAACCCCTTCCTCCACAACCTCTCCAGGCTATTCACTGATCTTCAAATATATGAAAGCTTCTGTCTCAACAAACATGATGGAATTATGGATAATTTTTGCACCCTAGCTTCCACATTTTGTGCACACATGTGTATTTGAGCACACACACACAGACACAATAAAAAAGAAGATCTTTTCTCTGGTAGCTGATCTGACTTCCCTATAGACACCAAGATACAAACCTATGCCGTTGGCAAAAAAAAAAAAAAAAAAATTAGCACTGTCTTTTTTCCTTGTCTGTTGCTTCGGCAAAATTCCATGGAATAAACATTTTATTTGTTATACAGCTTTCAGTCCATTGTAAAGGAAAATAAGGAGAGGAGCCTAAGGCAGGAAGCTGGAGGTAAGAACTGAAGACCTGGCCAGGGAGAAACAATGCTTATTTATTTATTTATTTATTTATTTATTTATTTATTTATTTATTTATTTATTTAGGATTTCTGCCTCCTCCCCTCATCCACCTCCCATTTCTTTCCCCCTCCCCCGATCAAGTCACTCTCCCTCATCTGCTCGAAGAGCAATCAGGGTTCCCTGACCTGTGGGAAGCCCAAGGACCGCCCACCTCTATCCGGGTCTCCAAAGGTGAGCATCCAAACTGCCTAGGCTCCCCCAAAGCCAGTACCTGCAGTAGGATCAAAAACCCACTGCGATTGTTCCTGAGTTCTCAGTATTCCTCATTGTCCTCTATGTTCAGCTAGTCCGGATTTATCCCATGCTTTTTCAGACCCAGGCCAGCTGGCCTTGGTGAGTTCCCGATAGAACATCCCTATTGTCTCAGTGTGTGGGTGGACCCCTCACGGTCTTGAGGTCCTTGCTCGTGCTCCATCTCCTTCTGCTCCTGATTTGGACCTTGAGATTTCTGTAGCGTGCTCCTCTGTCTCTGTCTCCTTTCATCACCTGATGAAGGTTAATGTTCATGAGGATGACTATGTGTTTGTCTTTGGGTTCACCTTCTTACTTAGCTTCTCTAGGAACATGCATTATAAGCTCATTGTCCTTTATTTATGGCTAGAAACCAAATATGAGTGAGTACATCCCATGTTCCTCTTTTTGGGTCTGGCTTACCTCACTCAGGATAGTGTTTTCTATTTCCATCCATTTGTATGCAAAATTCAAGAAGTCCTTGTTTTTTACTGGTGAGTAATACTCTAATATGTATATATTCCATACTTTCTTCATCCATTCTTCTGTTGAAGGGCATCTAGGTTGTTTCAAGGTTCTGGCTATTACAAAAAATGCTGCCATGAACATAGTTGAACATATACTTTTGTTGTATGATAGGGCCTCTCTTGGGTATATTCCCAAGAGTGGTAATGCTGGATCCAGGGGTAGGTTGATTCCGAATTTCCTGAGAAACTAAAACACTGCTTTCCAGAGTGGTTGCACAAGTTTGCATTCCCACCAGCAATGGGTGAGTGTCCCCCTTTCTCCACAACCTCTCCAGCAAACGATATCATTGGTGTTTTTTTATTTTAGCCATTCTGACAGGTGTAAGATGGTGTCTTAAAGTTGAAGTTGAGCATAACCTTAAGTGTCTTTTGGCCATTTGAAGTTCTTCTGTTGAGAATTCTCTGTTCAGCTCAGTGCCCCATTTTATAATTGGATTGATTAGCCTTTTACGGTCTAGTTTCTTGATTTCTTATATATTTTGGAGATCAAACCTTTGTCAGTTGCGGGGTTGGTCAAAATCATCTCCCAGTAATGGGTTGCCTTTTTGTCTTAGTGACAGTGTCCTTTGCTTTACAGAAGCTTCTCAGTTTTATTAGGTCCCATTTATTCAATGATGCCCTTAGTGTCTGTGCTGCTGGGGTTATATGTAGGAAGTGGTCTCCTGTGCCCATGTGCTGTAGAGTACTTCCCACTTCCTCTTCTATCCGGTTCAGTGTGTTCAGACTGATATTGAGGTCTTTAATCCATTTGGACTTGAGTTTTGTGCATGGTGATAGATATGGATCTATTTTCATTCTTTTACAGAGTGACATCCCGTTTTGCCAGCACAATTTGTTGAAAATGCCATCTATTTTCCATTGTATACTTTTAGCTCCTTTATCGAAAATCAGGTGCTCATAGGTTTGTGGGTTAAAGTCATGGTCTTCTATTCGATTCCATTGGTCGACTTCTCTGTTTTTATGCCAATACCAGGCTGTTTTCAATACTGTAGCTCTATAATAGAGTTTGAAGTCAGGGATGGTAATGCCTCCAGGGGATCCTTTATTGTATAAGATTGTTCTGGCTATCCTGGGTTTTTTGTTCCTCCATATAAAGTTGATTTTTGTCTTCTCCTGATCTGTGAAGAATTTTGATGGGATTTTGATGGGGATTGCATTGAATCTATAGATTGCTTTTGGTAGAATTGCCATTTTTACTATGTTGATCCTCCCAATCCAAGAGCAAGGGAGGTCCTTCCATTTTTTGGTGTCTTCTTCAATTTCTTTCTTCAAAGACTTATAGTTCTTGTCAAATAGGTCTTTCACTTCCTTGGTCAGGGTTACCCCAAGATATTTTATGCTATTTGTGGCTATCGTGAAAGGTGATGCTTCTCTGATTTCCCTCTCTGCTTCCTTATCCTTAGTGTAAAGAAAGGCAACTGATTTTTTGGAGTTGATCTTGTATCCTGCCACATTACTAAAGGTGTTATCAGCTGTAGGAGTTCTTTGGTAGAATTTTTGGGGTCACTTATGTATACTATCATATCATCTGCAAATAACGAAAGCTTAACTTCTTCCTTTCCAATGCAAATCCCCTTGATCTCCTTATGTTGTCTTATTGCTATTGCTAGAACTTCAAGCACTATTTTGAAGAGGTATGGAGAGAGTGGACAGCCTTGTCGTATTCCTGATTTTAGTGGGATGGCTTTGAGTTTCTATCTGTTCAATTTAATGTTAGCTGTTGGCTTGCTGTAAATAGCTTTTATTATATTTAGGTAGGATCCTAGTATCCCTATTCTCTCCAAGACCTTTATCATAAAGGGGTGTTGAATTTTGTCAAATGCTTTTTCAGCATCTAATGAAATGCTCATATGGTTTTTTTCTTTCAGTTTATTTATATGCTGGATTACATTGATAGATTTTCGTATGTTGAACCAGCCCTGCATCTCTGGGATGAAGCCTACTTGATCATAATGGATAATTTTTCTAATGTGTTCTTGGATTCGGTTTGCCAGTATTTTGTTGAGGATTTTTGCGTCGATGTTCATGAGTGAGATTGGCCTGTAATTCTCTTTCCTGGTTGAGTCTTTGTGTGGTTTTGGTATCAAAGTAACTGTAGCTTCATAGAAGGAGTTTGGTAATGACCCTTCTGTTTCTATATTGTGGAAATACATTAAGGAGTATTGGTATTAGCTCTTCTTGGAAGTTCTGGTAGAATTCCGCATTGAAACCATCTGGTCCTGGGCTTATTGGTAGGGAGGATTTTGATAACCTCTTCTAATTCTTCGTGACTAACAGGTCTGTTTAGATTGTTCACCTGGTCCTGGTTCAACTTTGGTATATGGTATTTATTTAAAAAAGTGTCCATTTCTTTTATATTTTCCAATTTTGTGTTATACAGGCTTTTGTAGTAAGATATAATGATTCTCTGAATTTCCTTTGTTTCTGTGGTTATGTCCCCTTTTCATTTCTGATCTTATTTATTTGTGTGTTCTCTCTCTGTCGTTTAATTAGTTTGGATAGGGGTTTGTCGATCTTGTTGACTTTCTCCAAGAACCAGCTTTTTGTTTCATTGATTCTTTGGACTGTTTTCTGTGTTTCTATTTTGTTGATTTCGGCCCTCAATTTTATTATTTCCAGTCTTCTACGTCTCCTGGGCGTGTCTGCTTCTTTTTTTTTTCTAGAGCTTTCAGGTGTGTTGTTAAGTCCCCAATGTATGCATTTTTCGTTTTCTTTAAGTGAGCACTTAGTGCTATGAACTTTCCTCTTAGCACTGCTTTCATTGTGTCCCATAGGTTTGAGTATGTTGCCTCTTTATTTTCATTAAATTCAAGGAAGACTTTAATTTCTTTCTTATTTTCTTCCTTGACCTAGGTGTGGTTCAGTAGTTGACTGTTCAGTTTCCATGAGTTTGTCGGCTTTCTGTGGGTAGCATTGTTGTTGCCTTCTAACTTTAATCCGTGGTGATCAGATAGGACACAGATGGACACTGATATTTTTTTTGTATCTGTGGAGGTTTCCTTTGTGTCCAAGTATGTGGTCAATTTTTGAGAAGGTTCCATGAGCTGCAGAAAAGAAGGTATATTCTTTCCTATTTGGGTGGAATGTTCTATAGATGTCTGTTAAGTCCATTTGCTTCATTACCTACAATAATTCTCTTAATTCTCTATTAGTTTTCTGTCTGATTGACCTGTCCTTTGGAGAGAGAGGTGTGTTGATGTCTCCTATTACTAGTGTGTGTGGTTTGATGTCTGTTTTGAGTTCTAGTAATATTTCTTTTACATAAGTAGGTGCTTTTATATTGGGGGCGTAGATATTCAGAATTGAGATGTCATCCTGATGAATTGTTCCTGTTATGAGTATAAAGTAACCATCTCGGTCTCTTCTGATTGATTTTAGTTTGAAGTCAGTTTTGTTAGAAATTAATATGGCCACACCTGCTTTTTTCTTAGGACCATTTGCTTGAAACACCTTTTCCCAACCCTTTACTCTGAGTAGGTGCCTGTCTTTGTGGTTGAGATGTGTTTCTTGCAAACAGCAGAATGTTGGATCCTGTTTTCGTATCCAATCTTTTAGCCTGTGCCTTTTTATAGGTGAATTGAGCCCATTAATATTAAGTGATATTAATGACCAGTGGTTGTTTACTCCGGTTATTCTTATTGCTTTTGGTAGTAGAGATTATGTGTCTCCCTTCTTTGAGATGTGCTGGTGAAGGGTCACTAGATGCCTGGGTTATTTAGGCAGTGTTGGCAGTGTTGGATACTTTGGGTTGTGATTTTCCTTCTATTACTTTCTGTAGGGCTGGATTTGTGGCTACGTATTGTTTAAATTTATTCTTATCCTGGAATGTCTTGTTTTCTCCATTGATAATGAACGATAGCTTGGCTGGGTATAGTAGTTTGGGTTTGCATCCATGGTCTCTTAGCTTCTGCAGTACATCTATCCAGGACCTTCTGGCTTTCATAGTTTCCATAGAGAAGTCAGTGTAAGTCTGATTGGTTTACCTTTATAAGTAACTTGGCCTTTTTCCTTTGCAGCTCTTAATATTCTTTCTTTAACCTGTATATTTTGTGTTTTGATTATTATACGGCGAGGAGATATTTTTCTTTGATCCAGTCTGTTTGGTGTTCTGTATGCTTCTTGAATATTTAAATGAATATCTTTTTTTAAGTTGGGAAAGTTTTCTTCCATAATTTTGTTCAATATATTTTCTTGGCCTTTGAGCTGTGACTCTTCTCCTTCTTCTATTCCTATTATTCTTAAGTTTGGTTTTTTTATTGTGTCCCATATTTCTTGAATGTTTTGTGTTGAGAATTTGTTGGCTTTGCTGTTTTCTTTGATCTGTTCGTTTATTTTCTCTATGGTGTCCTCAGCATCTGAGATTCTTTCTTCTATCTCTTGTATTCTATTGATTATGCTTGTTTCTGTAGACTCTGCTCGTTGAACTAGATTTTCCATATCCGGCTGGTCCTCAGTTTGTATTTTCTTCCTTGCCTTCATTTCAGTTTTCGATTCTTGAACTGTTTCCATTACCTGTTTGATCGTTTTATCTTGGTTTTTCAGGGTATCATGTACATATTTACTCATTTCTTCAAACTTTTTGTTATACTTCTCATCCATTTCTATAAGGGCATTTTTTACATGTTGTTTAAGGGACTTTATTGCGTTCATAAAGTCAATTTTTTCCACTTCTTCTGTGTTAGGTTGTTCAAATACTTCTGTTGTAGGATCCTTGGGTTCTGCTGTTTTCATGTTGTTTTTCAGATTATTGGGTGAGTTCTTGCCTTGGTGTCTGCCCATCTCCTCCTATTAATCCTATCTAATGGGTCTTATAAAAACCAGATCAGGTTTCCCTGCTGGCCCAGGGCTCCACTTACAAAATGCCCTTGCTTTGTTTACTGGTTCCTGCCGCCAGCCAAGAACCCTTTCACCCCTCCGAAGGGTCTTCAGGACAGGACCAGGCTCCCCGTTTGCCAGTGACCTGACCAACCAAAGGCCTGCCTCTTTGATTTGATTGTAGTAGGGCGATCTGCTCTCCTTATTGCCCACCTGACCCTGCTGCTTGTGTCTGCTGCCGCACTGGTCTCCCAAAGCCTCTTCCTGAATGCTCCGCCACTCCGCCGCGTCTGGCGCCGCCGCTCCGCCGCATCTTGCGCTGCCGCTCCGCCTCTGTGCATCTGGCCCCGCCGCTCTGCCTCTGTGCATCTGGCGATGCCGCTCCGCCTCTGTGCCTCTCGAGAAACAATGCTTTATGGCTTCTCTCCAGTCTCCCTTTTAGCTACCTTTCTTATACTGAATTTTAAGAATTAATAATTATTATCTACAGAACCTTGTGCTGTGATAGAAATTATTGAAAACCATGGAACAGATTTCAAAGTTTCTACCATTTTTTGGCATGCTGGCTATATCCCCGAGACAGTGGGGTAGATGATGAATATGCTAATATACTTGTGCAGAATTGAACTGTGATAATGTATGTTGTGTATGTGAGGAAGTTCCTGAGAGCCCTTGAGCATGTAGGATGTCCTAGACTCCTTTGTGCAGATGTGGCCAGACTCTTGTGTAAATTGACAGGAACCTACAGTTTCTTGAGCACATTGAAAAGTTGCTTAACTTCCCTGGTAAAATGAGTAAATTCCCAGAGTCTCCTGAGGACTAGGTTCATAATATACTGAACTTCCTACATGAGATGGAAAAGTTTCCAATGTCTCTCTTTTATGTGACATTGCCCATGATAACAATGTTTATTTTTGAAATTTACTTGGATGTCTGCAAAAGATATCAAAGGCCCCAGAGTTCCATTTGAAGTGTTGATGGACTAAGTTCTAGAGGCAGATGAGCAGAGATTAGAAATGCTGGATTATTTGGGACAAATGATGAAAGTCTTCTAGGCACTTTATTAAATGGTGAAGACTATCTAGGAGATGGGACAGATAGAGAGTTTACCACAGGCTCTATGACAGAAGACAAATGGCTGAGATTCATTTGGGCAGGTTAAGATGATTCTAGATTACCAGAGAAACAATGTAAAGGATAATAGTTCTTCTTGAGGAAATGAAAAAAATCACAGAGTTACTTGTGCACACAAAGAAATTTTCAGAGATTATCAAAATATAGAAAATGTTCAGGATATCCTGAAATTGCAGAAATTTGGAACATTCCCCAAGAACCAGGGGCAGATATTCCAGTACCTCAAGGAGAGGACAAAGATCAGAGTGTGCTCTTTTATGATTAGGAAGTATTCAGAAATCCTGGGGCAGATGGATGATGCTGTAGAGAATTTTGCACAGACTGAGAAATTTTCTGAGGGTTTGGAATGAAGCAGGATGTTTCCTAGTTCCTTGATTATATAGAAATATCACTATCTTTCCATGTTCAGTCACAGATATGGCCAAACACCCTTGGGGAAATAAAGAAGTGTTCACTGACCCTTCTGAAGCATGACACTCACAAAAACCTCTGACTGGATTGCAAATATTCTAACAGTGTCTGTGTATTTTGAATAAACCTCAGAGGTCCTGTCCTTGAAGCAAATGGTCCTACAGTATGTTTTATATGTGTCAAATTTCCAGTTGTGCCTTTGGCAGGTAAGAGAATCTCTGCAGTGCCCTGGGAAGCAGAAGAATTTTCTAAGAGTTCCTTGTGCAGAATTGGAAATTTTCTGAGTTCCTAGTGATGGTGGTCATATTCACAGTCATTTCATCAGAACAAGAAGATGGTGGAGTTGTTTATCTTGATGAAAAAACATCCAGATGCCCTGGTACAGATGGAATGTTCCTCTATTCACTTGGGTAGATAGGGAATTTAAATATGGCCATGGAACTGCTTTGAAAAGTGCAGAAAGTTGTAGAGTCTCTTCAGCAAATCATGATATATTCAGCATTTCCTCAGATGACATAACATGTTTCAGAGGCCCATGGGCAGGATTCAAAGGCCTTAGATTACCTTGGCCAAAAGGGAAAAAAAATTCTGCAGATCTTTGGACAGAAGTAAAAAATCATCTAACCACTAGAGTTGGTGACAAAGCTCCTATAATGCTTGTAGCAGACTGAGAAGTTTTCACAATCTCTCTCACACATAAATCATGTCCCAAGGATTTCCGGGAATGTTGCTGTTGTCTCCAAATTTTTGAAGAATATACTGAATGTTTTGAAGACCTTTGCATAAATGACAAAGAACTTGGGACAGGCAAAGTTACCTCTGTGGCTGTGGAGAGTACCTTAGGCAATTTAGAAAGTAGCAAAGTTCCTAGAGACCATGGGTTAGATAAAGGATTTTCCTGAGCACCTAGAGAAGATGAAAAATGTTTTATGTGCTCTAGTGAAGAAAAAAAATTTCCCTGAGGTTTCTGGCTAGATTTGTAATGTCCTGTAGTCCTTCTAGTATGTTGTGTAGATGAAGAAAATTATTTATACTATTGTAAATTATTTGGATGTTTTAAAGCCCTATTAGAAGGTGCCAGAGTCCCTACAATTTATTGTGTTAACACAGATAGATTTAGAGACACTTGTTCAGATAGTGAAGATCCTAGATTCTGGGGCAGATGCCCCAAATCCAACAGTTCCTTGTGTAGGTAAAGAAATTATCAGTAGCCTTTGAGCAGGTGGAGAAACACTGAGTTCCTTATGGGCACTTTGATTACCCCCTAACTTAGAAAGTGGATGTCCTTCAGTGCTCTGGGCCTGTGTGGGCTTTGCCAAAGTGGATTCTGTATAAGGAAAATATTTTTCAGGAATTTGAGTAGTAGGTGAAGGTTTCAGCATCACCTGCCCTGATGTGTTCACTTCAAGAGTTTCTTATGAAGATAATCAAAATTCATTATGTTTTGCAAAGATGGAGAAGGTACTAGACTCGCTTATGTTAGAGAGGAACGTCTTTGAGTCATTGGTGTTGGTGGCTATGTGCCTGTAATCATTCGGACAAATTGAAACATTCCAAAATCACCTGGAATAGAAGACAGATGGCTATGTGTGCACTGGTCAAACTTGTACAGTCCCAACTATTCTTGGGAAGATGCTGACTGTCGTAGTGATTGTTGGTTATATGGTGAAGAAGCTAGAGTTCCCTGAGGAGATATGTAAAGTTGGTCATATAGAAAATGTACTAGATCTTTGGACGTTGATAAAGAAGATTCATGAGATCTAGTGCCTTGTTGAAAAAGGTCTGTATTCCAGAAAGAAATCAATAAGGCCCTGTAGGCCCTTTGAAAAAGGGTGATAAATCTGTGCAAAACAAGTTTAATAGCTTACTTTGGAAAGATGCTGGTGGACTCAGAATTAATGGGGAAGATGCTGAATGTTCTACAGTCCCTGATCTGGATGAGAAAAACCCAGAGTACCTTGGAGAGAACATATAATTTTCCCTATGCCATTGATTCGACAAGGATTTGTTTGATTTAGGGTAGTTTGGGGAGGTTTATGAGCATCGGGTGAGTTCATTTAAACATCTTCCCTGCCATATCTGGAAAACACTGTTCCCTTGTCATTGATCATGTTCTGTGGGACTTGTGCTATAAAGCTCATGAACAGACTCACCGGCACACAGACTAAATATGTACATATTGATTCACAATGGTGTGTGGTATGCACACCTATGGTGAATGCACTGAACTTCATAAAATCAGTTAACTATGGAATCCGTAATGCTAGGTTGAGTGTGGCAAAGACACCACAAACCCATCAGACCACATAATACCAGTACGATATTGATGCCTGATTCCCATCAGGCAAGGATCCTGTCCACCTGTAATGGGACAATTTTTTGGTTCCTTTGGTAATTTAAATATTACAATCCATCTACTTTTATTGTAAAATAAACACACACACACACACACACACACACACACATACACAAAAGTTAATGCACACACACTGATGATGCTAAGAGTCCACTTCAGTTAAATCTGTTCCGGTTTGGCACACAGGCTCTGGCTTCAAAGGTGCTTTGGAGTTTACAGGCCATCAGTGGTGTTCTGGTTTCATTGGTGTGCCTAATTATCCTAGATCCAATTTTATCCTTGCTGATTTTTCTCAAGGGGAAATATGTCCCTATATGTTTATGGAAACATCTGGAAGGTGTCAGTCATGTAGGCCATACCACCTTACTGTGCTGACCCTTCATGTTTCAGAGAAGGAGCCAGTAGCCTAGTGCTGGGCCTTTCTGATACTCACCCAAGTCTATGTTTCAAAGTATGTCTAAGGACTCCCATCACATATTACCTTGAAAAGTTGATTGTAAAAACACCATTGGGTTCCTGTTCTCTTCCGTTTAACAGCCCTTGCCTCTGTTTATCTCTCCTTTCAAATTTAACTGTACAAAAGATGAATCCGAGGCACACATTTAACACTTTGCCTGGAAATCTCAGCTGCAGAGCTAGCTTTATTATTTTTTCCATGTAACTACAGGGCATGGCACACTGGAATTCTGTAGCTGCCAGAAGAGGATCTATGTTTCCCCACATCCTCTGCACACTCATCAGAGCTGTTTTCTAAGCTCAGTCTTGTTCAGGATTATTTCTATTTCCAACTAGATGGTGGGAGATTTCCCATAATGCTCCATGCAGTCAAACTCATTGTCACCTCCTTCAACACCCATGACTCTAGGAAGAGTCTGCCAAAGGCTATGTGTTTCTTGTGCCACCTGCCCACTGTCTGCTTCAAAGACTGTCTGTGAGTTGTTACAGCTGCACTTCAAAGTGGGTAACAATATATGGGTTACTTTATTCTTTGTGGTATGACAGAATGTCCACAAACCTCAGAGTTTCAAAGCACCATCCATTTGCTTACTTGGGGATATGTGAATCACAGTCCAAACAGGTTCAAATGGGGAGTTCTTTGCAGACTTCAAAATTGAAGCTGATGGGGAAGAGTTCACATCTAGCCAGCCAGGTTAGTTAAGGTGTTATATTTAGTAATCAGTTTCTAAACTTAGAAAATTTATACAATGGGCTGTGCTCAGCATGAAGAGTTCTGGATCCTATAGGCCCCATACACTTCACATGGTGCAATATTTTCTCCATTTTCAAGTCTAGCCATCACTCTGTCAAATGGTTCCCAACCACTCTGAACTCTCCAATTCTTTTCTACCACAAGCTGGAGAAAGTAGCTCTGCTTTAAGGGTCTCATCTGATGTTTCTGGCCTTCCAGGATTATCACCACATTCTACAATAGATTGGTAGCTGGCTGTAATTGCATCTGTAAAGACTCCTTGGCATAGCACCAGATTTAACACATGACTGAATTCTTAATTTTATTTCAATTGCTGCCATAAAATACCTGAAGGATAAGCAACTCAGGGCAGAATGGGTTGATTTTTGTTTCACAGTTCCCAAGAAATATAGTCTATCTTGATGAGGAAGGCATGGCAAAAAGGGCTAAAAAGAAAATGACTGATTAAATTGTACACATATCAGGAAGCAGAGTAGAGTATGAGAAGGAAGTGAGGTACATTCACAAAGTACACCTTGGGGATATAATTTCCCCAGACCCACTCTGCCCCCTGAAAGTTCCATAAAATTCCCAAAGAGTTGAATGATGGGGAGTTTGATATCAGCCCTTCCACAGACATCATTTCTCTGCACTCTTCATACTTCTTGTAACACTGTTGCTCCAAATTAATAGTGGAGGGAACTAGAGAACAAACAGGTAGAGTCATAGGTAAGGGTAGTACATTTTAGAAACCAAGAATAACTTTCAGGCAATCTCAGTTCCAACCATATGGTCTTGTCCACATGACACCTCACTCCATGAGTGATGACTGCCAGCGAGGAAAATGAAATAAAAGACAAACAAAGAGACAGTCGCTTGATGAACATTTAGAAATAGTTATGTTCTGATATGAAATATGAAATGTCAGGCTTTGTATAGATATTTTGTAGATCTCACATCACCCTCTTGCATCCCAAATACTGCTCTGTGATTCTACCAGTATCACCACTGCTATTGCTACTATTATCTTTGATGTTATTTCCTCGTGTCCAACTGTTAGTAATTAACCAAATAAGATCGACAGTGGCCTGAGTAAATGGCATTGCCATACACTGCTGGAAACCAAACCCAGTCCATGGCAACACACCTCAGATGTTGCCTCCCACAGACACATTGGTCCCAGCAGCTTCTAACTCACCTTCTCTTGAATGTCACTGGGATCCTCCAGGCCTTGATCTTGCTCAGCTATGTGTCTGAACTCTGTATCTGCAGCAGCAGGTGGGGACCCGAACAGTTACCGCTCCCTGGGTGGTGAAGTGCTGGTGGATATATTTCACAATGGTGCTCACTTTGCTTTTTATCTTTTTCCCATTCACAAAATTGGTCTCATTGGTCTTGGAGACTGTGGGGGAGAAGGCAAGAACATGGGGACACTTCAGCAAGAGACACACCCTACACAGAACTTGACACCAGTGGATGTTAACAACCCTTTTATAGCCCTAATTTATAAGCATGAGAAGAGCAGAATGGGGACAAAGAGAAATTTGTTAGCACTCATTGGTGACAAACAACTGATAGAACAGCTCCAGGAAAGCCACTTGGTGTCACAAAATACTGACAAGTAAACCTATAAACATAATTTAAAGGAGTTTTGGAACCTCAGCTGCCTTTTGGGAGAGCACTGTTTTCCTTAGCTTACCTTTACTTATGTGCTCAAATCACCACTCTTGGAACCCCAGGTGTATCTTATTCCACTCCTGTACAACAAGCATCAAGCATAAAACCTGTTTTTTTTTTTTTTTTTTAGATCTAAAGGCTGAGGACTAAACTCAACAATTGAAGGTCTTGTCCTTCATTGGGTATTGTCTTTGTGTGAAGTTCAAGGGAGGGGCTGAAGAGTCACAGTAAATCACAGATAATGAAGACCAGTGGTTTCATTGTAGACATGAGAAGCCTGAGAACAAATGTGTCATGGCTGGTTGGAGGTGATAACTGTGTGTGTTTGTGTGTGTGTGTGAGCATGTGTGCCTGCATGAATGTGTGTGTGTGTGTGTGTGTGTGTGTGTGTGTGTGTGTAGTGGCCAGGGGTCAACATCAAGAGACATCGAATCCCCCAGTACCCATTTAATTTGTGTTTTGTAACAGGGTGTGTTATTACATCAAAGAGCTCACTGATTGGACAAGAATATCTAGCCATTTTTCTCTTGGTATCCTCCAGTTACTGCCTCCCCAGAGTTTAGATCACAAGCATAAAACCTGTTCTTTATATCTGGAGGCTGAGGACTGAACTCAGGACTTGTGATTATGGATTAAGCACTTCATCAACTCAATCAGCTCCCTGGTCCCTATTTGCAAATCATTGCTCTGTCAAAGAATGATATCTAGAATAAATAGGGATTTACAAACTCAACTATAATGAAATACCTGCAAATGCTGCCCCACATTGATAAAGGACATATATACTGTTTGGTGTATGGAGATCAAAGAGAGTAGGCTAACTTAAGTGGCTAAAGTCCGACCCAGCACTAAAAGGCCTCAAATGTGGCTACAGCAGCTCAGAGACAGGGATGATGGGAGGTTAGACACTTTGTGCCAGAACTTCTGAAGTACTGTAGTTCAAATATACTATTATATGTTTTACCACTATCCATAACAGGGAACTTACCGGCTCCAACCACAGGGTAATGATAAGAAGTCAAAAATTGGGTTATCAGATTTATATTGGGGTGTCCTACCCCAAGCCCACACAAACACACACTACCATTCTGTGTGAATTTATTTATTTACTTATTTATTTATTGTTGGTGTTTCTTAGGCAGGGTCTTTCAGTGTAGCGTTGGCTGACCTAGAACTCTCTCTGTAGACCAGGCTGGCCTCAAACTCAAACAGATCCTGCACTACTTCCTCAGTGCTGGAATTAAAGACATGAGCCACCACTGCCTGGCATGAATTAAGTTTTCAAATGTTTGAAGAGTTCAATATACTGAAAGCCTTCACTTGACCATTACACACTGCACGCAAGTATAGAATTATCATACACATACACACAATTCTGTACAACAAAAAGAACAATATTAAAAGACAACAATGCTACAAGTGTCTCATGTCTCACTTGAAATTATCATTCCAGTGAGAGCTCCAGGAAGGGCCATTTCTCTTAACTTCTCAATTTTAGTAAAAAAAAAAAAAGTTCTGTTTGAGACTTCACTTTGCTATTTTTGGAGGTGAGAAATATGGCAATGAGACCCAAAAGCTTGCTTTCTCTCAGGGATTATGCTGTTGAGCCTACAATCATGAAGAGAACAAACGAAACAAGGTTTCCATTTAGAGGAGGACACAGGATAAAGAGATTCACATTATTAAATTCTGCAGAGCCCATGGTGCAGATTCTGATTCATTATATTCTCAGGGAAGCATGGAAGATGGTCACAAAAGCCCTCCATTTCTGCTTGAGCAATGAGCTGGGAGAAATGGAGTTTATTAAGGTCATTACCTTCCCTGGACTTTGTTCACTCTATGGAGAACATTGTGTCCTGCCTGCAACCAAGGCAATCTAGACAGCGGTCACATTCTTTCTCCCTCAAAAGTTGGTCACACATCCGTAGAACTTTCCCAATACACTTTTCCAAAATTCAGATGTCCCATTTTTTGTGTTTATGAGTTATCCCCAATGCTAATGGGTCAGTAGGCTAAGACACACAGGAAATTCCACCTCAGCTCACTCTGACTGTAAGCGTCAGGTACATATTGGCTCTAGTACCATTTGTCTTAAGAACACAAATCACTATTTTGAGAAAATGGGATAGTTAGGAAAGCACCTGTCTTACAAGGATGAAGACACAGGATCTATTTCCAGAATTTACCATTTAGCCTTTGTTTGCGAGCTAACCAAGCAGCACAGAGTTTCGATCTGGGCACCGAGTGAAACAACATTGTGGTGAGTGAGTGCTGTGGCACCCGGGAAGAGCCCGCCTACCATTCCTGGCCATCCTACAGGGGCTATACTGCCCAATACCCCCTCTCTCTTCCTATCACATCAAGCTTTCATCCAGATCTCCCCACCCCCTGTTTCTCTCCCCCCTCCCTTCCTTGGGGGCGGAGCGCCTCCCAGCTCAGCTTGCTTGGGCACTGGGACAGAAACCGAAGCTTAGGGAAAAGGGGAGGGCAGTAGCTCCTTTGCCCCCATAGACTGCCTGCAGCAAGCAGGGTGGGCCATTTGTTTGCAAGCTAACCAAGCAGCACGGAGTTTGAATTTGGGCGATCTGGGCACCGAGTGAAACAGCATTGTGGTGAGTGAGTGCTGCGGCACCCGGGAAAGGCCTGCCTACCCTTCCTGGCCATCCTACAGGGGCTATACTGCCCAATACCCCCTCTCTCTTTCTATCCCATCCAGCTTACATCCAGATTCCCCAACCCCCTGTCTCCCTCCCTCCTGCCCTCCCATCTTTGGGGGCAGAGTGCCTCCCAGCTCAGCCTGCTTGGGCGCTGGGACCGAACCAAAAGATTAGGGGAAAGGGGAAGGTGGTAGCTCCTTTTTCCCCATAGCCTGCCTGGAGCAAGCATGGTGGGCCCTTTGTTTGCGAGCTAACCAAGCAGCATGGAGTTTCGATCTGGGCACCGAGTGAAACAGCATTGTGGTGAGTGAGTGCTGCAGCACCCGGGAACAGCCCGCCTACTCTTCCTGGCCATCCTACAGGGGCTATACTGCCCAATATCCCCTCTCTCTTCCTATCACATCCAGCTTACATCCAGATCCCCCAACCCCCTGTCTCCCTCCCTCCCTCCCTACTTTGGTGGCAGAGTGCCTCCCAGTTCAGCCTGCTTGGGCACGGGGACCGAACACAAAGCTTAGGGAAAGGGGGGGCAGTAGCTCCTTTGTATTCCATAGCCTGCCTGCAGCAAGCAGGGTGGGCCCTTTGTTTGCCAGCTAACCAAGCAGCAAGGAGATCCGATCTGGACACCAGGAGAAATATCACTGGGGAGTGACATCACTGGGAAGGTACATCAGTGGGCAGGAAGACCTGATCCTTAAAGGTAGATCCATAGGAGAGTATTGGGAAGAAGAAATGGGGAGACGCCAATGCAAGAATTCACCCAACAATCTGAAAAACAACACGAAACAACCAGAAACCAGTGACCTCACAACAGGAGGACATGATCACCTTAATCAAGAAGAAGTAGAAAAAAACTGACTTCATGAAAGTGATTGACACCCTTAAACAGCATATAAAAAATGCCCTTATAGAAATGGATGAGAAGTATAACAGAAAGTTCGAGGAATTGAGTAAATCAGTGAATGATACCCTAGGAAACCAAGGAAAAACAATCAAGCAGATAATGGAAACAGTTCATTACTTGAAAACTGAAATGGAGGCAAAGAAGAAAACACAAACAGAGGGCCGGCTGGACATGGAAAATCTAGGTAAACGAATAGAGACTACAGAAACAAGCATAACCAGCAGAATACAAGAGATAGAAGAAAGAATCTCAGATTCTGAGGATAACATAGAGAAAATAAACGCACTGAACAAAGAAAACAGCAAGCCCAACAAATTCTCATCACAAAACGTTCAGGAAATAAGGGACACAATAAAAAGACCAAACCTAAGAATAATTGGAGTAGAAGAAGGAGAAGAAGTGCAGCTCAACAGTCCAGAAAATATACTTAACAAAATTATAGAAGAAAACTTTCCCAACCTGAAGAAGGATGTACCTATGAAGCATACAGAACCCCAAATAGGCTGGATCAAAAAAAAAAAAAACATCCCAATGTCATATAATAATCAAAAGACAAAATATACAGAATAAAGAAAGAATATTAAGAGCCGCAAAGGAAAAAGGCCAAGTTACTAATAGAGCTAAACCTATCAGACTTACCCCTGACTTCTCTATGGAAACCATGAAAGCCAGAAGGTCCTGGATAGATGTACTGCAAAAACTAAGAGACCATGGATGCAAGGCCAGACTACTATACCCAGCCAAGCTTTCGTAAACTATAAATGGAGAAAACAAAATTTTCCAGGATAAAAACAATTTAAATAATGCATAGCCACAAATCCAGTCTTACAGAAAGTAATAGAAGGAAAATCACTAACCAAGGAGTCCAACAATGACCACAATAACTCAGACATCTAGAGACCCTTCACCGGAGCAACTCAAAAAAGGGAAACACACAAACCCTAATACTAAAAAAGTGACTAGAGTTAACAACCACTGGTCATTAATAACACTTAATGTCAATGGGCTCAACTCACCTATAAAAAGGCACAGGCTAAGAGATTGGATACTAAACAGGATCCAACCTTCTGCTGTCTACAAGAAACACACCTCAACCACAGAGACAGGCACCTACTCAGAGTAAAGGGCTGGGAAAAGGCGTATCAAGCAAATAGACCTAAGAAACAAGCAGGTGTGGCCATACTAATTTCTAACAAATTTGACTTCAAACTTAAATCAATCAGAAGAGATGGAGAGGGACATTTTATACTCATAACAGGAACAATTCATCAGGAAGAAGTCTAAGTCCTGAATATTTATGCCCCTAATATAAAAGCACCCACGTACGTAAAAGAAACATTGCTAAAATTCAAGGCAGCCATCAAACCACACACACAAATAGTAGGAGATTCAACACTCCTCTCTCACCCATGGACAGGTCAATCAGACAGAAACCTAACAGAAAAATTAGAGAATTAATGGAGGTAATGAAGCAAATGGACTTAACAGACATCTATAGATTATTCCACCCAAAGAGGAAAGAATATACCTTCTTCTCTGCAGCTAATGGAACCTTCTCGAAAATTGACCACATACTCGGTAACAAAGCTATCTTACACAGTTACAAAAAAATATCACTAACCACCTGTGTCTTATCAGATCACCATGGATTTAAGTTAGAATTCAACAACAATGCTACCCCCAGAAAGCCTACAAACTCATGGAAACTGAACAATCAACTACTGAACCATACCTGGATGAAGAAATAAAGAAAAAAATTAAAGTCTTCCTTGAATTCAATCAAAATAAAGAAACAACATACTTGAACTTATGGAACACTATGAGAGCAGTCCTAAGAGGAAAGTTCATAGCACTAAGTGCCCACTTAAAGAAAACAGAGAAAGCACATATTGGAGACTTAACAGCCCACCTGAAAGCTCTAGAAAAAAAGAAGCAGACTCACCTAGGAGGAGTAGAAGACTGGAAATAATCAAACTGAGGGCTGAAATCAACAAAATAGAAACACAGAATACAATCCAAAGAATCAATGAATCAAGAAGCTGGTTCCTGGAGAAAATCAACAAGATTGACAAACCCCTATCCAAACTAATCAAACGGCAGAGAGAAAATTTGCAAATTAATAAGATCAGAAATGAAAAGGGGGGCATAACCACAGACACAGAGGAAATTCAGAGAATCATTAGATCTTACTACAAAAGCCTGTATGCCACAAAACTGGAAAATGCAAAAGAAATAGACACTTTTCAAGATAAATATGATTTACCAAAATTAAACCAGGACCAGGTGAACAATCTAAACAGACCTGTCAGTTGCAAAGAATTAGAAGCTGTTATCAAAAACCTCCCTACCAAAAACAGCTCAGTTCCAGATAGGTTCAATGCAGAATCTAACAGAACTTCCAAGAAGACCTAATACCTATACTCCTCAATGTATTTCACAATATAGAAACAGAAGAGGCATTACCAAATTCCTTTTATGAAGCTACAGTTACTCTGATACCAAAACCACACAAAGACTCAACTAGGAAAGAGAATTACAGGCCAATCTCACTCATGAAAATCGACGCAAAAATCCTCAACAAAATACTGGCAAACTGAATCCAAGAACACATCCGAAAAATTATCCATTATGATCAAGTAGGCTTCATTCCTAAGATGCAGGGCTGGTTCAACATACGAAATTCTATCAATGTAATCCAGCATATAAATAAACTGAAAGAAAAAAAAACATATGATCATTTCATTAGATGCTGAAAAAGCATTTGACAAAATTCAACATCCATTTATGTTAAAAGTCTTGGAGAGATTAGGGATACAAGGGTCATATCTAAATATAATAAAAGCTATATACAGCAAGCCAACAGCTAACATCAAATTAATGGAGAGAAACTCAAAGCCATCCCGCTTAACTCAGGAACACAACAAGGCTGTCCACTCTCTCCATACCTCGTCAATATAGTGCTTGAAGTTCTAGCAATAGCAATAAGACAACATAAGGGGATCAAGGGGATTCGAACTGGAACAGAAGAAGTTAAACTTTCATTATTTGCAGATGATATGATTGTGTACATAAGCGACCCCCAAAACTCCACCAAAGAACTCTTACAGCTGATAAACAGCTTTAGTAATGTGGCAGGATACAAGATCAACTCCAAAAAATCAGTCGCCCTCTTATACACAAAGGATATGGAAGCAGAGAGGGAAATCAGAGAAGCTTCTCCATTCACGATAGCCACAAATAGCATAAAATATCTTGGGGTAAATCTAACCAAGGAAATGAAAGATCTATTTGACAAGAAATTTAAGACATTGAAGAAAGAAATTGAAGAGGTTACCAAAAAATGGATGGACATCCCTTGCTCTTGGATTGGGAGGATCAACATAGTAAAAATGGCAATTCTACCAAAGGCAATTTATAGATTCAATGCAATCCACATCAAGATCCCATCAAAATTCTTCACAGATCTGGAGAGGACAATAATCAACTTTTTATGGAAAAACAAAAAACCCAGGATAGCCAAAACAATCCTATACAATAAAGGATCCCCTGGAGGCATTACGATCCCTGACTTCAAACTCTATTACAGAGCTACAGTAATGAAAACAGGGTGGTACTGGCATAAAAACAGAGAAGTCGACCAATGGAATAGTATAGAATACCCGGATTTTATCCCACAAACCTATGAACACCTCATTTTCGATAAAGGAGCTAAAAGTATACAATGGAAGAAAGAAAGAATCTTCAACAAATGGTGCTGGCACAACAGGATATCAACCTGTAGAAGAATGAGAATAGACCCATATATATCACCGTGCACATAACTCAAGTCCAAATGGATGAAAGACCTCAATGTCAGCCCGAAAACACTGAACCTGATAGAAGAGAAAGTGGGAAATACCCTACAACAGATGGGCACAGGCGATTGCTTCTTAGATATAACCCCAGAAGCACCGACATTAAGGGCAACGTTGAATAAATGGGACCTACTTAAACTGAGAAGTTTCTGTAAAGCAAAGACACTGTCACTAAGACACAAAGGCAACCTACTGATTGGGAGAATATCTTCACCAACCCCACCACAGACAAAGGTCTGATCTCCAAAATATATAGAGCACTCAAGAAACTAGACTTTAAAATGCTACTTAACCCAATTAAAAAATGGGGCATTGTATTGAACATAGAATTCTCAACAGAAGAATTTCAAATGGCCAAAAGACTCTTAAGGTCGTGTTCAACTTTCTTAGCAATCAGGGAAATGCAAATCAAAACAACTTTGTGATATCATCTTACACATGTCAGAATGGCTAAAGTCAAAAACACCAAGGATAGCCTTTGCTGGAGAGGCTGTGGAGGACAGGGTACCCTCATCCATTGCTGGTGGGAATGAAATCTTGTGCAACCACTGTGGAAGTCAGTGTTTCTGTTTCTCAGGAAATTCTGGATCAACCCATCCCTGGACCTAGCAATACCACTCTTGGGAATATACCCAAGTGATGCTCTATCATATGACAAAATCATTTGTTCAACTATGTTCATAGCAGTATTATTTGTAATAGCCAGAACCTGGACACAACCTAGATGCCCTACAATAGAAGAATGGATGAAGAAAGTATGGAATATATAAACACTAGAGTACTAAGCTGCGTTAAAAAACAATGACTTCTCGCAATTTGCATGCAAATGGATGGAAATAGAAAACACTATTCTGAGTGAGGTATCCCAGACCCAAAAAGATGAACATGGGATGTACTCACTCATAATTGGTTTCTAGCCATAAATAGGGTCACAAAGTCTACCATAGGTGAACCTAAAGAAGCTAAGTAGGAAGGTGAACCCAAGCAAAAACATATAGTTATCCTCTTGGATAAGGGAAGTAGACAAAATTGCCAGGGAAAAAATTGGGGTTAGGGGATATGGGGAGAGAAAAGGTAGAAGGGAAGGATGGGGGGACTTGGGGAAACAGGAGGATTGAGATAAAGGAAGGTTGGATAGGGGAGCACGAAACCACAATTCTTAGTTAAGGGAGCCACTTTATGGTGGGCAAGAGACATGACCCTAGAGGGGCTCCCATGTGCCCAAGCTGAGGTCCCCAGTTAGTTCCTTGGGCAACTGAGGATAGGAAACCTGAAATGACCCTATCCTAGAGCAATACTGACGAATATCTTGCATATCATCATAGAACCTTCATCTGTTGATGGATGGAGATAGAGACAGAGACCCATAATGGAGCAACGGACAGAGATCCCAAGGTCCCAATGAGGAGCAGAAGGAGGGAGAATATGAGCAAAGAAGTCGGGACCACGAGGGGTGCACCCACCCACTGAGACAGTGGAGCTGATCTCCTGGGAGCTCACCAGGGCCAGTTGGACTCTTACTGAAATAGCATGGGATAAATCTGGACTCTCTGAAATTGGCGAACAATAAGGGCTGATGAGATGGCAAGGACAATGGCACAGGGTTTTGTTCCTACTTAATGTGCTGGCTTGGTGGGAGCCTGGCCAGTTCGGATGCTCACCTTACATGATATGGACAGAGGGAGGACGAGATAGGACTTACCACTGGGCAGGGAACCCTGACTGCTCTTTGGACTGGAGAGGGAGGGGGAGTGGAGTGGTGGGAGGGGGAGAGGGGTGGGAGGAGGGGGAGAGGAGTTGGAGGAGGGGGAGGGAGATGGGAGGCTCAGAGGAGGTGGAAATTTTTTTTATTCTCTTTCTATCAATAAAAAAAGTAAATAAAAAAATAAATAAAATAAAAAAAAAAAGAATTTACCATTTACAACAAGAAAAGGAAGATGGGGATAGTGTGGTGAATCTATGGTTGTTGTGGGAACTGTGGGTGGCATTCCTGCTGCTCTGCTCCCAGCTCTCTGGCTATCTTATTACCGAAATAACAACACACAAACTGTATTCTCTTAAACACTGCTTGGCCAATTATATCTAGCCTCTTGGCTAGCTCTCCCACCTGGACTAGCCCATTTCTAATAATGTGTGTAGCACCTCAAGGTGAGATTACTGGGAAGATTCTAGCCTATGTCCATCCTGGGTCCGAGCTTCATCGTGTCTGCCCCAGAGAAGAGAGGAAATGGCGTCTGTCTGAGGCATCTTACCTCACTTCCTCCTACTTCCAACATTCTGTTCTGTTTACTTCATCCACCTATGTTCTAACCTATGAGGGCCAAGCAGTTTCTTTATTTTTTAACCAATGACTTTTCTTCATCATTTTCCCTTTTTCTGTTTAAACAAATAAAAAAGAAGGCTTTAACGTTATCATGACAAAATTACATATAACAAAACAGTTATCAAGTAAGAATTACAATATTTATATCTATTTTATCTTTATTATAACTAAGGAAAACTATAACTATCTATGTTTCAACTCCATCAAAGACCTAAGTAAATGAGAAGTAAGCAACTTACAAAACTTTAGAAATCACAGAGATATCTCGCTGCCTGAACAGTCACCCAATGTTCCTCTGTACAGTTGGGGCATCAACTGTATGAGCTACAGGCCCATAGTTTCCAGCAGACATTTCAATGAAGCAGGAAATTTCAAAGGCAGTTCAGTCACTATCTGCTGTATTTTGCAGAATATCTTGCAGACTATTTCATGAATCAGGAACCCCGACAGATCACCTCACCTTTAGGCAAGTTAAGCATCTTCTCTCTGTGGGTTCTTTGTGTCCTGTTTATGCAACAGTCCAGGCAGGAGAAGTTTCTTGCCCAAATGGCTATCAAACCCCTTAAGGATACATTTGATGCCCATCTTCTTCCTGAAGTAGATTGGTGCTACCAGGAGCAGAGTGTCTCATTGTCTTGAAAAACCCTAAGTTATTAAAACATTTAAAATGCCATATTCTATAATTTTTTAAAGATATGAAGAATGCCTATCTAAAATATATCTATGTACATCTAGAAAATCTTAAATAACATGACTACAAATTTAACTATTATGATTATCTATTAACAACCTCTATATGCATTATATTTTTAAGTGAACTACACAATCGCAATACATTAATCAAGATCAGAAATACATATAACAAGATTGACCTTAAGTTTATATCAATAAAGTCAAATCCATATCAATGCAAACTATTCATATCTCTATCGTATTCCCTTTAAATGTAAAAGAATATTTATAAAAAATATTTGGGAATATGGACACAGATTTTTCTCTCAAAACTGCTTCCTGCTAAATGGGGGCACTGTTATTCAGGTCGTTCATGGTACAACGTGTGTGCTAGATTTATCTAGATCAGCAGTCGAGTGAAGTAATTTTTTGAAGATGTTCACAGCAACCTTTTGAGAGGACATGGTCTATCATACTATATTGGGATAGAAGTAATCCACAGGGTTTCATCCTCTGTGAAAACAAAATAAGAAACTCTTTTCCAAAGTATCATGTTCTTAAATCCAAATTTTAAAGTCAAGGCATTATCAAAATATCTATGTTGGATTAGTTCAGCAGTATTTATAAACAAATATCTTTTAGTAGCTGTTGCTCCTTCCTCAGCATTCAAACAATTCAACGTGAGCATAATAGCATATAGTATCAAGATTCTCTTTGTATTTTCCATCTTTGTGTAGCTTTATTTTAACCTCTATTTTTTTCTTTTTGAGACAGGTTCAATGTATATCATTGACATGGAATAACTCTGTGGACCAGGCTGTCCTTGAACTCTAAGAGATCCAACTAACTCTGCCTCCCAGGCATTTGGATAAAGGTGTGTTCTGTCATAACTTGATGTCACAGAGGTCAATCTCTCATTGCCTCCCAAGTGTTGGGATTAAAGGTGTGTATTACCACACCCAACTACTTTCTTCCTTCCCTTCTTTTTGTTTTTTACTTTAAGAACTTTAACTTTTAGCCTGCATATTTTATAACACACTGTAAATCATTTAAATTTATTTTAATCTCTCTTACTGCATCTCTCTCTCTCTCTCTTTCTGACCACATGAGCCTTTAAATTACTGAGCAATACGGGTAAGATTAAAGCCATGGCTTAATGGATGGATCCAGCCCATTCGTTAGCTTTCTACCATTCCAACCTTGTGGCTGAGGTACCGAACAAAGCCGTGTTCAGTGCCACAAGTCTACAGTGTTTCAAGGTCCTTGCCAGCAAACAAGCTACAACACTCAAATGCTCTCTGTGTAGCTTACCTAGTGCCTCCAAGAGTCAGAGTTTGCTCTGGCAGGACAGATAAGAATGCCAGCATTTTAAAACAGCACAACATTTTCCTGCTACAGCTGAAAACAAACAAGCATGCAGTCAGCTATTCAATACCATTTGTGTGTTTCATGTCAGGACCTCTTAATGAGCTGCAGGGTTTTGCACCTAAAGCTGAGTCAGGAAGCCTCTCTTAGATGAGAGGGCTAGCGTGCCTCTAGCAAGCAGAGTAAACCCGAGAAATTGTTGCTACCAAGAAAACATGCTTTACTCTTTCCCAAGCTTTCTCAGGCTTACAATGGATTCAGTTGTCCATACGTCTGGGCGCCATTTGGTTTGGGAGCTGCAGGTTGCATTCCTGTCGCTCTACTCCCAGCCGTCTGGCTAGCTTATGCCTGAAATAACAACACACAAACTGTATTGGCCCATTATATCTAGCTTCCACTTGGCTAACTCTCCCACATGGACTATCCCATTTCTAATAATGTGTGTAGCACCCCAAGGTGCGCATACCGGGAATATTCTAGGCTATGTTCATCCTGGGTCGGAGCTTCATCATGTCTGCCGCAGAGAGAAGAGGAAATGGTATATGTCTGAGGCATCTTCCCTCACTTCCTCCTGCTTCCAGCATTCTGTTCTGTTTACTCCACCCACCTATGTTCTAACCTATGAGGGCCAAGCAGTTTCTTTATTTTTTAACCAATGACCTTCCTCCGTCATATGGTTAAGAGATCTGCGTGATCTTGTATGACACCCAGATTAAGCTACTAGCATCCATAATCCATGTCCATAATCTCACATCCATGGGTATTGCACACAATATTGCATGACTATACAACTGGGCAAAATATACATGCACAGAAAATTAAATATAAATAAATTTTATTTATTTTTTTAATATCATTTTTTTTTATTAATAATTTTTGCCTCTTCCCAAAACTGGCTAGGAAAACACAAAGCCACTACATGAAGTAGGATCAAAACTCAATGCCATTGTCTTTGGATTTTCAGTAGCCCCCATTGTACACCATATTCAGAGAGTCTGGTTTTACCCCATGCATTTTCAGTCCCAGTCGAGCTGGCCTTGGTGAGCTCCTAATAGTGGAACCCCACTATCTCATTGGGTGGGTTCCCCCCCTCGCGGTCTTGACTCCCTTGCTCATGTTCTCGCTCCTTCTGTTCCTCATTTGGACCTTGGGATATAAATCCATTGCTCCAATGTGGGTCTTTGTCTCTATCTCCAGGCATCACCAGATGAAATTCCATGGTGATATGCAAGGTATTTGTTAGTAAGGCTATAGGACCACTGGCCATTTCAGGCTCTCTCTCCTCAGCTGCCAAAGGACCTACTTGATTACATCTCTCTGAAACCCTGGGAACTGCTCTAGAGTCAAGGCTCTTGCCAACACTAAAATGGCTCCCTTAATTAAGATATATTCTTCCCAGCTCCCATATTCATCCTTCCATTATCCCAACCATCTCATTCCCTCAAGTCTCCCTATCCTCCCCTTCTCACTTTTCTCTCTCCATCTCCTCTTTCCCCCATCCCACCCCACCCCCAGTTCCCAAATTTTTGCCCAGCAATCTTGACTACTTCCAATATCCAGGAGGCTAACTCTATTTTTTTCTTTGGGTTCACATTCTTATTTAGCTTCTCTAGGATCACAAATTATCAGCTCAATATTTACTATACTTATGGCTAAAATTCAATTATGAGTGATTACATCCATGTTCATGTTTTTGTGTCTGGGTTACATCACCCAGGATAGCGTTTTCTATTTCCATCCATTTGCATGCAAATTCAAGAAGTCACTGATGTTTTCTGCTGAATAGTACTGTAATATGTATATATTCCACACTTTCTTCATCCATTTTTCCGTGGAAGGGCATCTAGGTTCCCGAGTTCTTGCTATTACATATATTGCTGCTATAAACATAGTTGAGCAAATACTTTTGTAGTTTGATAGGGCATCTCTTGGGTATATTCCCAAGAGTGGTATTGCTAGGTTCTGGGGTAGGTTGATCCCAAATTTCCTGATAAACCATCACACTGCTTTCCACAGTGGTTGCACAAGATTGCATTCCCACCAGTAATGGATGAGGGTACCCCTTACTCCATTCTCTCCATCAAAGGGAGAATGGATGTTTTTGATTTTAGCCATTCTGAAAGGTGTAAGATGGTATCTATATGTTGTTTTAATTTGCATTTCCCGATCACTAAGGAGTTTGAGCGTGACCTTAATTGTCTTTTGGTCATTTGAACTTCTTCTGTTGAGAATTCTTCTTTCAGTTCAGTGCCCCATTTTTTAATTGGTTTAATTAGCATTTTAATGTCTAGTTTCTTGAGTGCTCTATATATTTTGGAGATCAGACCTTTGTCTGTTGTGAGGTTGGTGAAGACCTTCTGCCAGTCCCTGGGTTGACTTTCTGTCTTAGTGCCAGTTTCCTTTGCATTACAGAATCTTCTCAGTTTCAGGAGGTCCCATTTATTCACTGTTGCCCTTAATGTATGTGCTGCTGGGGTTATATGTAGGTAGAGATCGCCTGTGTCCATATGTTGTAGTTTCCACTTTCTATTCTATCAGGTTCAGTGTGTTCAGACTGATATTGAGGTCTTTATTCCATTAGGAGTTGAGTTTTGTACATGGTGATAGATATGGATCTATTTTTATTCTTCTACAGGATGACATCCAGTACTGCCAGCACCATTTGTTAAAGATGCTCTTTTTCTTCCATTGTATACTTTTAGCTCCTTTATCAAAATCAGATGTTCATTGGTTTGTGGGTTAAGATCCCAGTCTTCTATTCGATGCTATTGATCGCCTTCTCTGTTTTTATGTCAATACCAAACTGTTTTCAATACTGAAGCTCTGTAATAAAGACTGAAATAGGTATGGTAATGCCTCCAGATGTTCCTTTATTGTATAGCATTGTTTTTGCTATCCTGGGTTTTTTGTTTTTCCATATAAGGTTGATTATTGTCCTCTCAAAGTCTGTGAAGAATTTTGATGGGATTTTTATGGGGATTGCATTGAATCTATAGATTGCTTTTGGTAGAATTGCCATTTTTACTATCTTGATCCTCCCAATCCAAGAGCAAGGGAGATCCTTCCATTTTCTGGTATCCTCTTCAATTTCTTTCTCAAAGACTTAAAGTTCTTGTCAAATAGATCTTTCACTTCCTTAGTCAGAGTTACTCCAAGATATTTTATGCTATTTGTGGCTATCCTGAAATTTGTTGCTTTTCTGAATGCCCTCTCTGCATCCTTACCCTTAGTGTATAGGCAGGCAACTGATTTTAAGAGGAAATCAAGATGAAATTATATTGCATGAGGAAACATTTTGATGTATGAAATGAAATAGATTAAGTATTAATTTAAAACACACACATGATAGGGGCATTAACCATCCTGATCCTTTAAGACAATATGTCAATCAGCAAACTAGTTATATGCTAATTATATATTCTTCTCTGGAAACCACGGAAGCTTAAAATTTTTTTAACATCAGTCTCTTATACTGGGCAGTCCCTAACATCTGGGCTTGATTGAAGAAACATAGATTCAAGTATTTCATATATTCTAAGTAAGTTTTATTAACAACTTTCAATTTCATAATATGCAGGGTGCCAAAAAACTTGCGGTTATTCAGCTGTGTATTGACATCATTTCCATGTGAGTAAATCCTACTGAATATTATTAGTCCTGGGAGTACCTGAGTGTCTATGAGGGTTATGGAGCTTGTGCTGTCCATTACACCTGTGTGAATTCCTGAAGGTGAGTATGTGAAACAGAATATCTGTTTTGTTTTTCTCTGAACAAAATTAGGATAATGATTGTGTGGATCTCATTGGAGGGATTGGAATATCAGGTGTGCTGATAACCCTGAAGTGTATAAATGAGGCTCTAAATAAGCAAGGCAAAGGAGAGGAATGAGTAGGTTGTGTGAGCCATGGCTTGGTTATGAGACACTGTTTTGGGATGAAATGATTTTCTAAAAGAACTTCTTTTGCTGAAGGTGATTCACCTTCTGTGTGACTACTTGTTTGTTCAACATTTCCTGTTACTTAGAAGATATTTATGATCTCAACATCTTTCAAATTGATCTTGTCACCCTGATAAAGGAAGGTTAAAACTTAAGTTGTGTTACAAGAAGGATTCCAAACTGGATCTTTCTGAAATACCTGCAACTTCTTTGTGGGATGTGGATACTACAAAACCATATGCAGCCAGCCTAGCTCATTTGTCTGATTTAACAGTAATCTCCATGCCATTTCAAAATGTATTGCAAAACACAATGATCCTGATATCAACTGGGTCATATTTGCTTTGGCAAGAAAGAGTGTGTGAACAAGGTGTTACTCAAACAACCATGAATTCCAAACCAATCTTGCTTATATAACTTCCCAGTTCCTACAGCAATTTCACTCTAATGCTTAGGAAACACGTTCCAGAGAGACTGTGGAAGATGATGCAGCTTGTTTGCTATTAAGACCTTCTGCTTGAGAGGTGTCAATGACATATACATTTATGTGCCTTCTACTTTTCTGTTCAAGAACACAGTGACATCCCCCAGGACGAGCTCGTGGTGCTACACAGAATATTAGAAATGGGTCAGATAAATATGTAAGAGCTATCAAATAAGAGGTTAAAATTAATGGGACAAGCAGTGTTTAAAAGAATCTGTATTTCCATGTAATTAATTTCGGACATAAGCTAGCTGGCAGCCAGGACCTGGGCAGCAGGAACACGGCCCCCCACTCCTATTTCAACAGCACATTCATATTTAAAAGAAATACTTCTAAAAATTAAATCATACATCAAACCCCACACACTAATAGTGGGATACTTCAAAACTTTCTTCTCACCACTCGACAGGACAGTCAGACAAAAAAAATGAACAGAGAAATAAGAAAAGTAACAGAGATTATGACTCAAATGGACTTAACAGACATCTATAGAATATTCCATCCAAACAAAAAAAGAATATACCTCCTTCTCTGCACCTCATGGAACATTCTCAAAAACTGACCACATAATCAGTAACAAATCAATCCTCAAAAATTACAAAAACTGTAATAACCCAATATACCTTATTAGATCACCATGGTTTAAAACTAGAAGTCAACAGCAATACTAATTCCAGAAATCTCACAAACACAAGGGAATTTAACAATGCTCACCTGAGTCAAAGAAGAAATAAAGAGAGAAATTAAAGACTTTCTAAAATTCAGTGAAAATGACTTCAAAAGAAACCCAAATATTTGGGACACAATGAAATCAGTTTTAAGAGGAAAGCTCATAGCACTAAATGCCTATTTAAAAAGATGGAAAATCCCAAAATAGTAAAATAATGGAACATTTGAAAACCTTACAGCAAAAAGCACCTAAGAGATTCAGACAGCAAGAAATAATGAAATTGAGAACTGAAATCAAAAATTAAAAAGAAAAAACAAAGAAAACAATACAAAGAAATGAAGCAAAGAGTTTGTTTTTTGAGAAAATCAACTAAATAAAAAACATTTATAGAAACTAACCAAAAGGCAGAAATAAAATACCCAAATTAACACAACCAGCATGAAAAGAGGGACATTAAAACAGACATGAAGGAAATACAGAGAATCATCAGGTCATATTTTGAAAATGTGTCAATGGATCTTTCCTATGACTAATACATAATGACTTTTTATTTCTCTTGACTGATTCTTATCTATAACTCTATGTTGTTCGATATTAGGATAGCTACACCAAGCGATTCTTAGATCTAATTGATTGGAACATTTTTCTCACAACCCTTTACTCCAAGACAAGGTCTGTCTTTGAGGTTGAGATGTGGTTCTTGTATGCAGAAAAAGAATGGATTCTGTTTTGGTATCCAATCTGTGCCTTTTTATATGTGAGTTGAGTTTATTTATAATAGTGGATATTAATGACTAGTGATTGCTTTCTTTTGTTAATTAAATTGTCATTGTTGATGATGTTAATTTGTGCATTTTCCCTTATTTGAGATTTTCTGCTATGAGATTATCATTTTTTCCTCTGTTTTTGTTGTTGTTACCAACTTCTTTTGCTTGGAGTTCTCCATTTTTTATTTTGTGCAGGGCTGGGTTTTTAGCTAGGTATTGGTGAAATCTAGTTATTTCACTGAATATCTTCTTTTGTCCTTCTATGGTGATTGAAAGTTTTGCTGGATATAATTGAAAGTTTTGCTGGGTATATTTGTCTGAGTTGTCATCCATGGTCTCTTAATTTCTGCATTACCCTTGAAAATGACCTTCTGGCTTTCATTGTCTCCAATGCGAATACATTCAGTTGTAATTCTGATAGGTGTACCTTTATATTTTACCTACCCTTTTTCCTTTGCAGATCTTAATATTCTTTCTTTATTCTGTATATTTAGTGGGGGCTTTCATTTTCTCAAAGAACTAGATGTCCTTTTTTTGTGAATTCTACAATGCTTTAAACTCTTTGGATCACAAGGAACTGTAATGTTTCCAGTACAGTTATGCAGACCTCTATGTATTAATAATTATCCCTAATTAAAGAGTACTGTCTTAGCTTCAGGCCCCTACCACTAGGGGACTTCTTGGCTTCTTCTTTCTTAATTTACTGCCACATCCCAACTTCTCATGTTTCATCTTCTACTATTCCCTCCCATTCATTTTCAGGTTTAATCAAGTCTTTTGTTAAGTATCTTTTCTTACTTTCTGACGTTGATTTCTATTCCTGCCTTACATTTTTTTCTTTTTTTTTCTTTGTTAATGTATGCCTTAAAGAGATCTGAAGTATCAATTCATGAAGCATGGACATGTCACACAGTATATCTTCATGCAAATAGCATACCCATTATTGATATAATGTGATGGGAGCTCTTTAGTAAAAATTACAAATTAAGATATTGGTTTTGCTTGTGAATGGTTAACATCAATTTACAAAATAATGTATATAATAATCTCTTAGGGTGAACAGAAGGAGCTGAACTTCCATGTTAGTGTGCAATATTGTTAATTCATGGAATAGGAAGAATTTCATGTGTCCATATTTCAATTACTCTGTGGCAAAGTTAACAATGTTATACTGTGAAGTTCCTGATTCACATTAATTTGTGGCATTTTATCTGTATTTTTTCAAAATCTCATAGAGAATTCTAAGGTTCATATTTAGAAAATTTCTATCCATGGTTTTTATATTTAGATAGTCATCTTTGTGATTGTATTGGGAATCACAGGAAGAATATTATTTGGCATATGACTTACATAAAATCGATCATAGCATGTATCTTAAAAAAATATGCAACATAGTAAGACAAAATGTATTCTGTTCGTCCTTTAAAGAGGATTTCAACACTCCATAATGGAGAAGTATCACATGGAAAGTAATAATTGTAGGATTCTATGTCAAGACTTACAAATTTTCCATGTTTTAAGAAGGTTGAATTCTGTATTATTTGGAAAATAAACATAAACACACAAACATAAATAAACTTGGGTCTTAATCCTCAATCAATATGGAGACATATTAACACTTCTCCGTGTTATTTTACATTCATTTTTCATTTCTAATTATTTTTACTTGTTTTATGTATCAAAATTTTTCCCCTAAACCTCCCTTTTGATATCCTTCACCCACATACTGAATATTCCCAAGCCCAATACACACTTCTTCATCTCAGAAAGAACGGAGGTTCCCATGTGAGTCTTCAAAGTATGGCATATTAAGTTGAGATAAGGACTAAGATCCTTCTCCATGCTTAAAGCTTTGTGCTGTTATCCCATGTTTGGTTTTTATTTCCACAGGGTCATCTCATGCACCAGGATTGATTCTGTTTCCAATCCCAGAGGTTTCACACACAAAAACTATACATAACTATAAACCACCTGGAGAGGTTCTATTTTAATCAATAATCAGTAATCTCCTCTTTTGTGACAACAGGAATGGCTTTTGGCTCAAAATATAGGAAAAAATCTTTCAAGGAATGAAATCAGAGAAACTACCCTTTGAGACCTCACAGCTAGTCTTTATGAGAAAACAGCACTTGACTGCAACAAATGGTGTTCATTGACTTGGGTTGTTTCAGAGGGAGAATACCATGCCTTTAGTGACAGATGTCAGTCTTTTTCCATGGATCTTACCAAAGTTCTCAACAGTGTTCAGCTTTCATCTATGGGCTCATGAGTTAGAGAGGAGGAGGCTTCTTCTTGGGATATAAAATACATTTATAGATTTAAAGAAAAAAAAGGCAAATTACAAAATCTAGTGAAACCTGTCACTTCTGGTTACATTTGGCAAGGAATATATGTCAGCATATGTATTGTGAGCTTCACAGTCATTTTTGGTGCCTTACATTTGTGCTTGTGTGGGTGTTTGTGTTCATCTGTGAAATGAATGTGTGGATTTTCTCTCCTTCAGTTTGTGACTTTATGTTTATACTGGAACACATAGCTTTTATCCATTCCTTTTTTTTCATTCATATGTGGTCTAGTTTCCCAAAAGAAAACTGCATAAAGTATACATGTCTTCACTTGAGTGAGATAGGGTTGAAAAAGTAAGAAGCATAAGAGTCATAATGTTGTTTCCATTCTGTAGATATGAGAACTGTAAATTATATAGAATAGATCTGAATGTTCAATGTAAATATCCTAGATTTGTATGATGATAGCTTCACTGACAAATATGCTGGACCACATTTCTTGTTGGTAGCTGTGGTGTAAGAGAAGTTAAAAATAGTTAAAAGACAGAGGGGAACTTGTGTCTTTTGGATAAAGTAAAAGTGGATATAATGTGAGGACATGAGTGGGTGTGGTTGATTTAAAATTTGGAGGTAGATTATATAGTGACATGCAAATTGTTGCCTGCTAATAATGGCAGAATTCTCTCTGCCCTTACATGACTCCAAGAAGCATAGAAGAAGTCAATATTCAGTGTAATTTATGTATTTTATTCTCCACAGGCATGTGGCATTTGACAACCTTTAATATCAACATGCATTGGAAGTGAATCTCCTAATGAACATAAAAACAAAACCTTGGACATTGGTTAACTGAAAGTGTTATCCAAAGAGAGGACACCTAATCTCAGTGATTATAGTCTGTGAAGAAGCTATTCAATGCCTTCAGCTGGTGTATGTTCTTCATCTGAATTAAAATTTTTGAGTAAGATACATAAGAAATCAACATTATCTCCCATAAGGTAATTTTTCCATTTTTAACCTGTGTTCCACAAAGTTTTAAACCATTTCTTAGACTAGAGTGAGGCTGTTTTAGGGTTTGTTTTTCTCTAATATGGCAAATGCAAAACATACTCTATCTGAAGGTATTTAAAAGCTTGGATCCAGAATGTCAGTATTTTACAAGAAATTTTAAGCTATTATATATCGTGTTGATTATGTGTTCCTGATATAGCTGAGGTTCTTCTTAGCTCAGGTCCTGGAGTGCTATACATAACAGTGTGTTACTGGTGCAGTATGAGACCGGTCACTGTATGTTTTTCCACTGTTAATGGATATCTTTCTGAGACTACTGGAGTTTTTGTGAATTATGAATTTATTTTATATATATATTTTGTATATATTGTGTCAAGATTTGTGTGGTACCATTTCACTAGAGGCAAGATTGAAATAATTGATAATTATATTGCTGCAGTCTTTAAACTGAACAATCTTCCATTGACTCATGCTGTGAGAAACACCCATGTCTAGATTTGTCTATGGAAGTGGGCTTGTTTCGTAGCCAGGTCAAGGGGACAATTATTTTTCAAAATGAACCAAGTGAGTAAAACAAAGTCATAATAGCTTGACTTCTTAGTGACATGTTACCCTGAAGCAGAATTGTTTAACTAATATATGCAGCACTTTCCTTTGTTCCCTTTTCAGTGTTTCAATTGAAATAAATCTTAGTTTTCTAGGAGAAGGTAAAGTTCATTCTGTGAAGTTTTAAGTATTTAAATGTCAATAGACCCCATTTTAATGTCTAGTTTTTAGTTCAGTTATGCAGACTTCTAGAGTTCTAGAATAGGATGAGACATAAATCATTTTTTCTGTGTTTTGGTGACCCACGATAGATGGAAAGCAACATCATACAAATCAGGGAAACGATATATGGATATTGTGAAAGTACAATCTTACTTGAACACTTTTCCTGGCTTCTTGGCAGTTAAAAAAAAGTCACCCTAAATATTCAAGCTCCATAGCATGTCCCTGGTTATTTATGGCCTCTCTAAACACTCCATTTTTTATTTCTTTGGGTCTCAATGTATTCTGGTTATTCTAGACTCTATCTTTGCAGTTGAATGCAAACCACTGTTTTGTGTAAAGTTAGTTTTGTATAACTTGAAGATTATGTTGTGATTATGTTCTTTCTCCCTGTGGAAGAAGTCTGTTCCCTGCAAAGCTTCCAAGCCCAAGGCTCAGTAAACTGTGCAGAAAGCAGAGGGAAAGAAGAGCTTGTTGCAATACATTGGCTAAAAAATATTCACACAAGTCAATGTGTATGCCCAGTCCTCGACTGCACCGGGAAGCACAAACGCTCAACTGTATGCATAACAGCACAAAAACAATGAGAATAGAAAAGTTTTCATAATCTGATCGCTTCCTAGGTATAACCCAAGCAGCACAGACATTAAAAGCAACATTGAATAACTGGGACCTACTAAAACTGAGAAGCTTCTGTAAAGCATAAGACACTCACTGAGACAAAAAGGCAACCTACTGACTGGGATAAGATCTTCACCAACCCCACAACAGACAAAGGTCTGATCTCTAAAATATATAGAGAACTCAGGAAACTAGACTTTAAAATGCTACTTAACCCAATTAAAAAATGGGGCATGTATTGAACATAGAATTCTCAATAGAAGAATTTCAAAAGGCCAAAAGACACTTAAGGTTATGCTCAACCTCCTTAGCAATCATAGATATGCAAATCAAACCAACTTTGAGATATCATCTTACACCTGTCAGAATGGCTAAAATAAAAAACGCCAATGATAGCCTTTGCTTGAGAGGCTGTGGAGGAAGGGGAACCCTCATCCATTGCTGGTGGGAAGGCACTCTTTTGCAACCACTTTGGAAATCAGTGTTTCGGGTTCTCTGGAAATTCGGGATCAACCTACCCCTGGACCCGGCAACACCACTCCTGGGAATATACCCAAGAGATGACCTATCATATGACAAGAGCATTTGTTCAACTATGTTCATAGCAGTATTATTTGTAATAGCCAGAACCTGGAAACAACCTAGATGCCCTTGAATGGAAAAATAGATGAAGAAAGTGTGGAATACATACACATTAGAGTACTATGCTGCGGTAAAAAACAATGATTTCTCGAATTTTGCATCCAAATGGATAGAAATAGAACACACTAACCTAAGTGAGGTAAGCCAGACCCAAAAAGATGAACATGGGATGTACTCACTCATAATTGGTTTCTAGCCATAAATAAGGGTCACGGAGTCTACAAATGGTTAACCTAAAGAAGCTAAGTAAGAAGGTGAACCCAATCCCAGCATTCGGGAGGCAGAGGCAGGCAGATCTCTGTGAATTCGAGACCAGCATGGTCTACAAGATCTAGTTCCAGGACAGACTCCAAAACCACAGAGAAACCCTGTCTCGAAAGACCAAAAAAAAAAAAAAAAAAAAAAAAAAAGGAAAACCATATAGTTATCCTCTTGGCTATGGGAAGTAGACAAAATTGCTGGGGAGAAAATTGGGATCTTGGGGGTGGGGTGGGATGGGGATAAGGGGAGATGGGGAGAGAAAAGGGAGAAGGGGAGGATGGGGGGAACTTGGGGAAAAAGGATGATGGGGATTAAGTAAGGTTGAATAGGGGAGCACAGAAGCACAATTCTTAGTTAAGTGAGCCACCTTAGGGTTGGCAAGAGACTTGAACCTAGAGTGGCTCCCAGGAGCCCAGGGCGATGTCCCCAGTTAGTTCCTTGGGCAGCTGAGGATAGGGAATCTGAAATGACCCTATCCTATAGCAATATTGACGAATATCTTGCATATCACCATAGAACCTTCATCTGTTGATGGATGGAGATAGAGACAGAGACCCACACTGGAGCACTGGACTGAGCTCACAATGTCCCAATGAGGAGCAGAAGGAGGGAGAACATGAGCAACGAAGTCAGGACCACGAGGGGTGCACCCACCCACTGAGACAGTGGAGCTGATCTATTGGGAGCTCACCAAGGGCAGCTGGACTGTGATTGAAAAAGCATGGGATAAAACCGAACTCTCTGAACATGGTGAAAAATGAGGGCTGATGAGACGCCAAGCACAATGGCATGGGGTTTTGATACTACTTAATGTGCTGGCTCTGTGGGAGCCTAGCCAGTTAGGATGTTCACCCTCCTAGATATGGACGGAGGGGGGAGGACCTTGGACTTACCACAGGGCAGAGAACCCTGACTGCTCTTTGGACTGGAGAGGGATGGGGAGAGGAGTAGGGAAAGGGGGAGAATGGTGGGAGGAGGGGGAGGGAAATGGGAACTGGGAGGAGGCAGAAACTTGTGTTTTTTTCCTTTTCTCAATAAAAAAAAATTCAAAAAAAACTTTTCATAATACAGGGCCATCTGTTCAAGTCCACCTTGAAAACCTGTAGGAGATATTTAAATGCTACATGAAAATCCATCTTTAATAGACTTTTTGAAAACATCTGAATTTTTTAGGTAAGAGTAAGTGTGTTTAAAAAAATCATTTCAGATTGAGGTCATTTTTCCTTTGAAGAAGAAGGCAGGGTGGTAGGGAGACAGGGATGCCACATGGTTAATGCTTCAGCCAAGGATAAGCCTCAATGGAGGCCTTGCTGCGGTCACCATAGTCGAACAGGATCTCTTCCCCAGCTGCAATGTCGCGGGAGGCAATGAGGATGAGGTGAGGCACACTATCAATGTCATGAAGTTTGGTCTTGCAATTCCCATACCTACTATGATTGATCAGCCTTCCGAGGCGATTAGTTTCTCGAGTGGCATCCACGCAGTAGGTTTTGCTCCGATACTGAAAATAGTACATGTAGCAGCCTATGGAGGGGTCTTGAGCATACAGAGCCTCCCTCTTCCTGGCATCGGTGATCTCTAGAAGGTCCCCATGGTATTCTACCACAAAGTCTCCCTGGGAGAACTGCTTCGTAGCAATTACACCCCGGCCTTTTCCATCAATGAGTTCAACCTTTAAGCCTTCTTCCTTCCCGCTCTCAATCAGTTCATCAATTTTTTTCTTTTCTTCGTACTGTAGCTCAGCTTTGCTCTTCCTGGAGCTCCTTCGCACTGGGTGTAAATCTGTCAGTTTTCTCTTCTGATGTGTTTTCCCTTGAAATTTTTTCTTAGGGGCCTGCTTGCCCTTGAGGTGTTTTTTCAGGGCCTGCTTGGGAGCCACTGTATTGATAGAATCACATGATGAGGGTGGAGTTTGTGGGGGATCTGCTGCTTCGGTTTTTTGGTTTGGAAAAGATGCCATGGGACCTCTCCTGACATCTTCTATCTTCTGTTCATCGGACTTCACGGAACTTTGGATCATATTTCCAGCATTTCTTTCCTCTTTTGGCTTCCTGGAGATTGCAGATAACGGTTTCCCCTGGCATTTGACCTCGTAATGTACAACTGAGTTCTCTTCCTGAAAAGGGTAGCACATTCCTAAGCACTTGTTTGGCTTCATGTAGGCATTGATCTTTGACTGCCCCGCAAACATTTTCTCCTGAACCCCAGATAGCCCCATGTCAGTGCAGCCAGAGCCATTGCCTTTCTGGCGGCCTGGCCACGAGTACTGCCGCTTCCTCAGCTGCTGTTGCTGCCGCTGCCACCAGCGCCGCCATAGCACACCAGGGAAGGCCCTGCAGTGCCTCATGGCAACTGCTTTGCTCATGGCCTGCAGTAGAACCGGTAACCAGTTGCGCTTCTGCCAGACTCCCATCCCTCTCATTTTTCGTAAACCTTTCATTTCTTTCTTTCGTTCTTTCTCTTCTTTCTCTCTTTTTTCCTTTTTCTTCCTTTCGTTCATCTTTTCTCTTTTCTTTTGTAAATGTCTACCTTTATGACAGCCGAAGATTGATTTCACAGACCAATTACACTACAGATAATTTTTCTGCAAACAAACAAACAAAAAAAAAAAAACCATCACCATTAATAATATAATGTAAAGGGATTCTTATAGGTTTGATTGCAGATGGAGCTTTTGGTTTTACTACCACATTTGTAGTATCAATAGCAAAAACACTCTGCTGACTTTCAGGGTGAACCTAAATGAAGACAGAGACTACCATGCTGTGGTGGAGTGTTTTTATAGCTGTGGAGTAGGAAGTGTCCCATGTGTTCAGATTTAAATGAATCTGTTGCTTATCTAACATATTTAAATGCTGAAATATCTGATCCATTTTTAATTATGTGGCATTTCAGCCCCACAACCTCAAATTCTATCATAGAATTGCAAGGTTCAAACCTACAAAGCCTTCAATTTATGATTTTCCATATCTGCTGAGCCTTCCTGGTGAAGATACTGCCTGATTCCAAGTACAGTAATGCATAGCAAATGGTATACTTATAACATAGGTTTAGTTTCACCAAGTCCATAAAATGGCAAGAAAGAAAGCATTGCTTGTCTGTCCTCAAGAGAGAAAGAAAATGCCCAAAATTTAGAAGTCATAACACAGCGATTCTGTTTTATATTAGATGTAGGGTGACACATATACTATTAGCACTATTCAAGTTTTAATAAAAAGAAAACTGCACACATGATGGAAGTAACACACAGAAAATATACTGAAAGATAATTGAGTTTAACACAGGTTATAGCCCAACAATCATAAAATAGACATATCTATCCTCAACATATTGATAGTCTTCATTTTTCCTTTCATTTATTTTACATATCATCCATAATTTTCACAGTATAACTTTTAGGTTGATATTCTCTTTGCCCACATCCTGCATGTCTAATCCCAACTCTTCCACCTTTCCAAATAAGCCAAGAACCCCTGTCTGTCAGCATAGACTGGATTATTACATTGAGGTTAGTACCAAGGGTCTATCCCTGTATCAAAGCTTGAAGAGTTTCCTCAGCATGGGAAATAGGAACCAAAAATTCAGTTCTTGTCCAGAGACAAGTTCTGTCTCCATTTCTTGGGGATGTACCTACAGAAAAGCTATACAACTGTCACACACATGCAGAGGGCATAATATTGTTATTTTTTCTTTAAAGAAACAGGAAGAGAGTTGGCTCAAAACATATATAAGCAGGGAAAAGCTTATGTACATTGTTATACTTGAGTATTTTATTCTGAAAGCAGGGTCTCCTAGTTTTTCTGTTGACCAGATTCAGTAGTAAAGAAAAATTATAGCTGGAGTCCTAATGCTAAAGCCGCAGCCTGTAGGTCCCGAAGAATGAAGATTTGAAAGCGAGGCCATGGCTAAACACCTGAAGTTCATTGCCAGGACTGTGATGGTTCAGGAGGGGAACGTGGAAGGTGCATACAGGCCCCTGAACAGGTGTATGTATACCTATGCCATGTGTGTTCAGGTGCCTCCAGAGGAGGTGTGGACTCCCCGTGAGCTGGATTATAATCTTGGGACTACTGCGTTGGCACGACGCTTGCCTGGCACTCTGGCGGCTCCAGGTTTCCTTCTCGAAGCCTCACTAGTGACAGGCTTACTGAGGTCATAAAGCAGCGGTGTTTCTATGAGAAGCCCTGCTGCCGCCGCCAGCGGGGGAGCTATAAAACATGCCGGAGGATCTACAACATGGAAATGGCTCGAAAGATTAACTTCTTGATGCGGAAGAACCGGGAAGACCCATGGCTGGGCTGCTAAGCCCACGTTAGTTCTGTGTCTGACTGTTCTTACACAACCACGTCTCTGTTAACTTTCTCTACAATAAACTCGATCACACGTGGAAAAAAAGAAAAGAAAAATTATAGAAATTCAGAAGTATATGTAAGAATTCATTCAATCTTGGAATTTGCCTAAGTTTTCTTCTTATCTTCTTAGCAGAGATCCAATATTAATTGACTACAAATGTCGCAAAGAGTGTGTCTGAGTGTTTACGACCTCTCTAAACCCTCCTATTCCTCATAACCTGGGTTTCAATAGCTCCTTGTTTTTCTGTCCTCTAACCTTGGAGCTTAAAGCATTCCATGCTTCTTTTCTAAATGAGAATTTTTAAAACTATGTTCTTAAATTGTTTATCTCAAGTCTTGTGTATAACAAATCCTTCAAGATATGACCAAATGTACTCTCGATGCTTACAAAATATTACCAGTATAAAAAACTTATCAAATTAAAAAAAAACTGGCAATAAATATGCTAAAGCATGTGAATGAAACACCAGGAAGCCTCAACTAACATATTTAGTTACACTTCACAAAGATGTAAGAAAAAAGAAAAAAAACGAAGAAAGAAAAAACAAGGTTAGACATTCTGTGACTCAAAGAAACAATCTCTCAAAGGAAATAAAACTATAAATATAGACTGCACGTTTTCTGACTGGCCACCCAAACGAGAATAATCCTGTAAAAGCTCCATACTTACGGTATTGTTTGCCCATCCACTCAGGTATATTCCTAGCAAGCAATTACATATTAAATTAAACTATTCGTATTATTTTACATCTTATGACAGGATGCATGGTTTGTTATCTCATATCTTGCTTCTTGAGTGGTTATATTTTATCTGCCTGATTTGCATTTTCCTTATTCAGTTTAATTGTCTTGCTTAAATTTTTTATGCCCTGCCATAGGCCAAAATGGCCTCATTTTTAACCAATTATAATAAAACACACTCACATGATACAGAGGGGAGTCCTACAGCATATCATAGTCATTCATTAAATACTAATAGTGCTTCCTTTATGTGATAAAAAATACAACAAAATCCTTTCCATATGTGTCTACAAAACCAACTATCTTCAATTCATAGCAGAGTCATGACGCTTTTCCTATTTTTGTTATGATTATATAGCTATTAAATATATATTAATACATTTATCAGTTCTTGATCCATATATATATACGTATATATATGTGTGTGTATATATATATATGTATATATATGTGTATATATGTGTATACACACACACACACACACACACACACACACACACACACACACACACACACATATATATATATATATATATATATATATATATATATTTCCTTAAATAATTTTAATGAAACATTTTACAGACTCCAACCTTTGGCTTTCTTTGCTTCTTCTTTCCTACCTTCTTTCCTTCTGACCACTTTACATCATTGAGCATCTCTTATTCTCTCCTAATCCTTTACATGTCTGATTATATACTGTTCCACCTGGCCTTTTTCTTTTTTGTTTTTTTTTCCTTCATACTTTCTTTACTACCTTTCTCTCTATTTTTTTTCAGATTTTCAAGTGTCATCCTTCAAATAAATTTAAGATTGAGTTCATACAAAAAGAAAATGAAAGACAACGTTTCTGCAAGCCAACAGCATGTCCATGTCCATTATCAATACAATGTGAAGGGTGCCCTCTAGCTTGAAATACTGGTTAGGCCTGATTCTACGCTAGCGATTGTGAATGTGCAGCACCATGTTGTAAAATTGCTGTACCATGTGTCAGGGAGAACACAGGTAGAAGCAGAGACATTCAAACTTGTGTGGGATACTTTTGAGAACATGTGGAATAGTAGGAGTTTATAGCTTACTTAAGAAAGTTGTGTGCTGAAACACCTGATCTATTTTAATTTGTGACAATTCACTCCTACTTTCTCTGGAGTACAGTAATGTTCAAAATTTTAAAATCTTTCCATCCATGAAATTTCATCGCTAAATAGCCTTCTTAGTGAAGATGCAGGGAAATCATGGTTGGAATAATGGGTAGCATGGGGCCTAATTATTGACTAAGATAGGGTTTGACTTCACAAATCCATATAATGGCAGGTGCGAAATCATTTTATGTGTGTCTTCTGGGGAGGAAGCCAAGCTTCAGATAAACAGAAGGTATCACACTGTGATTCTTGTATGTAGTGGTTATATGGTGATATATTTACTATCAGCTCTCTCCAAGTTTTAAGATGAAACCAAAAACCAAGATGTGCTTACAATATAAAACACATACAGACACAAGTATCCAGAGTTGTATAATTAAGCATCAGTTATAGTTTAGTGATAAAAAAGAGTTATATCTACCCTGCTCAACCATGGTTATCTATTCCTTTTTCTATATTAGATTCATTTATTTATTTTACATACCATGCACAGTATTTATTTTCTTCCCATGGACATCAGTATCCTTCTTCCTGCATTCTGGCATCCACAGTTCTTCAATTATGACAGGAACAGATTATCACTTAAGGACATTAAATTAAATAACACGTCTCTATTGAGACCTAATATTTTGAGTAAAGAAAACTTGTCAGAAAAAGAGGCCTCATTGACGTAGGTTGGTAAATAGTAAAGATGTCATGTTATCAAAGAAAAAAATGTTCTTTTTCTATAGATCTCAACATTGAACAACTTGCCTCTGTATATTTATGACTTGGCAAGGGTAGACTTTATCTGAGAGTAATATAAGCTTTTCCCAAGGAAAAGAAGGCAACATATTAAGAATCTCAAGAAAATTTTCACCATCATTTATCAAAGGCAAAGAATATATGTGAGCATGTGAGCTTTTGAGCTAGGTATCATTTTTTATCTCCTGTACATGTCCTTGTGTGTGTGTGCACCATTTAATTGAAGATATGTATTATTCTGTTCCTTATTGTCTATCAGTGTTTCTTCATATGTGAACATTTATCCACTCATCAATTTTTTCTACTAATTTGTAGCTTGACCTTGGGGTCAAGTTCACATTAAACAAAGAGTATGAAGCACATTTTTTTTCCTGTTGAATTACAATGGGATGATTGATTCAGAGGCACACAACTAATGTCTCTATTTGGGAAATATGCGAGATATATATCTAAGTGCTCATTAGTGTACCAGAATGGCCATGAAAGGGATGCTTTCACTTACATGTGTGCTGGACTCTATAGTATTTAAATGTGGTATAAGGGGTATAAAAATAGTTACACCTCAGAAAGAGGTTCTGATAAACGAAAGGAGGATAGAGTTAGAGAACATGAGTGAATGTGGTTGGTTTAGCATGTTTACAATATAATGATAGACTCTTAGGTTATAATGGCTGTATGCGAACCCTGGTCAAACACTCTCTACTCATATCAGTGGCTCAAGAAGCAGAGAACAGCTGAGTAGCAGTGGTATACTTGAGTATTTTAAGGTTCTGAAGTCATACTATTGTACACCTTTTAATGTGAACCCACATTTTAAGTGAATTTCCAATTCCAATCAACAATAAAGCCATGGAAATGGCTTAGCCACGGGAGCTATTACCTAATGCAAGGTTACCAAATTTCTTTGAATATAGTCTGAGAAATACCTGCAAAAGACTATTGCTATTTATTGTCCTCATGCAAGACAAGTAAATCTCTTGACTCAGAGGCAAAATCTCAATGTTATTAACCACAGGGTAAGTGCGGTATTCTTTTCTGTGTTCAGCAACAATTTAAGCCATTTCACAGATGAGACTGAGCTTGATGGATAATGTGATTTTTCTCAAATTTGGGTGCTGTCCAACATCATCAATCTGAAGGAGGAAAATGCCTTAATCCCAGCACTCACGAAGCAGAGCCAAAGAATATTTGTAGGCTGTGGCTGCTTCTTCATTTCTGGCTGTCTCCTGGGAGCCACTCTAGGGTCAAGTCTCTTGCCCTCCCTAAATTGTCTCCCTTAACTAAGAACTGTGGTTCCGTGCTCCCCTGTACAACCTTCCTTTATCCCAATCCTCCTGTTTCTCCAAGTCCCCCCCTTCCCTTCTAACTTTTCTCTCCCTATCTCCCCTTACACCCATACCATCCATATTTTGCTACAAATTATCTTCTGTCTTCCAGATCACTCTACCCACTTTCCATATACCACCTCTTTATCACTCTTTCTCCGTGAAGAAAGAAGCAGGTATCGCATGGGAGTCAACAGACCATGTTTTATCACATTGGGGTTAGGTTCAAATTCCAATCCCTGCTTCACGTTGCAATAAGCATTGGGATCAGGATCGGTAAATTCAATTCAGGTTTTGAGCCTACCACTACAGGCACGACAACCACATAAATGTATCCAATTGTCAGCTCCATGCTATATATATATTTCCTGTATGGAGCTGAATATATATATATATATATTAGGGATGAGAGCTGACTCCAGTTGAGTTCTCCAAGCTTGTCCTTGTGAATGCCAGTAGTCCAGAACGTTCGTAGACTGTGTTCGGAAGATAGAGAAATATCATGAACATAGCCAAAAGAGTTTGGTGTTTCTCCAGGGTTGTCATGAAAGATCTCATCTGTAATTGGGATGTATTCATCATGTGTTCATGAATATCTTGTGCATTTGCTTTGCTTTGAGTTATTAAGTGGCTGGGTGGAATGTTGTTTAAAATTGCACAATCAGAATACTTTCATCTGTCCATGTTTCAATGACTCCAGGGTTTACATCAGAAAATTATATTCAAATATACTGAAACTCCTTTTTCATTTGTTTTTTTTTTATGTTTTTTTTTTTGGAGACATGGTTTCTCTGTGTATCTTTGGCTGTCCTCACACTCACTCTGTAGACCAGGATGACCTACAACTTACAGTGACCTGGTGTGGGAGGGCCTTTTGTCTTCATGTAGCTTTTATTGTTCAGTGAATAAATGTAGTGAGCCGGACAGGATCGCCATTACAAGATGGAGCTGACATCCTGTCTTGTTGGTTACAAACAACTCCATATTTGGCTATTCACTGAGAGCTGCGCTCCCTGCTTCCTGCATGCGCGGTGGATGTGGATTCTTGAGCCTATCCCGATGCGGTCTGGTGTCAGCTGTTGGTGGCAGCCAATCACAGGGCGACTCGTGTGCCAATTCCCTATTTAAGCGGCTGCCTAAGTGAGCCCCTTCCCTTCGTTTCCTGCTCCCCTTCGCTTCCTGCTGCCTCTCCCCTTCGCTCCCTGCCCCTTTGCTCCCTGTCCCTCGCTTTCTTGCCCCCTCCTTTCCTGCTACCCATCAATCAAGGGTGACCATTAAAGCGTGATCTGAGTGGAATCCTAGTGTGGTGGTCGTTCTTCCGTCACCGGTCAAGAAGTCCGCCACAGCTGGTGCCAGAAACCTGGGAACTTCGGTCGCCAGGCGAAGGGCCTTAGAGGATTCTGAACTCAACACGTGGAGTGGCGACATCGGTAAGTTTCTCCCAGTATGCTGGTTTCAGTCTCCCCAAGTATGCTGTTTGCGGGAGTGGGTTCTTGGGTGTTTGGTCTCATGTTCATGGTGTTTGTGGTGTTTGTACTAGCCTGCTGTCTCTGGTTGCACTGCTGTAAGTCTGGTCGCAACCTCAGAACGGGGAACAATGTGGACATTCCGAGAGAGGGGCAAAAGGCCCAAATTAAACACAAGAACAGTTTTTCAGATTCAGATTCAAAGGGAGGAAACTTGAATAGGCCTGAAAGAAAAAAAGTAAAAGAAAAGGATCCTGATAGAATTCTCCCTAAAAGGGAGGTTAATGAGAAGAGGGAATGTCCCCTCTATCCAGTGCTCGAGGAATTTGCGGGCCTGGATCGATCTGAGGAGGAGTTAGACCCTCAGGAGGAGGAAGAGCTGGAGAAAGCCGCCTCTGGTAATCTTAATGTGTCATTCTATGATAGGCTTGGTAGAGATCTGGCCGCTAAACAAGATATGCTAAGGAAGGGAATTATATTCTTCTGGTTTGAGTTACCGAGGCCTCCAGATTTTGTAAAATGTGAACAGCTGTGGCTCCAAGATGCAAAGCTGCAAATACAGGACCTGCCTTGAGGACCCACAGGCTAGAACGCTGGGCCACTCCCAGCATGGGCTCAGGGCATAGAAGCACGGCACAACTGTGGTAAGGCTCACCAGCTTAAATGGTCGGGCCCAGCCACTCTGCTCAGCCAAGCCTCCAAGCAAGGCTGAGCGGCTGAGCGCCTGTTCTTGTGATTAAACAACTCTGTATTTAGGCCCAAAAAGGGTATTGCTAAGTTTTGAGGTAGATATTTGCCTAATTTTAAATAAATAGACATAGTGGGAGACTCCCAATGCTGGGGAAACTCTCACTCGGGTCTTGGGATGGCGCGGGCCCCTGCATGGCTCACAGGAGACCATCCTTGGTGAGGTTGCACACATGTCCTTGGTTGGCGGGGGAGGAGTTCAACCCCGAGTACCAGGAGAAAGACTTTTTAAAAAAGGAGGCCACGGCCCAGAGGTCCAAAAGGGTCATAAATTCCAAAAAATCCACAGGTGGTTGCCTTGGGACCACTCCCAAGGTCGTAATCTGTTAGTTCCTAAAACAGCAAGCTGATAATCACAAGGAGGAAACTCACTATTTCTCAGGATTGTTGTCAGGATTACAGGTCTGGCTTTGTCTTCTGGCTGGTTCCTAGGGCAGGGTCGCTGAAGCGGCTAGCCCTGGATTTTTGGTTCTTCTCTCGCTGCTGGGAGAGTCTGGATTCATCCAGGTTTTTCAATACTATGTGTGACCCAAAGGTGACTGTCAGTTTACACTTTCAGCACCAGTTTACACTTCCAGCAATAGAGTTTTTTCTTTACCCACATTTTCTTAAGTATAAATTGTTAACAATAATTTTTAATCTTGGTCATTTCTACAAGGATAAGATAAAGTCTCAGAGTTTTGGTTTGCATTTCTCTGAGGGCTAAAGGAAAAATTTTTTAAATGTCAGTCATTTTTAGTTTGTTTGAGAGTTTTCAGTTTAGGTCTGTAATAAATATTTTTGGATTAAATTTTTAATAACTAATTTCCTGAGTTCTTATATTTTTAAAATGGGTTTATAATAAGTAAAGATCTTTTCCCACTATATAGCCTTGTTATACAAAAGTTTCTCAATTCAGGAGATATATTTTATGGTTTCTCACAATGTTTGTGCCACTAAGGCTGTGTTTGAGATGTGGCAAAATGTGCTTCAAAAATTTTTCTCTGTGAGGTTCAACATAATTTTTATATGCTGAGGCCTTTGGCTCATTTAAACTTAAGTTTGGTACATGGAGATGGATGTAGATCTATTTTCATTTTTTCTACATGTTGGGGCCTGGTCTTGGCACCAGATAAGATCCAACAGACTACTGCTATAAAATTTCTGGGGGCAGTTATATCCCCTTTGACGGTGACCCCTCAAAAGGTTTCCATTCGCACCCATCATTTGAGGACACTTAATGATTTTCAACAATTATTGGGGGATATTAATTGGATTAGGGGGTATTTAAACATCCCCCGGGCAAAGTTGTTGCCCTTGGTTTCTATTTTGGAAGGTGATCCAAATGTTAATTCGAACAGAACTTTGACCCCCTTGGCTGAAAAGGCTTTAAAACAGGTGGAGAAAGCAATGACTAAGGCACAATTGTGCCGAGTCGATCCTGATTTGCCCATATTCTTATGCATCTTAAAAACTGCACATTACCCTACTGGAGTGCTATGGCAAGACGGCCCCTTGTGGTGGATCCATGGTAATTCTTCAGGTACCAATGGTTATTCAATATTATCCCGAGTTGGTTGCTTCTCAAGCGGTATTGGGGATAAAACATTGTTTAACATCTTTTGCTACCATGCCAGATAAATTGATTATTCCCTATACCAAGGGACAGGTGGAGACATTGGCAGCTACAGTAAATGAATGGGCTGTTTTGGTTTGCACCTTTCCTAACCTTATTGATAATCATTATCTAAGACATCCCCTATTAAATTTTGTAGAAAGGAACTTAGTGTATTTTCTAAGGTTACCTTTAAAAAGCCCATTAATATGGCCTTGACTGTTTTTACTGATGGCTCCAAAACTGGCAAAGGTGCCATAGTAATTCAAGGTAGGGATCCCATTTTACTTGATTTTTGACCTGATTCCCCGCAAGTCACAGAATGTATGAACGTGCTGGAAGTTTTTAAAAGATTTTCAGAACCCTTCAATTTATTTTCAGATTCTAAATATGTGGTGAATGCTGTTGCCTCATTGGAGGTGGCTGCATTTGTTAGAAATTCAAGTACAGTTTCCAATATTTTGTGTCAAATTCAAGCATGCATTTTACAAAGAGATAATCCCTTTTTCATTGGACATATTCGGGCTCATACTTTGCTTCCAGGACCCATGTCTGAGGCCAATGATTTGGCTGACTGCCTTACCCGGTCCATAGCTTTGGTCGTCTCGGACCCTGTAGAATTAGCACGAGATTTTCATAAGCTTTGGCATGTGCCTGCCAATACCCTTAGAAAAAAAATTCATATTTTCAGACAGATAGCCAGAGAAATAGTTAAAGCCTGTTCTTCATGTGTGACCTTTTTATACCCCCTTAATGTTGGGGTCAACCCTAGAGGGCTGCAACCTAACGCGTTGTGGCAAATGGATGTTACCCATCTGCCTGATTTTGGCAAATTAAAATATTTGCATGTATCAGTGGATACCTTTTCGGGCATTATTCATGCCATGCCCCTAGCGGGAGAAAGCTTAATTGATTGCTCTGTAATCTGTTATGTGTAGATGTGTATTTTTCTTCTTTCAATGTGTTACTGTGGTTTTGTACTGGAACAATTATTAATTCAATTACTTCATCTATTTAGTTTAATCTTACTTCTTAGGTTAGTCCTCCTAACAAAGAGCAAATTTTGCATGTGTCTTGTTTGAGTAACAAGTAGCTGAATAAGTGTGTGTGACACAAGAGGAGTGTGGTCTTTATTCTTGAAATATGAGCTGCAATGGATTCTCCTAACATTGACTTTTGGGACAATGCATTCAAGGCTATTTTTCATTTTCTATAATTTTCAGTGTAACTAGATTTATCTTGAAGTCTTTGATCAACGTTGACTTTAGTTTTTCACAGGATCATAGATAAGAATACATTTGCCTTTCTCTACCTAAGAACATTCATTTAAATCAGCACAATAATTGAAGATGCGTTCATTTATACATTGAATAATTTTAGCTCCTTAGTCAAAATCACATGCTCGTAGAAATGTGGATTGATATCAGAGTCTTCAATTCATTGATTCACAGTCATGTTTTTAATGCCAATACATAATTATTTTTATTATGAAGCTCTATAATAGAGCTTGAATTCATAGATTATGATTCATCCAGAATTTTCTTTATTTTACATAAATGTTTATGTTGTTTTTTAAGGTCTGTGACGAATTTCATGGAATATTTGATAAAGATTGATTTGAATCTGTAGATTTCTTTTGGTAAGATCACCATTTTTACATTTAATTAGTCTTTGAGGAAAGTAGATGTAATATCTGGTATTTCCCCCAATCAATTTCTTTAAAACTTAACATTTTTGTCAAATGGATTTTGAAATTTTTTGGATAGAGTTTGCCCGAGATATTTTATATTACTTGAGGCTGTTGTAAATTGTTGTTTCACTTATATCTTTCTCAGCCCATTTGTTATTTGTATATAATAGGGATATATTAAGTTTTTGAGTTATATTATATCCAGGTAATTACCAAAGATGTTTCACAGTGGTTGGAGTTCCATGGTAGAAATTTTGGAGTCATTTATACAATCATATTATCTACAATTAGATAAATTTTGGCTTCTTGCTTTCCAATTTGTATACTCTCAATGTTCTTCTTCTGCATTATTTTTCTAGCTATAAAATCGAGAACTTTATTGAGAATATAAGAAGAGAGTGAACAGAATTTTTGCCCCTGATTTTATTGGAATTACTTTGAGTTTTTCTTGAATTAGTTTGATACTGGCTATTTATTTACTGGAAATTTTATTTATTGTGATTAGGCATGTAAATTATAGCATTGTCACCATAAGAACCTTTATCATAAAGGAATATTGGATTTTAACAAATGCTTCTTCAGAGCTTAATGAGAGGATTTTTTTCCTTTTGTTTATATAATTGAAAACATTGACAGATTTTTGTATGTTGAACTATCACTGCAATGCTAGGATGAATTCTACACAGTCATGGTGCATGATTTTTTGATGTGTTCTTGGTTCTCACTTCCAGTATTTTATTGTTGTATCAATGTTCATAAGAGAGAATGGTATGTAATCCTTTTTCTTCTTTACATCATTTTTGGTTTCCACCTCACTGTAATTCTGGCTAAATAAAATGATTTTAGCAATATTCCTTCTGTTTCTATTATGTAAAACAATTTGAGGTGTTTTTTTTCTAATAACTTCTTTGAAATTAAGATAGAATTTGTAGCTGAAATCACATGACTACACTTCTTTGGTTGGGAGACTTTTAATGATATTTTCTCCTTATTTAGGATTTGTATGTCTATTTAAATGTTTTATCTTGTTTTGTTAAATTTTGGTAAGTAAAATTTATCAAAAAACCTATCCATTTCTTTTAGATTTTCAAGTGTTGCGGAGCTTACGTTTTTGAAATATGACCTGAAATTTCTCTGTATTTCCTCAATAACTGTTAATATGTCCTTTTTAAAATTTTCTTAATTTGGGACTCTCTCTCTCTGCTTTTTGTTACTATTTTTATGGTTTGTCTATCATGTTGATTTTCTCAAAGGACTAAATTTTTATCTTATTGATTCTTTGTTTCAATTCTATTGTTTATTCTTTACCTTAATGATATTTTGCCATCTATTCCTCAAGGGTAATTTGCTGCTTTTTACTCTAATTCCTATCTATGTGTGCTGTTAAGTTGGTTGTGTGACATTTCTTCAAGTTCTTTATGTATGATTTTACTGATATAGACTTTCTACTTATGATGGGGGACTTCAGCCAATCACATGCTGCTTAAGGTGCATCCCCCTGGGGCCAAACATAGCCAATATAAACATCCATGTGCTCTTGTTTCCTCTCTATGTGTCCCTGCTCTCCTGAATCCCTGGTTTTTTAAGTTTCCTTTCTTCTTTTTATTAAAGCTGAATATTATATTAAGTTGGTTTGGTTAATTACATCTTCTGTTCAGCCACGCCCATAATTTGCACCTGAAGTGCGGCTTTTTGGCTAGCTGCCTCCTAGCTACTGGTTGCTGCATGGCTGCCAGGAGCTGGCAAGCTCTCTTCTGGCACCTCTTCCCCCCACCCTCCACACAGCCCAGAGGTGCCCTCAGTGAGTGAGCGAATGGAGCTCAGAAAGTGCAGCTCAGCTCGACTGCCTCCCCAGCCGGCCATGGGCAATGGTCATTACAGGTAAAATTTCTTTCGATTAAATACAAATATTTACAGGTTTGCTTAAAAATGTCGGAAAACATTATCATTCAATGTTTTCGCAGCTTTTTAAATTATACCATGTTTGAGATTTTACAAGAGGATATTCCACTGGTTTGGATATTCCTGAGGCTTATTATTCTACTTTTTTGGTGGCTTCGTTTTAATATGATTTGATAATAGAAAAATGATGCAGTCCTTACAGAATGAATACAGGATTCTTAGGGTAGAGGTTGAATGCTTAAGAAATGGCACAACTATTTTGAGTGACAACTTTCAGTCAGTTGAGGTAATTTCAAAAACAATTCAGACTGACACCAACCTCCTCAAGAAAGAATTTGAAATTCTCAAGGAGGAGAATAGATCTTTGTCTAATATGACTCCATCAACTGAGCAAAATTTAGAAAAGGTGCAGTCTAATATTAAAAACAGCTTTGCTGCTCTGAAGGAGGGGACACCTGATTTGGATCATAAACTTCAGTCGCTGTCTTTAGGTGCTAAAATATTACCTGAGAAAATTCAAACTGCTAAATGTATTAATAAGACTTCATCAAAGGGGTATGAAAGATTAATGGACAGAATTTCAGTACAAGAAGTCACAATGCATGCTATGAAAATTGTATACAAGGGTGAGATATTATCTCTAACAGACAAACTTCATACCTTAAAATCGTTGACGAAGGCTTTGGAGCAGAATACTGGACAGGATATTCAGGCCTTACAGAAGGCAATGGTATACAGATTGAAAAAGCCTGAGGAAAATATAGACTCTGATGAACAGGAGCAAAAGGTTAAAAGGCAAAACTTAACTCCGTCAGTGAGTAAACCTCTCCAGGATACTTTCCTCAGAGTTCTACCTGCCTTTCCAGTAATAACATCTGAAAAGTGACTGGCTCCAAAAACCTTAGGGTCATCAAGGAACATACATGGGAGCCTGTCCATACGAGTGATCTAAAAGAAATTAAACAAGCTATTGCGAATTACAAACTATATTTGTCCTTTTTTAGAGAGATACTCAAAACGTGGGCTCTTATTAAAAAGGCCATGTTTCACGACTGGGCTCAATTAACTTCAGCGGTACTAGAGAGTGGGGCTCTGTTGCATTTCAGATGCCTTTGAAAGGAAGAGGCCAGACTTTTAGAAAAGCAGGAAACAGCAGAAGGAATTGAGATTTCCCTAGATCAAATTCTAAGTGAAGGAGTTTTCTCTGATCCTCAAGAACAGATCTGTATGATGATCACAGTTTATCCATATGTGCCACAGCAACTTTAAGGGCTTGGGATAAGACTCATGACCCAGGACAGAGAATGGAATCTTATATCAGGGTTAAACAGGGTCAGAGAGAACCCTTTAGTGACTTTATACAAAGAAGAACTTAGGCTGTACAAATAGGGATACCTAACCAAGAAGCAAGACATATAGTAAATGAGTCTTTAGCTTTTGAGAATGCCAATGTAGAGTCCAAAAGGATCCTGGAACCTTTAAATATCAGATAAGTGCCCTTGAACAAATGTGTCTTTCATACAACTAATGTTGATACATTTGACTATGGTACTGAAACATGGGTAGAAAAAGCAATTTCCAATGGTAAAAGAAGGCATCAAGATACCAAATGTTGTAATTTTGGTAAAATGTGACATAAGAAAAGGAATTGCAGACAACCAAGTCCAGGAATAATAATAATAATGCCTCTTCTAGAAATAACAGAAATAGGAACACTCAGCCTTCAGGTTTATGTAGGAGATGTGGAAAGGGCTGGCATTGGACAAATGAGTGTAGATCAACAAGAGGTAGACAAGGCAATCTGTTATCATTGGGAAACACAATGAGGGGTCTCTCACAGGCCCCCATGGTGAATGTGGTCTGGTTATTTCTGGTTACTCTAGAGAATGAACGTGCCTCGTCAGGAAAATTAGACAGCCCCATGCCTGCTGTCCAAAGCAATAATGGCCTGAAGGATGAGTGACGTGTATTTTGGCAGACTTCTATAAATAAACAAAAACCAAAGCTAAGAGTGTGTGTAAGTGGCATTTTTATTACTGATTTACTGGACACAGGTGAGGATGTAAGTATCATTACTCTGAAATTTTGGCATCCTAATTGACTTCTATAGGAAGTGGATGTTCATCTCCTGGGAATTGGTACCCTCTCTCAAGTAAGACAAAGGACAAAATGGGTTGAATGCATAGAGCCAGAAAGGGCAAATAGGAAAACTAAGGCCATATGTAACCAATATTGCAATGAATTTATGGGGCCATGATCTATTGCAGCAATGGAATACCCAAATTAACATTCCTGCTGCTTTGAGAGCCTATATTTCTGAGGAAAATATTAAAATATATTTCAGACAGCAGATACTGGTTGTTTGGACTGTACAAGAACACTGTGAGTTCAAGACCAGCCTGGTCTACAAGAGCTAGTTCCGGGATAGGCTCCAAAACCACAGAGAAACTCTGTCTCAAAAAACCAAAAAAAAAAAAAAGAACACAAAGCAATTGATGATGCTTTTGAGGTACCAACAGTCCTGACTCTAAAATGGTTGAGCAAGATACCAATATGGACCAGGCAATGGCCTTTAGCTGAGCAAAAGTTGTTGCAGGTTTAGAACAGCTGGTACAAGAGCAATTAGAAGGTTGACATATAGAAGAATCTACCATCCCTTGGAATTCTCCTGTATTTGTTGTTAAGAAAAAAATCTGGCAAATGGAGAATGGTGACAGATCTCAGGGCTACCAAAAAGGTTATTCAACCTATGTTCCCTCTGCAATCTGGAATTCCTTTGCCCTCTCTATTACCAAAGGGATGGCATCTCATAATTATTGATTTAAAAGATTGTTTCTTCACTATACCTTTACAAGAAAAAGAAAAGTTTGCCTTCACGGTGCCTACTTATAATGACTCTCAGCCTATGAGGAGGTACCAGTGGACTCTCCTCCTATAGGACATGTTGAACAATCCCACCTTGTGCCAATATTTTGAAAGTCAACCATTGGAAATAATATGCAAGCAATTTTCTAAGTCTATCATATAACATTACCTGGGCGATAATCTGTTGTCAGATTCAAGCATACATACCTTAGAAAGACTGTTTGAAGAAGTAAATGGGGCTTGCAGATTTCTCCTGAAAAAATACCGAGAGGATTCTGTTAATTATCTAGGTTATAAAATATGTTAACAAAAATTTGAGACACAAAGGCACAAATTAGGAGAGATCAGTTATGGACTCTTAATGACTTTCAAAGATGGCTAGGTGATATTCCAGCCTATGACTGGCTGTTGGGGTAACACCTGATCTAATAATTCATTTAAACAATCCTTGGATGGTGATAAAGACTTGGACAGTCACAGAGAATTAACAACCAAAGCAGAAAAGGAAAAAAAAACAATGATTGAGGAAAAGTTACAGTAGGCACATGTGGATAGGGTAAATCCAGAGCTTAGTTGTATTCTTGTCATATTGCCTTCCAAAATCTCTCCAACAGGTATCTTAATGCAGAGAGATGATATTATCTTAGAATGGATCTTTTTACCACATAAACCAAGTAAAAACTAACAAACTTATGAGGAAAATTTTTCTGAATTAATTATAAAACATAAATTGAGACTTTGTCAATTATCAGGCATACACCCAGCAGAAATTATAGTGCCTTTCACTGCTGATGAGATAAAAAAGTTATTGGAAGACAAGGAACCATGCAAAGAGCTTGTGCTAATTTTGTGGGAGAATAGTTGATTCCAACAGAAATAGGCTTAACTTTATAAAGAAAACTTCTTGGATTTTTCCTCAAATCACCCATGATACTCCAATAACCAGAGCCTGTACATTTTATACTGATGCTAATAAATCAGGGAAGGTGGGTTAGAAATCAGAAGAATTGAGTAAGGTGGAACAAATTCCTTATGATTCTGTCCAGAAGGCAGAATTATATGTCATTTTTATGGTGCTAAGAGACTTAAAAAACCCTTTTAATGTAGTTACTGACTCGCAGTATGCAGAATGAGTTATCTTGCATATTGAAACTGCTGAATTTATACCAGATGATACAGAACTGATGGATAATGGTCCAGTTTATGTCTCTAGGAAAATGAAACGGTTTTTTGATTATGACAATACTAAGCATGTTACAGATATACCATACAACCCTACAAGTCAAGGAGTCATAGAATGATCAAACTGAACTATAAAGGATACATTAAACAAACAGAAAGAGGTGGATTATAACCCCAGAAATAGATTACCTAATGCTTTATTAACTTTGAATTTTCTTAATGCTAATGAGAAGGGGACAACGGCTGCAGAAAGACATTGGATAATGTAAAAGTTTGCCGAATTAAATCAACCAGAATATTTCAAAGATGTGCTGACTACTCGATGGAAGCCAGGAGATGTGCTGTGTTGGGGCAGGTGTTTAGCTCTTGTCTCCACAGGAGAGGAAAAATTGTGGACACCATCAAAATTAATAAAGGTTCAGTTTGAAGAGGAGAAGCTTCTTTGAAAAGATAAATAAAATCTCATTCACATGGATAATAATCATAAAATATAGGTTGGGGGCAGGGTTCTCTTCTTATCTCCACAGTAAAACACTCATCTTCAAAAAATGTAAGGGACCCTGGGTATTTAAATACAGATGGATGAAAACTAGTTATGATCCTTTATGGATCAACAAGAAACCCGAATTTGTTTAGTAAGTATAAACACTTTTATATGTATTAATATGCATTATTTATAAATATATAAAGCTGGTTTTGGTGTAGGAATCTTGATCAGTCCCTCTAAAATTCCAAGCCTCTTCATAAGAGATATCTCAGAGTTTCTGTCACGTGATATGGGACAGAATAATAAGAATAAGAATAAGCATACTTGATAAAATTTCTTTATATGAAATTTATCAAAAAAGCTGTCCATTTCTTTTATAGATTTTCAAGTGTTGTGGAGCATAGTTTTTTGAAATATGACCTGAACTTTCTCTGTATTTCCTCAATAACTGTTATTATGTCCTATTTTAAATATTCTTAACTTGGGGATTCTCTCTCTCTGCTTTTTTGTTAGTATTTTTTTGGTTTTTCAATCATGTTGATTTTCTCAAAGATCTAAATTTTCATTTTATTGATTCTTTGTATTTATCTATTTGTTTCAATTCTATCACGTTTAGCCATTATCTTAATGATTTTTTTGCCATCTATTTATATAAGGTAATTTGCTGACTTTTGCTCTAATTCCTTTATGTATACTGTTAAGTTGCTCATGTGACATTTCTTCTAGTTCTTTATGTATAATTTTAGTGATATAGACTTTCTCCTTATAACTTTTTTCATCTTGTCCATAAGTTGTTATATATTGTTGATTAAACATCTTTAAATTTCTAGGAAGTCTTTAACTTTTTATGTCTTCCTTAAACTATTTGTGGAACAGTTGAGAACTGGTCATGTTTTATGATTTTGTGGCCTTTCTGTAGTTTATGATACTGTTGAACTATAGCTTGTAATCTAATATTATATAAAGGTTATTTCAATTCTTTGTTTCTTTTAAGATTTGTTTATGATCAAGTATTTGGTAAGTTTTAAAAAAATTTCCATGAGGTTTTGAGATGAAGGTATATTCTTTGGTATTTGTTGAAATGTTTACACATATTTGTAGCCTGGATCCAGAGTGTCAGAACAACCAAGAATGGCATAAACTATTTTGGCCTTCTTTGAACGTGGCATTCAGATGACAGATAACAGCACTGTACCATGTTCCATGTCAAGATTCTGCTGTTCCATAGTGAGATGTCTTGAAATCTGACATTGAGTATAGAGTTGTGTGTTCTGTTTATGAAGTTTATGGACTACCTGCTACCAAAAATGGATTGCTTAGGGATATAATGGAAAGGAAATCCATTATGTCTCCATATCCTGAGGATGCAACATATCCTGATTATCCTTGCTTCTGCCAGTGTAGTTGATCATACATGGCTCTTCTTCAGAATGTACGATTTGATTTTTTTCAGATCAATATTATTATATGATTTCTCCGTTTTTGAAGTCTCAAAAATTTTCTGTCAGCATCTTTTATTGCTCTCAAATTTCATAAAATCTGACCAGTATAGCAGCCCAAACATGTTCTCAGTTATCACACAATACATGTGCCAAAATATGTGTAAAACAACAGAGTCATGAACCCTCTTCGCATATAAAAGGAAATCAGAAATTCTGAGCCTGGAAGAAACTGTCTTTACAAGAGAAGAAAATATTTTTTTCAGCACTGAACAGTTTTTTGTTAATCCAACAAAATTCACTAGTAAATTTCTGTATTAATTTTCACCTTTATATATGTAGCCCTGTAAGTTTCTAATTTTCAGAACTTCATTTCAACTTCAAATTAAATATCTGAAGAAAAACAAAATTCAAAAAGTTAGTGACAATTTATGATATCTTTTTTCATATAAAATTAGTTCTGGATAATCAATAAATAAATCTTTTAAGCTCAAATCTCAATAAGCTCTCTGGAACACATCCTGCACCAAAGCTGAGTAGACCTAAGAATTGAGACAGTAGTGGCACTGTGTCCCCAGTCACCCCACTCCCTATGACCTCAATGTGCATGAAAAACAAGGGGTTGTGTTTGTAGTCCTTCTGTTTGTGTGTTGCTTTCATTGGTTAATGAATAAAGACATCACTTTGACCTGATTGGCTAGAATTTATGTAGGCAGAGAAGGCAGAACTGAATTCTGGCAGGAAGAAAACAGAGTCAGGCAGAACTGACATAGAGCCTCCATAAACAGACATGCCAAATCTTTCCTGGTAGGCCACTGCCACATGGTGATACACAGAGTAATAGAAATGGGTTCAATTGAGATGTGGGAGTTAGCCAATATGAAGTTAGAGCGAATGGGAAAAGCTATAATTTAATTAATGCAGTTGATGTGTGGTTATGTTGGGTATAAGCTAGCCCGGCCACGAGGGCAAATACAAAGCCCTTTCCTTGCAACACAAGGGTCCCTCCCAAATCCATCCATATTTCCAACTACCAGCAGGGAGTTTTCCTGATAGCTTTTAATCCACCTAGCACCCATCCCACCATTACCTGCAAGATCCCTGGATCCCTACTACACAACCTCTGCGAATACTGAGTGTAGCTAAGAATTGAGTCAGCAGTGTACCTGTGGCCCAAGATACCCCACTCCCTGGGATGTCTGCAAGGGAGGAATACCAGGGGCCACTCTCCAGCTCCTTAGGAATTTCTAGCAGCCAGCGGTGAGATTTTCTGATAGCCCTCAATCCACCCTGCCCCAAACCACCATTCTTTGTGAGCTCTGTGGAACACTGCTATACAGGCTGCACCAAAACTGAGTGGATTAAGAGCCTGCTCCAAAACTGCTTTTTCCTAAGAGACAGCACAGCAAGGATTGGATCAAGAAGACAAGACACTACCAGTGTCATTTGAAGGGTAAGATGTGTATTCACCACAACAAGAATTTTTCCAACATCCTAAAAAGCAACATGGTAACACCAGAATTAAGCAGAACAAAACAAGAAGACTTGATCATGCTAACCAAGAAGTTGTAGAAGAAACAAAGTTTAAACATAACTTTATGAGCATGATGGAAAACTTTAAAAAGAAGTGAAAAACTCTCTTATAGAAATGGAGGGGAAGACAAACAAAAATCTGGAAAAATTAGTAAATCCCTCAAAAAGTATCTACATTTGAATAAGATAGCAGAATGTCTTCCATGTAATCGTATAGAATTAGAAATCTGTTGATATTTTATTTTAATGACTGACTTGCAATGTATTGTCACAGGGTGGGACTATTTCGCTTTCTCTTTGGGAGGACAGTACATTTACATCTCCACTATGCTGAGAAGTTTTAGAAGCAGGCATTTTACCTTCACAATGCCTGCTTCTAAAACTCTTTTTTGTAAAGGTATAGTGAAGAAACAATATTTTAAATAAATAAATATAAGAGATCATACTTTAGGTAAGAGGGAAGGCAAAAGAATTCCAGTTTTAGAGGGAACATGGCTACAATTACCTTGCTGGAAGATCTTAAATCTGTAATAATTCTTCTTATTTTAGATTTTTTTAACAATAAATAAGAGAGAATTCCAATGATGGCTTGATTCTGCAAAATGCTGAGTATCTATTTGCTCCTTAACAAGCAGTTCTAAAACCCACAGTTTCTCTTTTTTTAAATTGTATTGTTTAACCAATATTGATTTCTCAGTTAACCATTTTTGCAGTTCATATTAATTTATATAATTCTCTCCATTGCCCTTCGATCTTCAAATCTTCTCTGGTCCATATGCTTCCAATTTTCTTAGGAGATCTTGTACTTTCTATCTCCCATGTAAGTGTATGTTAGACCCATATATGCCACTATTTGTTATCTATGTTTTCTGGAATTGTGAAGCAGTTTTTTTTTTTTTAATTTTCTGACAATTCAACACACTGAAATCCAAAGCAGCTGTACCCTCTTGCACTCCCACTAGCAGTGCATTGGATTTCCTTTTACCCCACATCCTCTACAGCATAATTTTTTAACTGTGTCTTTTGTCTTGGATTGAATTTCAGGGCTGTTTTGAATTGTATTCATCTGATGAGTAAGGATGTTGAGCATTTAATTACTTTCAGCCATTTTAGATTCCTCTTTTGAGAGTTCTCTGTTTAGGTCTGTATCCCATTTTTGATTAGATAATTTGTTCACTTGATGAACAATTTCTTGATTTTATTATGCACTTTGAAGATGATCTTTCTATTTGATATGGGCTTGGTAAAGATATTTTCATATACTGTAGGGTGCTGTTTTATCTTGTTTTCTGTGTGCTTTGCTTTACAGAAGTTTCTCAGTTTTAGAAGGTCCTATTAATTGTTTCTCTCAGTTTCTCTAATACATGGGTTCTTATTTAGGAAGAGGTCTTTGATGCCAATACATTCATTTTTTCTAGTATGAGTTTCAGCTTGGTTGCTTTTATGTTGAATTTTTTTGATCCATTGGAATTGAGTTGCACACAAGGTGACAAATATGGATCTATTTTCATTCTTCTACATGCTGATATCCAATTACACCAGCACCATTTTTTAAATAGGCTTGCTCTTTTTCATTTTCCATTCATCACTTTTTGTCGAAAATGAGGTGTTTGTAGGTATGTCCATTAATATCTGCATCTTTGATTTGATCCCACTAGTCATTCTGTTCATTTTTATGCCAATGACAGATTATTTTAAGTGCTGCAACCACGTTGGAAATCAGTGGGCCCATTTCTCAGGAAATTCGGGATCAACCTACCCCAAGATGCAGTAATACCACTCTTGGGAATATACCCAAGGGATGCCCTATCATATGAAAAAAACATTTATTCAACTATGTTCATAGCAGCATTATTTGTAATAGCCAGAATCTGGAAACAACCTAGATGCCCTTCAATGGAAGAATCGATGAATGAAGTGTGGAATATATACATAATAGAGTACTACTCAGCTGAAAAATATAAAAAACAATGACTTTGGGAACTTTGCATGCAAATGGATGGAAATAGAAAACACTAACCTGAGTGACGTATCCCAGAGCCAAAAAGATGAACATGGAATGTACTCCCGCATAATTGGTTTCTAGCCATATATAAAGGACATTGAGCATATAATCTGTCATCCTAGAGAAGTTAAATAAGAAGGTCAACCCAGCTGGGACTGGGAGCACAGAGGTTATTGGCCCCCTATCCTTCTTGGGCTCTCTGCAGGGCCTCTACTCCCTGCTTACCGCCTCTTTCTTCCTAGCCCAACCAGCTTCCATCCAGAACCCTCCCCACTTTGGCCCCACCACCCTCTTTTGGCACATAACATCACCCAGCCCAGCCTGTCTGGGCACTGGGTCCAAATCCTCGGCACACCCAAGCGGGCAGGAGTTCCTTTGTTTCTATGGCCTGCCTGCACCAAGCAGAGTAGGCGCTTTGTTTGCAAAGTGCCCAACCAGCATGGAGGCCTGATCTCTTGGCGCCAGAGAGCCAGCATTGGGCTTGCATTAAAAACCCTCCCCACATCAGCCCCACCGCCCTCTTTTGGCACATAACATCACCCAGTCCAGCCTGTCTGGGCACTGGGTCCGAATCCTCGGGGCATGCAAACAGGTGGGAGTTCCTTTGCTTCTATGGCCTGCCTGCATCAAGCAGGGTAGGCACTTTGTTTGTGAGCTGCCCAACCAGTACGGAGGTCTGATCTCTCGGCACCAGGAGAGACAGCGTTGGGGTGAGTTTCTGGCCCCATGGCTCAGCGCCACCCTGGGACGGGGAGCTCAGAGGTTCCTTGGCCCCCTATCCTTCTTGGGCTCTCTTCAGGGCCTCTACTCCCTGCTTACGGCCTCTTTCTTCCTAGCCCAACCAGCTTCCATCCAGAACCCTCCCCACTTTGGCCCCACCACCCTCTTTTGGCACATAACATCACCCAGCCCAGCCTGTCTGGGCACTGGGTCCAAATCCTCGGGGCACACAAGCCGGCGGGAGTTCCTTTGTTTCTATGGCCTGCCTGCACCAAGCAGGATAGGTGCTTTGTTTGCGAGCTACCCAACCAGCATGGAGGCCTGATCTCTCTGCGCCAAATGAGCCAGCTTTGGGGTTAGGCTCTTTGTTTGCGAGCTGCCCAATGAGCATGGAGACCTGATCTCTCGGCGCCAGGAGAGCAAACATTGGGGAAAGCCAGCATTGGGTAGGCAAGGAGACATGATCCGGTAAAAGAAGATCCATAAGGGAGCATTTGGAAGAAGAGATGGGCAGACGCTAAGGCAAGAATTCACCCAACATGCTGAAAAGCAACATGAAGCCACCATAAACCAGCGACCTCACAATGGGAGGACATGAACACCTTAATCAAGAAGAGGTAGAAAAAATTGACTTCATGAAAGTGATTGACACCCTTAAACAGCATGTAAAACACGCCCTTATAGAAATGGATGAGTAATATAACAGAAAGTTTGAAGAATTGAATAAATCAGTGAATGATACCCAAGAAAACCAAGGAAAAACAATCAAACAGATAATGGAAACAGTTCAAGATTTGAAAACTGAAATGGAGGCAAAGAAGAAAACACAAACAGAGGGCCGGCTGTACATGGAAAATTTAAGTAAACAAACAGAGTCTACAAAAACAAGCATAACCAAGAGAATACAAGAGTTAGAAGAAAGAATCTCAGATTGTGAAGATACCATAGAGAAAAAAAAACACACTGATCAAAGAAAACAGCAAGTCCAAAAAACTCTCATCACAAAACATTCAGGAAACATGGGACACAATAAAAAGACCAAACCTAAGAATAATAGGAGTAGAAGAAGGAGAAGAAGTGCAGCTCAATGGTCCAGAAAATATATTTAATAAAATTATAGAAGAAAACTTTCCCAACCTAAAGAAAGATATACCTATGAAGGTTCAAGAAGCATACAGAACACCGAATAGGCTTGATCAAAAAAAAAAAAAAACCATCCCCTCGCCATATAATTATCCAAAACACAAAGCATACAGAATAGGGAAAGAATATTAAGAGCTGCAAAGAAAAAAGGCCAAAATGCTTATAAAGTTAAATCTATCAGATTTACAGCTGACTTCTCCATGGAAATCATGAAAGCCAGAAGATCCTGGATAGATGTACTGCAGACACTGAGAGACCATGGATGCAAGCCCAGATTACTATACTCACCCAAGCTTTCATTCACTATAAATGGAGAAAATAAAATTTTCCAAGATAAAACAAATTTAAACAATACGCAGCCACAAATCCAGCCATGCAGAAAGTAATAGAAGGAAAAACACTAACCAAGAAGTCCAACAATGACCACAATAACTCAGATATCTGGACACCTTCACCAACAAAAATCAAAGAAGGGAAACACACAAACTCCATGACTAAAAAAATGACTGGAGTTAACAATCAGAGCTACAGTGATGAAAACTGTGTAGTACTGGCATAAAAACAGAGAAGTCGACCAATGGAATCGTATTGAAGACCCGAATTTTAACCCACAAACCTATGAATACCACATTTTTGATAAAGGAGCCAAAAGTATACAATGGAAGAAAGAAAGCATCTTCAACAAATTGTGCTGGCATAACTGGATGTCAACCTGTAGAAGAATGAAAATAGACCCATATCTATCACCATGCACAAAACTCAAGTCCAATTGGAGTAAAGACCTCACTATCAGTCAGAACACATTGGACCTGATACAAGAGAAATAGGAAGTACCCTACCACAGATGGGCACAGGAGATAGCTTCCTATGTGTAACCCCAGAAGCACAGACATTAAGGGCAACATTGAATAAATGGGACCTACTAAAACTGAGAAGCTTCTGTAAAGCAAAGGACACTGTCACCAAGACAAAAAGGCAACCTACTGACTGGAAGAAGATCTTCACCAACCCCGCAACAGACAAAGGTCTGATCTCCAAAATATATAGAGAACTCAGGAAACTAGACTTTAAAATGGAAATTAACCCATTAAAAAATGGGGCACTGATCTGAACAGAGAATTCTAAGCAGAGGAAGTTCAAATGGCCAAAAGACACTTAAGGTTAGGCTCAACCTCCTTAGCGATCAGGGAAATGCAAATCAAAACAACTTTGAGATATCATCTTACACCTGTCAGAATGGCTAAATTAAAACAACATCAATGATAGCCTTTGCTGGAGAGGCTGTGGAGGAAGGGGTATCCTCATCCATTACAGGTGGGAATGCAATCTTGTGCAACCACTTTGGAAATCAGTGTTTTGGTTTCTCAGGAAATTCGGGATCAACCTACCCCTGGACCCAGCAATACCACTCCTGGGAATATACCCAAGAGATGCCCTATCATATGACAAGAGCATTTGTTCAACTATGTTCATATCAGTATTATTTGTAATAGCCAGAACCTGGAAACAACCTAGATGCCCTTCAATGAAAGAATGGATGAAGAAAGTGTGACATATCTACGCATTAGGGTACTACGCTGCGGTAAAAAACAGTGACTTCTCGAATTTTGCATGCAAATGGATGGAAATAGAAAACACTATCCTGAGTGAGATAACCCAGAACCAAAAAGATGAATATGTGATGCACTCACTCATAATTGGTTTCTAGCCATAAATAAGGGACACAGAGCCTACAATTGGTGATCCTAAAGAAGCTAAATAAGAAGGTGAACCAAAGGAAAAACATATAGTTATCCTCTTGGCTATGGGAAGTGGACAAAATTGCTGGGGAGAAAATTGGGATCTTGGGGGTGGGGTGGGTTGGGGGTAAGGGGAGATTGGGAGAGAAAAGGGAGGGGAAGATGGGGGGATCTTGGGGAAAAGGAGGATTGGGATAAATGAAGGTTGGATATGGGAGCACGGAAGCACAATTCTTAGTTAAGGGAGCCACCTTAGGGTTGGCAAGAGGCTTGAACCTAGTGTGGCTCCCAGGTGCCCAAGCCGATGTCCCCAGTTAGTTCCTTGGGCAGCTGAGGATAGGGAACCTGAAATCACCCTATCCTATAGCAATACTGACGAATATCTTGCATATCATCATAGAACCTTCATCTGGTGTTGGATGGAGATAGAGACAGAGACCCAAACTGGAGCAATGGACTGAGCTTCCAAAGCCCCAATGAGGAGCAGAAGAAGGAATAACACGAGCAAAGAAGTCGGGACCACGAGGGGTGCACCCACCCACTGAGACAGTGGAGCTGATCTATTGGGAGCTCACCAATGCCAGCTGGACTGTGACTGAAAAAGCATGAGATTAACTGGACTCTCTGAACATGGCGAACAATGAGGGCTGCTGAGAAGCCAAGGACAATGGCACGTGGTTTTGATCCTATGTAATGTGCTGGCTTTCTGGGAGCCTAGCCAGTTTGGATGTTCACCTTCCTAGATTTGGACGGAGGGAGGGGAGGACCTAGTACTTACCACAGGGCAGGGAACCCTGACTACTTCTTGGACTGGAGAGGGAGGGAGAGAGGAGTGGGGGAGGGGGAGTGCGATGGGAGGAGGGGGAGGGAAATGGGAGGCTGGGAGGAGGTGGAAACTTGTATTTTTTTCTCCTTTTCTCAATAAAGTAAAAAGAAGGTCAAGCCAAAGAAATGATATTGTCATCTGCCTGGATATGGGAAGTAGACAAGATTGCTGGGCAAACACTGGGAATCTGGGGGTGAGGTGGTGTGGGGCTAAGGGGAATTGTGGTGAGAAACGTGAGAAGGGGAGAATGGGGGAGCTTGGGGGAATGGAATGGGATGGGGGAATGGGATGTTTGGGACACGGGAGCAGAGAAATATATATCCTAATTAAGGGAGCCACCTTAGGGTTGGCAAGAGACTTGACTCTAGAGGAGTCGCAGGTGTCCAGGGACATGTCCCCAGATAGTACCTTGGGCAACTGAGAAGAGGGAACCCGAAATGACTCTATCCTGTAGCCATACTGATGAATATCTTGCATATCACCTTAGAACCTTCATCTGGAGATAGATCGAGATAGAGACAGAGACCCAGATAGGAGCACCGGACTGAGCTCTTAAGATCCAAATGAGGAGCAGAAGGAAGGAGAACATGAGCAAGGAAGTCAGGACCACGAGGAGTTCACCCACCCACTGTGACAGTGGAACTGATCTATTGGGAGCTCACCATGGCCAGCGGGACTGGGACTGAATAAGCATGCCTTGACACTGAACTTTTTGAACACGGAAGACAATGAAGGCTGATGAGAAGTCAAGGACAATGGCACTAGGTTTTGATCCTAATACATGAACTGGCTTTGTGGGAGCCTAGCCTGTTTGGATGCTCACTCTCCTGGACCTGGATAGAAGTGGGAGAACATTGGACTGCTCTTCATTTATGAGAGGGAGTGGGTATAGAGTGGGGGGGAGGAGGAGAGGGGGAGGGGAGTCAAGAGAGGGGGAAATATCGGTGAGGAGTGGGAGGGAAATAGGGAATGGAGAGTAGGCAGAATTTTGTTTTTCAACAACTAAAAAAAATAAAGAATTTTAAGTCAGGGATTGTGATGCCTCCAAAAGTTCCATTAATGTGGAGGATTGTGTAAGCTATCCTGGGATATTTTTCAATCATATAAAGTTGAGAAATGATAGTCACATTCACACCTCTGTCTAGCAATACCACAATGTTATTCATATGCACGGTTAATTTTGGTCTTTGCTCATTGATAGAAGTTTATAAAAATAGGTTTGCTATTTCCTACTGGTGTTTTGATTTATCTTCCATGTCTATTCCAGAGTCCAAAAAAGTATGATTTTTTACAGGAGGCACTGGATTTTTTAATTTTTCTTGTGGCACATATCACTCACAGTGACTGAGAATAACTGGAAGATGTTTGTCATGGGGCCTGCAAAAGGCACCCAAAGAGTTTCCTGGTGGTATCAGGTTGCTCTGTCTGTTCTTTGTTAATCCACATTTATTGGTACAGTGTCAGACTCTACCACATAGTCAGAAAGATTGAGCTTTTTTAATATTGCCATTTTCAAAGGAGACATTATTGCTGGGCCTTCATTGACTATATTACCTTCCCTGATGTGTTATTGTACCACAATTAATACATTTGACATTTTAGAGTCCCTTCCTAACATTGGAATTTGCTTATCCTACCCAAACCTCAGTAATATATTTAAGTGTCTCAACACTTATTGTTGGCAAAAATCCATTCATGCATTTGGTGCTGATCTGATATTTTCACGCCCAAGAATCTTTTTGCATTTTATATTGTCATTTTCAAAAGCAGGAGTTTCATTGAATACTGATCTAGCTTCTGGGTCTCATACTTCCTTGTAATATCTTAGTTAATATTTGATAAAACTCTCTAAGGGATTCTCTCTTGCCCTGTTTAATGCTGGTATATGGTTGTATTATTTCTCTTGATTTTTGAATACTGTCCAAAGCATTTAACACTGCTTTTAGGCTTAGGGAAAAGGTAAAACTTATGTTAATCATGTTGAGCCTGGTCCTGTAGATACATGTAAGAGACCTTGATAAGAATTTAATCTTGGAGAGTCTCAAATTCTCTTATTTTTTCCTGTTATTTTAAAATGTTTGCCTCTTTTCACTTATAGCACTACCATAGCATCTGTTCTCGGTCTTAGAGGACTGCTGGGACAAATTGAAACCAACAGAATGGGTAGCCTTAATGCTTGACTCCATATTCTCACCATTTCCCTAAAAATGGTGAAGGTGAGCCGTAAGGTATTACTGTTTGCTTAACTTTTCTTTGATCATTCACACCTATACATTCTTAGAATCCTTTAGAGTATTTATTAATGGATGGCTTGTCAGAGGAGATTCTGTGATAAGAAGCTCGAACTCTGGGTAAGTAATCCCTGACTCTGACACATACTGCAAGGTTAAATCTAGTTATAGACCCTTCTCTCCCTGTTAAGCAATATGTAACTTATTGTGAACTAGCTTACAGTAATAATACTAATAGTGAGTTATAGTGTGAATACTTGTAAGTTATCATTTATAGACAATTTGCGTTTGTATATATCCTTATACAGTGATACATACTCAAATTATATTTGTTATATTGAGTATTGTCCCATTCTGTTTATTATACTGTATATGCTATGTAAATTTATTTTGTTATATCCTAAGCATTCATATTTCTACCTCTGTTAATGACATTTTTATATGGATACATGTTTAGGATATATTTATCATTTTGCATTACATATTCTACCTCTGATCAAGATTTTTATACTTTGTATACATTTTGAGATCATTGTCCTATTTGCTGCCGAGTTGTTTAAAGATTGTTGAATATTCTCATATGAAGTCTTAGTATTTGAACTATATAGTATTAAGAAATTTGGGTAAAAAAATCATCCATATTTGTCACTGTTATCATTAGACTAATCAGGTTGATTAGATATGTAGAGTTTTTATTCTGCATACGTAGGCAATCTTCAACCACATTAAAGATGTTTAGAATATAGCATTTAAATAACTTAGCATTCTGTTTATGTGAGACACAATTGTCCCTGGCAGCACTGATGTATTCCAAAAAGAATGTTGCATACCAAAGACATCCCACTTGCAGCTTGTTTTCATCTTAGCAAAACTGGCCTTTGGGCAAAGAATTTCCCATGCCTAAACCACTGATAAAATGTATGAGGATCAGGCAGGACAAACACTATATAAGTAATAAGATGGCCAAATCTTGACAAGATAGGGTAAGATGATCCTGAATTTTTTCTTCTTCAGAAAATGGTCAGTTGTTCTAGGCCTTAGTCAATGTTGATTGCTTCACCATTGCAAATGATAATTTGCATGATTGCTTTGGTAGCCAGTTGTCTCTGTCATCTACTGCACATTTTGGAAGCTGCTTGATTGTACTGCCTGTTTATTCAAGTAATATTATCTCCCTTCTCAGACCTTGGTGCTGAAGATTAGAGAGTCATAGTTACTTTCCTTCTATGATTTAGACAGGCTATTTCTAATATAAGATTTAGACAGCCCAGGATAGAATGATTATTGAAGCATTTAGCATATGTTCTTCACTTAATATTGCTTATGTTGGTTAGAATTCTAATTTTCATTTATATTTATCATATAATTTATATTAGGCTTAAAACTCTTTTACTTAAACCAAAGGGGGAGGTGCAATAGGAACTCTAATGGCTAGTAGCTGTTAAGATACAAGCCCATCGTGAGCATGGCCTTGTATGCTATAAACACCACTATAAAGCATATGTACTCTCTGTCTTCTGGTTTCTGGATTCAAGTCCTGTTCCCAATTTGTGCAGAAGATTGTGATCACTGAGTGTACTCATAAATAAATAATTATTTATTATACTCAATACTGAGCTTGTGTTTGGTTATTTTATAACTTCCATATTCACTATATATCCATGTAAATTCTAAGGAAGCTTAAAAATATACTTCTTGCAAAAGAAATAGCCAGTGTTAGTTTAAGCTTCTTGGTAACCACATTTTTTTTTTAGAAAGAATATGTTTGCTGGCCAAACAGATGTAGGTTTTCTTTAAAGGCACCTTTCTAGTTCATACTTGTGGAAGGGATATTTCTGGCTCTTTCATGAGGTCCTGCTACAGAGCACTTAAATGGGGTTTGTGAGCAGAGTGCCATAAGTTGCTTAATGACAACATAGACCAACTGCATCACTGGATCTGGAGCCATTAGAATTCCTCACAGTGTTTGGGTAAACAAACCCATGCAATGTTGGATATGGCAGAGCCAAACAGCAAAGCAGCAATATTAGACTTAGCTTTGCTGCTTATCAAAAGTTCTCCTGTTCAAAAAACAATTATAGATATACACTAAAGACAGATTCACACGGAAAAAAACTGAATGGGCAACAGTATATTTGATGAATGTGCATAGGCCTGACAGAGAAATAAAACAAAGCATAGAAATATTCATAGGTTAAAATAATGCTTTAAATGCTTTTTTAATACACAGAGGGTCTAGAACGTATGTTATTTTATCTTCTTTGCATTTTTTGACAGGAGAAAAATATCTGATTCCTGGGACTGCTATGCTAAACAAACTCATTTATTTTAACAATAGGTTAAGTTCCACATTTGAGGCAAAAGATAATTTGTAGTGAAAAAGAACTTCTGGCTTTGTTTCCACAGATTATGGAATCCTATGGATTTATATTAGGTTCATGTGGCTTGATGGAAGAAGACTGCCCCAGCAGGTGACAACAAATCCTAAAAATATTTGCTCATTAAACAGCCAAAACAAATTCGGATAAAACTATTCACACATTCCCCAAATTATTGTATATAAATGTTTACTTTCATTGTAAAAAGATTGGTAATAAATGGTTAAGTAGGATGAAGGTAAATATAGTCATCTCTAATAGTCCAAATTTTAGTCATTCTAGTTATGTCTTCTAGATATGCAAAGATACATATCACTTAAAAAAGCAAGATGTTAGGTGACAAACCACATGCATCATGGTAAAATATAAAATAATGAAAATGGGAAATTTTAAGATGTAAGAATTAGTTAATAAAATCATGAGCTAATGGGCTACATAATCAGGAGTAAATATTAAACCACAGATTAGATATTAATATTTTAACATGAGTCTTATTATTTGGTCCAAACATTATTATATTATTATTATTTGGTCCATAGTCTCCAGCTCCTAGTACAGAGAATTTTGAATTGAGTCTGTATACTACCAACCATCTAACAATGCCATGATAACTTCTATTTTTATTTTAAGAGAGTTTCAGGGCCTTGAAAAGTGACACAGACTTTAACTGCCAGCACATGATAGGAAGATGCTCACTAATTTCCATGTTTAAGTCCATCCCTGTAAACAAATTTAGATCCAGCAAAGCCAGGGAATACACAATCAAACCCAATCTCAAAACAAAGCAAAAACAAAACCTTAGATTCACTAGCCTATTACACATTCCACCTTCTAATTCTGCCTTTTTCCAGGTTATGTCACTTCTTTCTTTCTTATTCCTTCCTACCCAAATATTCCTTGTACCGACATTACAAGCATGTATGCCAAAAGAACTGCCTTACACAAAGTCAGTCATCTTGATAGTATCCTGTCTCTTGTCCTGTAACAACTCCATTTCTTTCCTTTCTACCCTTTATCCATGCCCCATCTTCTCTCTTTTCCCCAGTGTTCTTCCGCATGGCCTTCTTCTCTCTTCTCACTCTCACCATTTCTTTTTCTCTCATTCCTTTTTTTTCAAACCATTATAACACAGGCTGTTAAAACATATACACTATGATTTCCATCTTCCAAATTTGGGTTTACATGACTGTGAAACCAAATGAATTACTGCAAAACCTGCCCTTGTGGAAGTGTTTGACAAGTTTAGTCTATAATGCATAAATTACAGTTCTATAACCACCACATACGTTCACATCACATCACTGTGCCTCTTTTAGCATTTGACAATTTTTAAGTCAAGCACTACCTATAAATCTAAAGAAAAGCTCAAACTCACAATTCTTGTCTTCTTGGGCCTATACTTTACATTGCTAGATTTACAGAAATGTCCTCACAGTCACTTAATTCTGGCATCCAGTGAATTTTCTGATAAGTGAGACAGACTCTATTATAGTAGCCCAGGAGGAGCTATACTCATTCTTGAAAATATGTACTCTACTCTCTCCATCGTCAGTTGTACTCTAATAATGTACTATCCCTTTTTCTCCATACCAGCACTAGGCTCACAAGTTTACATTCTTTGAGGAAAAGTTTTTCTATCTATCAAAGATAGAGTCAAATCACAGGACTCTTGTTACCTCTTCCTATTTCCATCTCTCCAAGGTAGGATTAATATCCTGTGTCAATACAGTGTCCACCAAATCTTCCCACCAGTATTTTAAAGGAAGAATACTATACAGATCATAGGCCATGCTTAGAATATCCCTTAGACCATACCTCTCTGAACCTCAGAACGATGATATTGTGCATGTATAATAATAATTGTGCATGGATAATAATCCCTAAATCACTAAAAGTGTAACATTCTGCAGCATATACATCATTGAAACAAGACAACGTTTCTTTTTGGTGAATGCTAGGAATGAACAGAAAATTATCATGTCCTGCCAACACTATACCCCAGTGGCGTCTTACAGACTTAAATCTAGGGATTTCAGCATCATGCCTATTTTGGTTTTAGTGACTTTTGTTGATTTTTTTTTTTACTTTTTCTCACACTGGGTTTCCATGTATAGCTGAGAAAGCAAATAATAATCCTCACTTCTAAATACATTTAACTGTAAAATGGTCTACCATCCCAGGGTAAAAAGCAAAAATATCTACATTTAATGGAAAATTTTAAAATTTGCAATGTACAATTGTTTATGCTCAATCTCTGTTCATGAACAACTTAATATTTAGGTGGTAATATTGCATGAAATATTGGGAAGAGTAACAAAATATTTATAGGAAATTTGGACATTGAGTTACATAGAATTAGAAAATCTGCCTGGAGAGACCGCTGCAACTTCAAAAAATTAGAACATAATACACATAAAATTGAAGAAATATTTGAAAATACTTGTTACAATTGTAAAACTAAATAGGTAGACCATTGAGTCCTCTCATTTCCACTTCCCAAAACAATGTTCTTTCAGTCAGGGACACCTTCCTGTCTGAAACACTGAAGTCTATTTCTACATAATTGTGAATCAAGTAAATTCTTCAAGATATACTTCATACAACAGTGTCATATAAGATTCTTAAGATCAATTCCCCAGAATGAACAGCTACTACTATGACTCATGGTCTCCTCAGGAAAACCAATTTTCATCTTGACAGGGAGGCATCATGTTCCCCTCAGGATTAATGTTTCATTGTCCTATACTTTGAGGAAGAGCTATGTACTCTCACCTACTCCTATGAGGGAGCAGTCTTTTAATTATTAATACCACAGAAATGTAACAAATAAATCATGTAAATTGCTTATATTTTCTCTCCTCCTATGATGACAGAATAAAGACAGGATATGGAAATGTATACATCAACAATTGTGGAGGGGAATTTTGTAGACATTCCTTTTAGAAATAATTAGAATATGTATCCAAGGGCAAAAACATATATATGAAAATTTTACTATTACATAATCTATAGTCTTTGAACTATGTAGTAGCATAGAACTTATATAGGATAATAATATTCAGATATTATCAAGAATATATAGATATTTATTTGTGTGAAAATTTACAAAAAATCACATATCTATATTTTTATAGGTAATGCACTTCTACATAAATTATAACATAAAAATATAAATATAAATATTTGGGCAGTGGTGGTATGCAAGCACTCAGGAGGAGAGGCATGTGGATTTCTGTGTGTTTGAGGCCAATCTGTTCTACAAGAGCTTGTCCCATGTCAAGCTCCACACTAGACAGAAAACCTGTCTTCAAAAAGAAATAAAATTTAAAAAGTAAAGCAAAATCAACCTATCAAAATTGAACAGAATAAACAGAAGTAAAATAGCCTAAGGGAAGACATTGATAAAACAGAGAATTTGATTATACTAATGGATGAAAGCTGAGTTGGTAAGCCTGCCAGTTTTTCCTCATCCTCAACATCAGCATGAATTCTCCACACCTCCCTAGATAGTTTATGCTATGTAGTAAGCAGGAAATGGTAGGGGATTAATGGTGTTAACTCTCAGAAAGTGACATAGTTTGTGAGCAGTAATGGCCAAACTGTGGATTTATGAGGTGATATTTATAATACATAATGTTTGGGAACTAGGTAACCATTATTCTACCATTAATAATAGTGTCATCTCTTTCTGGGAGTTCGAGGCCTGCCTGGTCTACAAGAGCTAGTTCTGGGACAGACACCAAAGCTACAGAGAAATCCTGTCTCGAAAATCCAAAAAAAAAAAAAAATAGTTTCATCTTATGTAATGCCGACTTGTTTGAAATTGAATGTCTAGAAGGTTTTATGAATTTTGACCCCGGTATTTCTCTAGTGAATTTTATATGTATTGAACTTAACTGTCACAAAACTAAATGTGAGACAGGTATGTAAAAATGAATGCTTGTTTGTAATCCAGAAACACAGTAGAAAAAATTTCAGAAAAACTCTTTCTATGTTGATAGAGGTGGAACTTGTATCTTATCTGTTGCTTTCATTGGTTAACTAATAAAGAAAACTGCTTGGCCTGATAGGACAGAAAATAAGGTAGGCTGAGTAAACAAAACAGAATACAAAAAAGAAAGCCGAGTCAGGCAGTCGCCATGATTCTCCCACTCCAGACAGACGCAGGTTAAGATCTTTCTTGGTAAGCCGTCTCGTGAGCTACACAGAATATTAAAAATATGTTAGATCAATATGTAAGAGCTAGCCAGTAAGAGGCTAGAGCTAATGGACAAAGCAGTGTTTAAAAGAATACAGTTTCCATGTAATTATTTTGGGGCATAAGCAAGCTGCCTGCCAGGAGCCAGGTGGCGGTGAGTGGCCCACTGCTCCTATTACAACAGAGTGGCACCCAACCTGATGGACAAAATCCACTTAAAAACCTGAGAGGGTTTTAAAAATAAAGGAGAGAGAAAAAATTTAACACAGCTTTTTGCTGTTTGTGAGATGAGTGCCACAAAGAAATTGTCCTGACTCAGCAGCAGGAAAAAACGGGCTGTTTTAAAATGCTGGCTTTTTGGGCTGTGCTGCCGTTACAATCTCTGTGTGGCTTCTGTGGGAGAAAGAGTTTTTGAATAGAGTATTTGAAGTAAAGTGCTACAATTTGTTTAATGGCAACTAGACTCGCTGTGTGCCTAAAAGGAAGTCATTGCATGCTGTGGCTCAGAGACACAAGCAGCTCCACCATGCTACTGGTACAATGTGTTTGAATCAGATGCTCTGCCATGTTGGACCCGGAGGGGCAAACAGGCAGTACCTGTTTTTGAACTGTCAGGGTCACAGCTTTGATTCTTAAGAGCTTAGTCATTTAAAGATGCAAAAAAAAGTAATCCTGGATAGTAAAAAAACTTACAGATTCACAATAGGACATATTCAGACCACTAAATGGTTCACAATGTTGGATGAGTGTAGGTAGGCTTGAGAGAGGTTTTATATATATATATATATATATAGAATATATATATATATATATATTCCTTCTCTCTCTCTCTATGATAGAGAGAGAGAGAGAATAAAGTTAATGCCCTTTAAAAAAGGTAATGTCTTTAAAAAGGGAGAGTACAGATAGTAATAGATTAAAAGAAATAAATATAAGCCACGTAAAAATGGAAAATTCACAGAGAGTCTGGATTATGTACATTGTGTTTTCTTTAAAATTTTTGACTGTGAAGGAGCTAAGTACAGAGAGACATAGCATTACATGGGCTGCCAAGTTAAAACAGAATGGATATGAGGGTATTACGATTTCAGAATTTGGGTCTAGGGATATGATGCTTTGGAGAGGATCTTCTTTTGTTTTCACAGAGGATGATACTCTGTGGATTGCTTCTATCCCAAAATGGTATGATAGACCACGCCCTTCTGAAAGGTTGCTGTGAACACCCTCAAAAAAATTACTTCACTCAATTGCCAACTGAGATGACCCTGACACAGGTTATACCATGAAAGACCTAATTAACGATGCCCCCATTCAGCAGGAAGCAGTTTGGAGAGAAAAAACTGCACCCATATTCCCAAATATTGTCTATAAGTGTGCTTTTACATTTAAAGGGGGATATGACATAGATATAAATAATTTGCATTGGTATGGATTTTAAGGTCAATTTGTTATATGTGTATGCATATTTCTAATATTGATTAAGGTATTGTGATTGTGTAGTTCATTGTTCAAGTTTAATCTATAATTAGGATATATAGGTTGTTAATAGATAATCATTGATAATGTTCAAGATTGTATTCATGTTAGTTAGATTTTCTAGATATGCATAGATATATTTCAGATAGGCATTCTTCATATCTTTCAAAGACTGCAGAATATGGCATTTAAATTTTATAATAACTTAGGGCTTTTCATGACAATGAGACATGTCTGCTCCTGGCAGCACCTGCTACTTCAAGAGGAAGATGGGCATTGAAGACTCTCCTTATGGAGTTTGTTAGTCGTTTTAGCAAGAAACTGCTCTTGCCTGGACTGTTGAATAAACAAAGACATGTGGAGAAAGGACTGCTGAACTTGCCTAAAGGTGAGATGGTCTTTCAGGGTTCTTGATTCATTAAAGAATCTGTGAGACATTCTGCAGAACACAGCAGAAAGTGACTGTACTGTCTTTGAAATTTGCTGCTTCATGGAAAAGTCTGCTGGATACTATGGGCCTGGAGGCCGAAGATGGATGCCCCAATGGTACAGAGGAATTTTGGATAACTGTACAGGCAGCGAGATTTCTCTGTCATTTCTAAAGTTTTCTCATTTCTTATTTACTTAGGTAGTATTATATATCCTTCTGGAGCCTTTAATGGAGTTGAAAATGGATAGTTATAGTTTTCCTTAGTTATGATAAAATAGGTATAAATATTGTAACTATAATTTTTGCTTTTTACCTGTTTTGTTATAAGTAATTGTACTATGTTAAAATGAAAGCCTTTCTTTTTGTTTAAACAGAAAAAGGGGAAATGATGGAGGTGGGTCTTGTATCTTATCTGTTGCTTTCATTGGTTAACTAATAAAGAAAACTGCTTGGCCTGATAGGACAGAAAGTTAAGTAGGCGGAGTAAACAGAACAGAATGCTGGGAGAAAGAACGCTGAGTAAGGCAGTCACCATGATTCCCCATCCAGACAGATGCAGGTTAAGATCTTTCTTGGTAAGCCAGCTTGTGGTGCTACACGGAATATTAAAAATGGGTTAGATCAATATGTAAGTGCTAGCCAGTAAGAGGCTAGAGCTAATGGGCAAAGCAGTGTTTAAAAGAATAAAGTTTCCATGTAATTATTTCAGGGCTTAACCTGGCAGCCAGTAGCAGGTAGCGGGAAGCAGCCCACCACTCATATTATAACACTATGTCACTGGTTTTAAACACCATTGCATCCCATCATGGTAGTCAGTAGTGCTGCTAATTTTCACCCTGAGATAAAAGCATTCTTCTTGTTTTTAATTCATTACAACTACTTGCAAACTATAGGGATAGCACCACAGAGTAGTAAAAATAAACATATTGGTTGCTTGTGGACACATTTAAGATGAAGCTGATCAAAGACACCAAACTTGAGCTCTATTAATGGAGGACACTTGCAAGTAAAAAAAAATGGAAAGAGAAATAGGATAAGGAATACTTAAGAATGTGGGGAAGGTAGAGAAGTAGAAAAAAAGAAGAAGGTTAAAAGGATCCAAGTACAGGCAACCAAGAAAATGGAGTTTACTTACATTGAAATGTATACTGAAGCACCTTAACTATATGCATATACATATACATAGTTATACACACAAACACATACAGATACACATTGTTCTCTACCTGTGGGAGAATTATTCTCACATTGTAGCAACACAGAGTATCTTCAACTTTTTGTACTGTGGAAGCCTCATGCTATTTCTCATATATAGTTGGGAACCAACATTCTTTATCACATCATGCTATTATTTAGGCAATCATAATTATATTTTTATTGTTGTACTGGTAAAAATTAATTCAAAGAACAGTAAAAATTGAGGGACTGGCCAAGAAATGGGGAAATCAATAATTACATTTGGACCTCAAAGATAAAAAAAGTAAATATTTGGGGGAAGACATTTACTCCATGAACAGAGTGAGAACATGAGTATTATATGTTTCTAGATGTCATCAGATTAATTAAATTTTAGAGAAGTTCCTTATAGGAAAAGTGCTCAAACCTAAATTTCTGTCTAAGAAAAGAAGTGTTTTAAAACCTGTTGGTGTCTGCAATGTGCTACTGGTCAGGACAGTGACACTAAGTACCTCCGATTGCCAGATTTCATCCATATAATAATCTAAATATTTCAAAAGCAGCAAGTAGCCTATATTCCATCCCGTGGCCTACTGAGTAAAAACTCACAGCCCTCGACTAGATATCTCAATAATCCCTACACTGGAAAGATATAGACTGAAAAGTTCAACCCATTTCGAAGAAACACTTTGGATGACTCCAGTGGTACTTCCGTGATGAGGCTGGAAAACTAAGTAATTGGCTGGATCCAGCCATCAAAACCATGTCTTTCACCATCTCCTTAAAGATTTGTGTAGTCAGAAAAAGAGATATATGGTAAAGAGAGATTAAAAGACAAGAAAACCTCTAGATGGTATACAGTTTGTTAAAAATATATGAAGGCAAAATGTTAAAGTTCTTAAGGAAAAAAAAAGAAAGAGAATAGTTGAGTGTGGTAGTATACACCTTTAATCCCAACACTTTTTTGGCAGAGGTAGATTGACCTCTGTGACTTCAACAAGCAGAGGTAGATTGACCTCTGTGACTTCGAGGTGTGGTAGCACACACCTTTAGTCCCAATGCCTGGGAGGCAGAGACCAGTGGATCTCTGTGAGTTCAAGGATACCCTGGTCTACCAAGTAATTCCAGGACAAACATATACAGAGAACCTGTCTCAAAAAAGTAAAAATATACAAAATAGATGTTAAAACAAAGCTGCAAAAAGACGGAAAATACACAGAGAATCTAGATACTGTATGCTATTATGCTCTCTTTGAATTGTTTGACTCCTTTGGAAGGAGCAACAACTGCTAAAAGATATTTCTTTATGAATGCTGCTGAACTTATCAAAGATATATATTCTTTATATATCTTGACTTCAAAATTTGGATCTAAGGTTATGATGCTTTGAAAAAGTTCTTCTTTGGTTTTCACAGATGATGAGACCCTCTGGATTGCTTCTATTCCAATATGGTATGAGAGACCACGCCCTCCTGAGTGGTTGAGAACACTCTCAAAAAAATTACTTCACTCAACTGCTGACTTAGATGAACTTGGCACACAGGTTACACCATCAAACACCTGATTAACAGCACCCCCATTCAGCAGGAAGCAGTTTGGAGAGAAAAAAACTGCCCATGTTCCCAAATACTGTTTATGAATGTTCTTTTACATTTAAAAGGGGATATGATATAGATATGAATATTTTGTAATGATATGGATTTTGCTTTAGTGATTTATATTTAGGTCAATTTTGTTATATGTATATGTATTTCTGATCTTGATTAAGGTATTGTGATTGTGTAGTTCATTTAAAAGTGTAATGTATAATTACGAAATATAGGTTGTTAATAGATAATCATCAATAATAGCCAAGCTTGTGGTTATGTAAGTTAGATTTTCTAGATATATGGAGATATATTTCAGTTAAATAGGCATTCTTTATACATTCCAAGACTATGGAATATGGAATTTTAAATGTTTTAATACCTTAGAGGTTATCATGAGACACGTCTGCTCCTGGCAGCACCCATCTACTTCAAGAGGAAGATGGGCATTGAAGGGGCTCCTTATGGAGTTAGTTAGCCATTTTGGCAAGGAACTGCTCTTGCCTGGACTGTTGCATAAACTGGACACAGAGGACCCACAAAGAGAGGAGTGCTGAACTTGCCTAAAGGTGACATGATCTTTCAGGATTCCTGATTCATGAGAGTCTCTGTGTGCATTCTTCAGGACACAGAAGATAGTGACAGAACTGCCCTTGAAATTTCATGCTTCATGGAAATGTCTCTGGATACTACCAGCCTGAAGGTTGAAGATGGATGCCTTAGCGGAACAAAAGATCTTTGGGTGACTGTCAAGGCAGCGAAAAGACTCTGTCACTTCTATAGTTTTCGAGGTTTCTTACTTCTTGTTTACTTAGGTAATATATCCTTTAGGATTCTTTGATGGAGTTGAAGAATGGATAGAGAGTTATTATTTTTCTTAGTTATGATAAAAGATAAAGTAGATTAAAATATTGTAACTCCAACTCATGCTTGATAACTGTTTTGTTATATCTAATTTTACTATGTTAAAGTTGAAGCCTTTCTTTTTTGTTTAAACAGAGAGAGGGGAAATGATGGAGGAGGGTCATCTGTCTATGTGGTACTCTCATTGGTTAATAAAGAAACTGCCTTGGCTTCTTGACAGGGCAGGATTTATATAGGTGGAGTAGACAGAACAGAATGCTGGAGAAAGAAAGCATAGTTGGTCAGACACAATAGAGCCAGCCACCAGGTCAGACATGCTGAATCTTTTCTGGTATGCCACCACTCATGTTGATACTAAAATTATTAGAAATGGGTTAATCAAAATGAGAGAATTAGCCACTAAGAGGCTGACACTAATGGGCCAAGCGGTATTTAAAAGAATACAATTTGAGTGTTTTTATTTTGTGTATAAGGTTAGCTATACAAGATCTGGGTGTCCTCTAAGTATTCCTCTGACCTCCATGGTTTATCACATCATATGATGTGCACAGACATGAATAAATAAAGAAAAACTTCAAAAAATATTTGTTTTGGTATTTGGAGGCAAAACTTAAGATCTCATATTCTGTACTAATATAAGATATCTCAAAATTATAAAGAGACTCCAAGCACCTACAATTCCCACCATTCATCCTAATTTACCTAGGACACAATTTTTTTTAGACTTATAAGTATCATAATTTCTTCTACCCCAAAACTACCTAATATGCTAAAGGAAAGCACCCATGCAAGTGCAAGTCACTATATCATTATAATAAAAAAGGAACGTTAGACATAGTTCTTATTCTCTAGATTTTATATTCTCAAAATGAAAAAAGCACCATTCATATTCATTTCTTTTATTCCATTTACTTTCACTTAAATAAAATGTTTCCTCATTCGTGTGTCCACCGTTTCAGAATTCTCACACAGATTAACCTATGTTCTTCCTTTGTCTTATAAGTTGCTCGGTATATGTTACCAGTAAATGGTGTTATCTCTGCTCAGAGAAAAATATAAAACACTGCTGACAAGAAAAGAAGTCTCTCCTATCTGTTCTATTAATTATAGTATGTGTTAACGAAGGCTCCATGCATCCACACATTGCCTCTGCTTTACAGCTGTGTTTATTCTATCGTAATACTTGGAAAGGCACAGTAGTAGATGTAGCGTTCTACATTTACTAATTTTAAACACTATTCTGAGATTTCTGCTTCAACATTCCCCGCTTGGTTTCATTTCTATGATTCAAAAACAGAATACATAGTTATTTTATGGGATTTTTTTATTCAGATTTTTCCTACCATGTATTTATACATTGTGCTATCAATTATTCCACCTTCATTGTACTATACCTTTCCAAGGAGTACTCACTTGCTTTAGAACATTATGGCTGAAACTTTTAAGAATTTTGACCCAGAAGTTTCTGTGTGGGTTTTCACCATATTTAATGTGGCAAGTATTTCAAGACACATGTAGTATAGGTTTTCCAAAAAATTAACAAAAGCTGGAAACAGGCAACACTTCCTATCTTACTACTTTTAAACACCAATTGATCAAAACTTGAAAGTCTCTCCTTCATATAATCATCTATACAGAAAAAGCCCAGTATTCATTTTGCTGCCACATATTGACTGCCAGAACTAGGTGCTTATTATGCACATTAGGATTTTTACAGGCAAGAAGTAATACTGGGCATGTAGTTTTCTTTCAGAAACATTCTTTGAAATATACTTCATCTATTATATTCAACTTAAGCTCTCTTTTTGGATCCTGGTCCCTTTTTAGGAATATGATGCTAGGCCTGGAAACAATGAAGGAGGGCAGTGAAACTTACTCAGGTGATTTCACAGACCATTGACTCCCATGGGAGAACTTTCCTTCTATGAGTTGTTTTTGAGGGAGTAGATATAAGGATTAAGATGGGGAAGTGGAAGGAGCATACAGAGAGGGTTCTGGGATTGTATATAAAATAAAAATATTATTTAAAATAAATAAATGCATAACATTAAAATAAATTTACATTAAAAGCAGGTAAAAAACAGCAGAATTTTTTATGGCAGAATCATTTGTAGCTGGGCAGTGTTGGTGAATGCCTTTAGTACCAGAACTCAGGAGGCAGAGATATGAGCATTATTATGAATTTGATGCCAGTTTGGTCTACAGAGCCAATTCCAGAATATCAGTCTCCAAAAAATCAAAGAGAAGCAAAATTAAAAAAAAAATATATAAGGGAAATAATAAGAAGCCATGCTGAAAAGTGATTAAACACGCTGGGTACAAAAAAGAAGTAAGCAAGAAAGGACAAAAGGCAACAAAAATAGCTAACAGTGAAGTTATGTGTATTCACTAAGGGATGGGTACACACATATATAAACATTTGTTGTTGTGAAAAGAATTTCTAAAGAAAGTGTTCGATAAAATAAGTAATGCAATGTTTATGTTGATGAGGTAATAGCTGTGACAATTTTTATTTCAGTATTGTTTGTTTAAACAAAATAATTATATTGAGTTACAAATATTTCTCTGATTATGGAAATATTTGTCACACACACAGTACACCTGAGTTTCTTCAGGATGTTTATGTAGTGTTGAGTCCTTCTGCTATTTCCTCTAGAAATATTGGAACAGCTATTCTCAGACTTGCAAGCTCATGTTAAGGCTGTCATATTCATGTTGATTCTGGTTTAATTTTAACAGGTGGTAGAGAAAAACAGGCTAATTGGGAAGTATTCTTTACTGAAAAGCAAATGAAAATATCAATCTTTTTCTAAACTTAAAACACTTGTAGAATTATTATAACCCTATAGGTAGGGCCCAGAATAGAAGGGAAATTGTGTACATTCAGTGGATGTCAAAATGAATAATATGGGTAGCAGACTCAGTAGAGGACAATACTTCAATCTCCATCCAATCTAAGTAATGGCTTACAAAATGGAGGTTTCTGATCATACTCTAATCCAAGGTTGTGCTCTGTTGTAATTCACCTAATTTGCACCCAGTAAAATACTCTTACTCTAACTAGGAAGAAATTGGCTTCTATAATAGCCCTGCCTTATTGTATAAATAGCTGAAGCTCAGGGCTAGAAATCCTACCAATCGATACCATGAAAAGCTTTACCTAAAAAGTTTCATTATCCTTAAATAAAATCAAAGTAAATCCTGTATTCTGTTCAGACATTTTCTGTTCTTAATCTTGCCCTAGAAGAAACAGGAAACTTCCTGGTTTTATCTGTCCCAATTGAATTTTTGTGTGTTTTTCAAATTTAGATTTTGTGATGTGTGCCTTTGTCGTACTCTTTTACTACCTCCTGCCAGGAAACCATTTGTCTGAGCTCTAACACTTAGTAAAGCTTATATGAAAGAAAGTAACATTGAAAAACCTGCCACTAGCTAGATGCAACTGAGGTCAGTAATTTTTAATTCAGAGTTTTACTTCTCAGTGAAGATGACATGTAACAATTAAAGATATGAAAACTTTATATACAGACTGTATTTAGTGAGATAAGGTTTTGGTGACTTGGAAATAACGGAAATGCCATTTTTTTATGGATTTGGCAATAGCCTATTTGGTTATTCCACTCCCTTCTATGATGCCTTTAAATGTGATATAGGATACTCATGTGTGATATACTAAGACATCCAATAAAAAGAGAACATATCATCTGATCCCTGTTTTGGGTTCTTTTATATAAGTGAAGAGAGTACATGTGGATTTGCCAGGCAAGAGTCATTCTAGTCATTCTAGTACAAGAATTCTAGTACATCTCCATAGTATAAACAAATTGCACCCACCATTCACAAACAAAACATATAGCCTTATTTAACTTTTACTAAAGTAAATCTGTGTGATTTAATTCTTTTTATTTCAGCTACCACAGACCTTTCTTACCACGTCAGCTGTAAACTACATATGCAAGTGAAGGAGTCATTGTTGCATTGTAATAGATTGATGACCTCATAGATATCATTCATATAATCCCCTTGTCATATTTTCACCATGCAGACAAAAGAAGCAGTTATGTTGTGTTATACTTCACACTTTCATTCAGTTAAATGAAAAAAAGCCTTATTTCTTGTGCATCCTCCTCCTATGGATCTCATCAACATCTCACTATCGAATTCAAATATCTTAAAAATTACTATGTATATGGTTTCCAGTAAATGTTCTTATCTGCTCTCACAAAAAAATTAGACAACCCTTTGAATAAGAATATATGTAATTTTATGTGATAAATGAATAATAACCTGTGTTAATTTGAGCTCATTGTAAGGTTTTTGTTCTTAAATAGCTCCACAGTAGATCTAGCTTTGGTAAATCTTTATATTTGGAAATTGCTAAATAGATTTGCAATCCAACATTTACGCATTACAAGAATAATTCTAAGATATCTCTTCCAATTTTCCATTCTTGGAATTCTCGGTAGGGAATCAACAAAAAATGTATTATCTTTTGGTATTTTGTGGGTTTCTCACATCATACTTAAGACACAAAATGCTTAGACACCATGCTAACCATAAATCCCCCTGAAATTACATTCTGTATTCTCAAAGAAGATAGAATTTCTATGAAATATGGTGGATGGAACTTTTATAAAATTCAACACTGATATTTCTCAAGGGAATTTTGACCAATTTCGAAGAACTACCACCAAATTTTTACTGAGTAAGTTATTTCAAAATTCACTTTTTGGGTTAACCACAAAAGAAAAGAAAACTGGACACAGGAATCTCTTCTCAATTTCACAGTATTAAATGGAAAATAAAAACATCATGAAAATCTCTGTTCTGCTACTTTTCTTCCAAGAAAATAAACAGCTTTCTGCTCTTTCATGTGTCTTACCGAATGTCAAAGCCAATAACTACAATGCATACCAGGCTTCTGATAGCCCACCACCAAGTATTAATTATTGGTATGATGAATGCTTGCAAAACCATTGTTAGACAGATTATTTATCTGGAGTAAGTACAAAAATATATTTATAGTTATGATGTTATTTTTGGGGCTTTTTATAGCAATATTATTTCATCTAAAAAGAAAATAATTATATTGAGTAACAAATAGTTCTGTGTATTTGGAAAAGTTTTTCTCCCAATCTGATTCTCTCTAAGCTTCTACCAGATCCTTTTGTACTTCAGACTCATCCTTTCATCTTTGATACTAATTTTAGAGTAGCCATAGATATTTAAACTCTTGCTTAAGAAATAATGCTCATGTTTGTACTGTCATAATAATATTTAATCAGAGAATAGAGCAGAAGCAATGGTGATTGAACGGTAATGGAGATGAAAAAGCAATGGGGAAATAACAATCATATTCTCACAGAAAATTTTTATAAAAAATGTACATTCTTGGGTAGACACTAATTCCATGGGCAGGGACCAGAAATTTAAGAACATGTTGTTCTTTTTAGAGAATGACACATAGAAGTTGGTAGCTGCCTCCTCACACAAATACCTCAATCTAACCAATTTCTATTCAATGAAACTGTTAAAAAAAATGGAGGCCCCTTTATGCACACTAGGCAACAGGCCCACCCCCTGAGAATTTTACCTGACATTTTCCACAAATAGAAAAATGATGGGAACTGTTATAAAAAAATCACCTAGCCCACATCTTAATCACTGCCCTCTTGGGTATAAGTAAGAACCTCAGGATAGTAAATCACCCCAATCCATAACCTGGAACCCGCACCCTGAAAAGGTCCACCATCTCAGAGTGCCTATATAAATCTATCATTTTGTTCAATTACTTACTGAATCTTTCCTATATGACACTCCCATTATAGTATTCATCCTAGTATTTATCTCTTGTAACTCTTAGTATGAGGTATATAACTTTTTGGTATTCACTGACGATCTTGTGCCCAGACGCTTTTCCTTCTGAGCTGTAATATTAAATAAAACACATATAAATGAATGTAGTGATGGAAAACTCACCATTTTGCAGACCTCTGAGACTAAAATTCTTAATTCAGGGATTTATTTCTTAGTGAAGAGGGCTTCTTCCCATAAAAGTTTCTGTAAAGCTTTTTTGAGAGATGGTACTCTGTGAGATTATGAACTCAAGACTTGTGAAATATTGCCAGCTAAATATCCAAATGGCAAAGAGATGGCCATAGCCTTATTTAAAGAATCACCTTACAGAAACGATGCCCCAAAAATGTAGAAGTAACTTGTTAATCCTCCCGTGTAAACATTACATCTCAGCAGCTTCCTACATCTTTGGCACTAGAAATAAGCAGATAGAATCCCACATGGGTTGCCTAACAACAATTATGATCTCACAGCCTGCCAGATTCTTTATTCTTTCTTTCTTTCTTTCTTTCTTTCTTTCTTTCTTTCTTTCTTTTTTTCTTTCTTTCTTTCTTTCTTTTTTTTTTTTGAGACTGGTTTCTCTCTGATTTTGGAAACTGACCTGGAACTAACTCTTTTTTTTAAAGGGGGGAGGCCAAATTATTATTGATTTAAATTTGATTACAACCAATTTTGTTGGCATTTAAAATTTGAGGAGTTTTAAATCTCAATAATGGCTATATATTGATATCTAGAAATCAAGTTTGATAAAAAACAAGAAATTTTCTAGCAATTACAGAGTAAAAGGCAAGTCAATTTAGAGAAACACAGACAAAGTCCAGGTTTACAGTGATTGTGCCAGATTTAACTTTCAGTAGTACATAGTAAATTGTTTCACATTTAGGTCTTCACTTTGGAGAATTGAGAGCTGTTCTTTTTTTATTATTATTATTTTTAAGTATCTGCCTCCTCCCAGCCTCCCATTTCCCTCCCCCTCCTCTCACCCTATTCCCCCTCCCCCAAACTCCTCTCCCCCTCCCTCTCCAGTCCAAAGAGCAGTCAGGGTTCCCTACCCTGTGGATAGTTCAAGGTCTGCCCCCCTCTGTCCATGTCTAGGAAGGTGAACATCAAAACCTGCTAGGCTTCCACAAAGCCAGAACATGAAGTAGACAAAATTGCCGGGGAGAAAATTGGGATCTTGGGGGTGGGGTGAGAGGGGGGTAAGGGGAGAAGGGGAGAGAAAAGTGAGAAGGGAAGGAGGGGGGGAACTTGGGGAAACAGGAGGTTTGGGATAAAGGAAAGTTGGACAGGGGAGCACGGAAGCACAATTCTTAGTTAAGAGATCCACCTTAGGGTTGGCAAGAGACTTGACCCTAGAGCGGCTCCCAGGAGCCCATGGTGATGTCTCCAGTTAGTCCCTTGGGCAGCTGAGGATAGGGAACCTGAAATGACCTTATCCTATACAGCAATACTGACGAGAGCTGTTCTTAAAATCTTTCAGTACCTATGCAAACAATCTTCCACATGCCTTAAGCACCCACTTAAAATATCTCCACTGTATATATACAAAGCACCCACCACATCTGCAGGGCAAAATACATACTTTCATAACAAAACTATAATGTACCTCTCAAGTATGAAAAATATACACATAATACATGTTATACAGTATTTACAAAATATAAAATATAATACAAGTTTCTTGTGTGTGACTTAAGCTCATCTCCTGTCGTATGCTGCAACACGGCAAGTTTCCACCGTTGTATCCATTTCTGTTTAGAGTACAAGGATGTGGAAAAAAATCTATGTTTAACATACATATTGAAAACTATAATCTACGTCTGAACTTTGAGGAGGGTTTTCAGATGCACTGTCAAGAGCTCCCGGCTGTGGCTGGGATTTTCAGCAGTGTTTCCCATCCAGTGAAGGAGGCTTTGGAAGAACACTAGGGGAAGATGGGTCGCTAAACTTTGCTCCCGCGTAATTTTCCTTTTGGCTAACTTCTGTCAGAAATGCTGATTTCTTCAAATGGTTACCTTTAATGTTCTCAGTATTTTTAAAAGGCTTTTTTCCTGCTTCTGCATTCTATCGGAGGAAGCAGAGTCCTGCCAAAAGTCATTTTCATTCCTTTTTGCAGAGGTGATCTTGGTTTGTGGTAAGTTAAATTTGCTTTTCTGTCTGTTTATCTTTGGTTGTTCACACAAGTGTATAGCATGTACAAGCTGGCCGTGGGGAAGGACAGTTTTCTCCGATTTTTCCATCTTTGATTTTAACATCTCCTTGGCGAGCGGGGGTTGTCGGTGTAGCCAGGCTGTGGCCGCCGGGCCCCGCTCCTCAGGCGCCACAGTCGGCCCCGGGGTCGGGCTGTGGCCGCCTTCCAGGCTTGGCCATTGCTGCTGGAACTGGTGGAAGCTGCTGGGGAGTTGTCCAGCCTGGCTGGTTCGCACCTTCTTCATCAGATGCTTCTTGGGCGCCGCCCGCGGGGCAGCCACCAGGGCCGGGCTGCAGCCGGATGGTGCAGCGGTGCGAGGCGCGGGGGCCAGGCCTGGGCCATCTCCCTAGATGAAGTGCGGCAGGAAGAGGGTGGGAGGCAGCGCCCGCGGGTAGGGAAGGCGCGGCAAGTGAGGCGGGGCCGGGCTCACCATCGGGAGGGCCCCTAGGAAGCCCAGTGGTGCTAGGGGGCTGCCCAGAGCGAGCTCTCCCTGCGGGACAGAGACCATGGTCATAGCGAAGCAAGGCATGGGACTCTGCAGAGGACTGGAAGTGGGCATCACAGGGTGGCGACGGCTGCTGCTGCTGCTGCTGCTGGGAGATTCGGAGCAAGGACCATCTGGAACTAACTCTTGTAGACAAGGTGGACCTCAATCTCAAAATGATTCACCTGCCTCTGCCTTTTGATTGGTTAGATTTAAGGTATCTTCTACTACCCAGAAACCTCTTTCTTTCCCAATTTTAATACATATTCATATGCTAATGAACTCCACACATCTATGACTCACCTTGTATCCTTATTTGTTGTACTAAGTAGATAAATCTGTTTTATAATTTTTTTCGCATACCCAACAGCTTCATGCTAAGACTGCTTTAAAGCACACATGCAAGTGACAGCATCACTATGTGACTATATTAGACTGATGAGCAATTCTTTGCATCACATATACTCCAGATGTCATATATTTAAAATAGAGAAAAGCACACCTTGTTCCTTTGACCTAGTCAGTACACTCCCATTAAAATGAAATCCAGCTTCTTTTTTCAAAAGATTTATTTATTGTACAATATTCTGCCTGCATGTATGTATCCCTGTGGGCCAGAAGAGGGCATCAGATCTCATTATAGATGGTTATGAGCGACAATGTGGTTACTGCAAATTGAAATCTGGACCTCTGGAAGAGCAGCTCTTATCCTCTGAGCTCTCTCTCCAGCCCAAAATTCAGCTTCTTAATCCCTGTCCACATCCTATGAGCTCTAAACAAGGGCAGTCAATGAAATTCATTTGTCTTATAGACAAGGCTGGTCTTGAAACTCAAGTCCAAGAGGACCAAAGACCTCAACATAAAGCCAGCCATACTGAACATTATAGAAGAGAAAGTGGCGAAATACACTTGAATACATTGGCACAGACAACCTAAATGTAATGCCAGCAACTCAAAAACTAAGAGAAACAATTAATAAATGGGATATCCTGAAACTGAAAATCTTCTGTAAAGCAAAGGATATGGTCAACAAGACAAAACAACAGCCTACAGAATGGGAAAAGAATTTCACTGAAACTACATCACACAGAGGTCTGATCTTTAAAACTTTCAAAGAACTCAAGAAATTGGTTATGAAAAGAACAAATAATCTAATAAAATAAGGAAAGCAGACCTAAACAGAGAACTCTAAACAGAGGTATCTAAAATATCTGAAAGACACTTAAGGAAATGTACAAAACCTTTAGTCATCAGAGAAATGCAAATCAAAACAACTCTGAAATTCCATCTTACACCTATAAAATGACCAAGACCAAAAACACTAATGGCACCTTATGCTGGAGAGGTTGTTTGGAAAAGAAAACAGTTCTGCATTGATGGTAGGAATGCAAGCTGGTACAACCCCTTTGGATGTCAGTGTGATGATTTCTAAAAAAAAAGGGAAACAAGCTTCCTCAAGACCCAGGAAAACCTCTTTTGCGTATATATCCAAAGGGTGGTCAATCACGCCACAAGTTTTTGTGCTCAACAGTGTTCTTAGAGTCATTGCTTATCAAAGCCAGAACCTGGAAACAATCTAAATTCCCCTTGAAGGAAGAATTGGTAAGGAACATGTGGGACATATACACAATGGAGTACTATACAGCAAAGAAAATAATGATATCTTGAACTTTGCACGGAAATGGATGATGAAGAAAAGCATTCTTTTGAGTTAGGTAACCCAGACATAGAAAAATAATTATCATATATACTCACTCAAAGGAGGTTATTAAATATAAAGCACCAAAAACCAGCTGCGAAACCATAATACAAAGAACTTAGACAATAATGAGGACACAAAGAAAGACATATATTGATCTAATATACATGGGAAATAGAAAAAGACAAGTTCTCCTGAGTAAATTGGGAGTATTGGGAACTTGGGCAAGGGTTGAAGTGGGCAGGGGAGAGGAAGGGAGAGGGACAATGACAAAATTTAGAGTTCAGTAAAAATCAATAAAAATAAATAAAAGAAAAATGTAATTCAATTGTTTTATGATGCTTTGCACATAGTTGAGAGTCAATTTGTTTACCTGTTATCACAGAAAAATGAACTACTAATGAGACAAAAAGTTGTCTCACTTATGGGCTGCATAAATTTTACATGCGTTAGGAATTTGCTTGAAGGTTGTATCTACACATGGCTTTCACTGGAGACGTCCCTTGGATTGTGTTAATTATTGGTGAGGGCTGGTGGCAAATATGTTGTCCTACATTTACTAATTAAAGAAGGCACTCTCACATGTCTCTTGTAACTTCCCATGCTTAAACTGCTCTCTGTGGAATAAACAAAAAATGTAAGATTACTAGTTATTTTATGGGGTTTCAGAAGCCAGCATTTTTAAACATCATATTTAGACATTATGTTCTCCATTACTGTGAGTTCTCAGTGTCTTTCCATTGAAGAATGCCTCAATATGGAGTAGACTGTATTGAAATAATATGAATTTTATCTGTGATGTTTCTCCAAGGGATTCTTTGACGAACATGCAAGAATTTTTATAAAATTAAGAGTGCCACAATATGTATTTTTGGTTAACATAGTTAACATAGGTTGTCAAAAATGGATGCAAGAAAATTTTCCGTTACAGGGGTAATAAATCCTTTAAATTGAGTATGGAAATCTCTGGTAATACTAATGTTCACACTAAGAAAAAGAACAGTCTATTGCTATTTGATGCTAAACTCCCCTTGTCAAAAGTAGAGTCCTAATATATACCAACCTACACTGTCCCCATAGATGAGTTTTATTGAAGGGAATGAGTTTAACTTCCACAAACATATTCTATCAATTTAAGATATTTTAAAATAAGAAAAGAAAAAAATTAAACAAAAGAAGAACCAAGGAAAAAGCTGTATAAGAAAATAAGATTACAAATTAAAGTATGTTTGATTTACAAAAATGATAAAGGATAGAAAATGGTTAGGAATGCATGAGGATACAAAAGGAGAAGTAAGGAAAGTTTAACAAAATGTAAAAAGGACATGGCAGTCTAAGCAATTTCTTTTCAAAGTGGTCATAGTTTATGCAAATAATTCTTCTCAAACACAAGATAAATGAAATAACTTTTATTATCAAATCACAGTATAAAATGTACAACGCAGAACAAAAACTATAGAAAATATACCAGTTCATGATGAATATAAAATTAAAACATTTGAGTAAACTATGATTTCCTAAAGAAATTGGGAATAATTTTGTAAATTCTTAAACCCAAACAGTGATTGAAGGGATATACCACTCTTATATTGTACAAAAGTAATAGAACTGTGGGACATTGTATGTGTTTGAGTACACACACAAATAAATAAATATTGAACCTAAAAATGAAAACCTAAATATCATCACACAGATAAAAAAATAGCAAAGATCGTAATCAGGAAACAATGAGCTAATACCAAAAATTCAAACCTGAAGCAGAAAAAAGTAAACAATCCAACAAACACTTAAATCTATAGAAGGGCAAATATTCAAGCAAGCAGTTAGTGAAGGCAAACTAACGTAATGATTGTACAAGATTAAACTGAGATACTGAAGAAAAGGTGAAGGAAGATGAAAGAAAAAATTAACAAAGAGAAAGGGGAGAGGGAGAATTAAAGAAAGGGAAAGACAGACAGAGAGAGAGAAAGAGAGAGAGAGAGAGAGAGAAAGAGAGAGAGAGAGAGAGAGAGAGAGAGAGAGAGAGAGAGAGAGAGAGAGAGAGAGAGAGAGAATATCCAGGGAAGGTAACAACTTTGAATAAGCCCCAATTTAGACTTCTGAGTCACTCCTGTTTTGCATTCCTGCTAAAAATGGCTTGGAATATCCTTGAAATCTGTCTTCAATCTTATTAAGGGAAAAACTGTACAACACTTTGTGTCTTATGATATGGCACAAGCCATTAGTGACAATACACCTAAATCACCTCTGACTACCAAGACAGAAGGGGCCCTGGCACTGTCATGTTAAAAGCAGGATTCTGCCAATGCAAGTCATAGAATACTAAAGTCAATCAATGTTATCATTAGCAAGAGTTGAATTTCAGTTGTTTTTTAATTAGAAAATCAACTGATAATTTAGTAGGTTCACATAATGGACACTCTGTTAGGCAAAAGTTCTCTAAGAGCCCTATCAAAGACTCTCTTTTATCCATATAATTTCTTATGCAAATTTGACCAGAGATGTCTCAAGGAACTTGAGCTAATGGTTTCTTGTTTGGGCTAAAGATTGTGTAGGATTCTCTTCCCCAAAGAACTGACTCATTCCATTAGGAAAAAATGACATCACTTCAATGTCAAGAGACAATGAAATTGGGGGGGGGGGATTAATGGAACCTGACAATTATCTGAAAGAGTTTCCAGAAGTTTTAGAAACAAAATAATTGACACTGGGGCAAGAGGCCCAGGATCTCTCAGTATGCAACAATAACATACTGATATGGAAAATTGTAGTAGGAAGGCTGCATGTTAGTTATGGGCTGCTCAGATCCAAAAGAACTACAGAGATATTGTATTAATTAAATCACTGCTTTTCCCATTTGCAATATCTTATTATTGGCTAACTCTCACATATTAACATAACCCATTTCTATCAATTTATGTACTGCCACAGGCTGTGCTGTCCCTACTCAAGTTATGGCATTTGTCTCCAACAGGGTAACATGGCTTCTTTTGGCTCTGCCTTCTTTTCAAAGCATTCCCTGCCTAACTCTATTTTGCCCCTCCACACAGACCAAGCTATCTTTTTATTTATTAACCAATAAAAGGAACACATAGACTGAAGGCCCACCCACATCAGACACTTATACGTAACATGAAGTTACCATTTTTCACATGAGGGTCTGGCTTGTTGGGGTTTCTGTCCTGCCTGGTAAACCACAGTCAGTAAGCCACAAAGAAAATCATACATAGGTCTCCATAAATTATAAGCTGATTGGCCCATTAGCTCTAGCCTCTCACTGGTTCTCACATCTTGATTAACCCATTTTTCTGATCTATGTAAGGCATGAGGTTCAATAACCTTTTTCAGAGGGGCAGATCACATCCTGCTGTTTTGGTGGTTTAGGCAGGAGTAGGAGGAATCAACTTCCTCCTTCCTAGAATTTTCCTGTTCTTATTGCATCATTTCTACTTCCTGTCTTGTTTTTTAACTCATACTCCCTACCTGGCCTATCAGTGTTTATTAAAAACATGATTATCAGAATACTGACAATTCTCCCACACCCCTTGCACCTCTAAAAAAATAACCAGGAAAAAAATCAAATGATAGTATCCACAGTCCATTCTTTGGGGATGTGAGCATAATATTCCAGGCTGCTTCCAGCTTGTTTGGAGCACTGATAATCTTATGGGGACCTAAAGAATATTTAGAATTATGATCACGTCCTGACTGAAGTATCTTTTGAGCCTTGATCACCTCAGGCCACAGACTTGAACCTGTTCTGGATGAAGAAATCAGACATCTGTGCCATGTATTCCTGCCAGAGATTTCTTAGGTGGTCTTCCTTGATCAAAGCTAATATTTCTTAACTCTGAATAAAATACACAGCCTCTCATTTTCTGTGGAAACAAAAGCAAAATCTCTTCTCCAAAGTAACATTCCTTTTGACTTCAATTTTGAATCCAAGCTATTTTCAAAATACCTATTTTGGATTAATTCTGCAACATTTATAAGGAAATATCTTTTAGTAGCACTTGTTCTTTTCTCAGAATTCAAACAATTTAAAGAGAACATATTAGTACACAGTATCAAGATTCTCTGTGTATTTTTCATCTTTACTGGATTTTTATCCTCTATTTCTTTTATTTTTACTTTTAACTTTTGGCTTTTTGAGACAGGTTCTCTGTGTAATTTTGTCCTGAAACTTCCTCTGTAAATGAGGCTATCCTTTAACTCACAGAGATCCATCTGTCTTTGCCTCCCAGGCAAATCCTACCAGCATGTGCCACCACAACTTGCTGCGCTCTTGCTTTCCTTTTTTATTTACTCTGAGAACTTTAACATTTAGCCAGTATGTATTTTTAACACACTGTATACCAAACATGTAACATATAATAGAAAACTAAACATGTAACATATAAATCTCAAATTTTAAGTTTATCTATTTAGAGTTAATTTATTAGTACAGAGGACATACACCACAAAAAAATCATTGAGCAGCTTCTAGAGAAGGAGGTTTTCTTCCTCTGTGAATCACTCTTTACTGTATATCTGCCTTTTTATGACCACATTAGCCTTTAATTCAGTAAGCAAGTATGGTTGAGGTACTTGCCAGAGCCATGTTTATTGACACAACTTGGCATTTCAAGGTCCTTGCCAGGAAGCAAGCTGCAAAAGAAAAGTATGTTCTTAAAGAACACCCAGAAGCCCCTATGGCATTTCAAGGTCCTTAGTAGGATGCAAGCTATAAGAGTGTGTCCATAGCTCCATAGTTGGGACTGCCTGCTTTAAAGAGTCAGAGTTTTCCCTGCAGGATGGATCAGAAAGCCAGCATTTTAAAACAGTGCAGCTTTTTTCTTGCTACTGCTGAAAACCAAAATGCTTTACTCTAGTCTTTCACAAGCTTTTTCAGGTTTTCTCTGGATGCAGTTATCCACATGAACATCATTCTGTAACATGGAGGTGCCATTTTTAAGATGAGGGGCTAGCATGTTGGGAATTTCGTCCTGCCTGGTAAACCACAGTCAGTAAGCCACAAAGAAAATCATACATATGTCTCCATAAATTATAAACTGATTGGCCGATTAGCTCTAGCCTCTCACTGGTTCTCACATCTTGATTAACCCATTTTTCTGATCTATGTAAGGCATTAGGTTCAATAACCTTTTTCAGAGGGGCAGATCACATCCTGCTGTTTTGGTGGTTTAGGCAGGAGTGGGAGGAATCAACTTCCTCCTTCCTAGAATTCTCCTGTTCTCATTGCATCATTTCTACTTCCTGTCTGGTGTTTCTACCTATACTTCCTGCCTGGCCCATCAGCATTTATTTAAAACATGATTGAGAGGATACAGAAACTTGTCCTGCACCACTTATGCAGGATGATCAGCTATGATATGGACACCTGGTTCAATGCCAACACACAAGGTATTTAGTCTTCCCTAGTTTTATTGACACTGTGGATTTATCTAAGGGAGCACGAGATGTAGTATTTGCTCAGCTCCTACAAGAAAGAAAAATAGAAAAATAAACTATTGAACACACATCCCAAACACCACAAATCTTTGCATGGCACTATCTATAAAATGCAGTAAGAATCTTATTGAAAACAGGTACAGAGTAGAAAACTCAACAAGTAACAAGTAATTCTCAAATTCTAAGTTTATTTTTCTAGAGTTAATTTATTAATACAGAGGACATACACCACAAAAAAGTCATTGAGTAGCTTTTAGAGAAGGAGTAACCAGTGCCAATACTCTTTGGTTCTAATTCCAGTTAATGTCCAACTCTTAAAGATTTGGCCATTGACTCACTGGGAGAATCAAAATTTCTATATTCTGAAATGAATGAATGTAGAAGATACTTAACTTTGGGTAGTAAAATATCCAAAAGAAAATCCTGATACTCATCTGCTTCCTGCATGCAGAGATCACAATATAGGTTCAGAAGAAACTCCTTAATATTCCCAAGCAACTATTATCTCATGAGTATAATTGGAACAGCAGCAAACTGAACATCAGTGAATGAAGGAGGTATATCAATATTTGATTAAGCTCAGAAACACACACCTACAAACACACTTACATTATGCCTACTTTGATAGCCATTCTTAAAACACCAATTGCCAAATAGATTCCATGACATTTATCACCAGTACAGATAATTACCTCTGGATTACAGTGAAGTGACAATTTTCACTTGAGAAATGCTTTCATCACACATTCATGTTGAATGTGCATTGGCTATCTCCTCAATGTTTAGAATTTTTTTATTGATAAAAGGAGGATAAAGAAAAGAAAAAAAAAACAAATTTCCACCTCCTCCCACCAGCCACCCATTTCGCTCCCCCTCCTCCCACTCTTCTCCCCCTCCTCCCACTCTTCTCCCCCTCCTCCCACCCCTCTCCCCTTCCCCCCACACCTCTCCCCCGCCCTTTACAGTCCAAAGAGCTGTCAGGGTTCCCTGCCCTGTGGTAAGTCCTAGGTCCTACCCCCTCCATCCATATCTAGGAAGGTGAACATCCAGACTGGCTAGGCTCCCACCAAGCCAGCACATTGCTTAGGATCAAAACCGCGTGCCATTGTCCTTGGCTTCTCATCAGCCCTCATTGTTCGCCATGTTACCAGAGCCCAGTTTTAACCCATGCTTTTTCAGTCACAGTCCAGCTGGCCTTGGTGAGCTCCCAGTAGATCATCTCCACTGTCTCAGTGGGTGGGTGCACTCCTCGTGGTCCCAACATCTATGCTCATGTTCTCACTCCTTCTGCTCCTCATTGGGTCCTTGGGAGCTCAGTCCAGTGCTCCAGTGTGGGTCTCTGTCTCTATCTCCATCCATCGCCAGATGCAAGTTCTAGGATGATATGCAATATATTGGTCAGTATTGCTCTAGGGTAGGGTCATTTCAGGTTCCCTAGCCTCAGCTGCCCAGGGAACTAACTGGGAACCTCAGCTTGGGCACCTGGGAGCCCCTCTAGGGTCAAGTCTCCTGCCCAACCTAAAGTGGGTCCCTTAACTAAGAATTGTGGTTCTGTGCTCCCCTATCCAACCTTCCTTTATCCCGATCCTCCTTTTCCCCAAGTCCCCCCTCCTTCGCTTCTCCCATTTCTCTCCCCATCTCCCCTTACCCCCATCCCACCCCACCCCCAAGATCCCACTTTTCTCCCCGGCAATTTTGTCTACTTCCCTTATCCAAGAGGATAACTATATGTTTTTCCTTGTGTTCACCTTCTTACTTAGCTTCTTTAGATTCACCTATTGTAGACTCCGTGAACCCTATTTATGGCTAGAAACCAATTATGAGTGAGTACATCCCATGTTCTTCTTTTTGGGTCTGGGATACCTCACTCAGGATAGTGTTTTCTATTTCCATCCATTTGCATGCAAAATTCGAGAAGTCATTGTTTTTTACCGCAGCGTAGTACTCTAGTGTGTATATATTCCATACTTTCTTCATCCATTCTTCCATTGAAGGGCATCTAGGTTGTTTCCAGGTTCTGGCTATTACAAATAATACTGATATGAACATAGTTGAACAAATGCTTTTGACATATGATAGAGCATCTCTCGGGTAAATTCCCAAGAGTGGTATTGCTGGGTCCAGGGGTAGGTTGATCCCGAATTCCTGAGAAACCGAAACACTGACTTCCACAGTGGTTGCACAAGATTGCATTCCCACCAGCAATGGATGAGTGTACCCCTTCCTCCACAGCCTCTCCAGCAAAGGCTATCCTTGGTGTTTAGCCAATATTACAGGTGTAAGATGATATCTCAAAGTTGTTTTGATTTGCATTTCCCTGATCGCTAAGGCGGTTGAGCATGACCTTAAGTGTCTTTTGGCCATTTGAACTTCTTCTGTTGAGAATTCTCTGTTCAGTTCAGCGCCCCATTTTTTAATTGGGTTAATTAGCATTTTAAAGTCTAGTTTCTTGAGTTCTCTATATATTTTGGAGATCAGACCTTTGTCTGTTGCGGGGTTGGTGAAGATCTTCTCCCAGTCAGTAGGTTGCCTTTGTGTCTTAGTGACAGTGTCCTTTGCTTTACAAAAGCTTCTCATTTTAGTAGGTCCCATTTATTCAATGTTGCCCTTAATGTCTGTGCTTCTGGGGTTATACCTAAGAAGCGATCGCCTGTGCCCATCTGTTGTAGGGTATTGCCCACTTTCTCTTCTATCAGATTCAGTGGTTTCTGGCTGATATTGAGGTCTTTAATCCATTTGGACTTGAGTTTTGTGCACGGTGATAGATATGGGTCTATTTTCATTCTTCTACAGGTTGACATCCAGTTGTGCCAGCACCATTTGTTGAAGATGCTTTCTTTCTTCCAATGTATACTTTTAGCTCCTTTATCGAAATGGGGTGTTCATAGGTTTGTGGGATAAAGTCCGGGTCTTCTATACGATTCCATTTGTCCACTTCTCTGTTTTTATGCCAGTACCACCCTGTTTTCATTACTGTAGCTCGGTAATAGAGTTTGAAGTCAGGGATGGTAATGCCTCCAGAAGATACTTTATTGTATAGAATTGTTTTGGCTATCCTGGGTTTTTTGTTTTTCCATATAAAGTTGATTATTGCCCTCTCCAGATCTGTGAAGAATTTTGATGGGATCTTGATGGGGATTGCATTGAATCTATAAATTGCCTTTGGTAGAATTGCCATTTTTACTATATTGATCTTCCCAATCCAAGAGCAAGGGATGTCCATCCATTTTTTGGTATCCTCTTCAATTTCTTTCTTCAATGCCTTAAAGTTCTTGTCAAATAGATCTTTCACTTCCTTGGTTAGATTTACCCCAAGATATTTTATGCTGTTTGTGGCTATCGTGAATGGAGAAGCTTCTCTGATTTCCCTCTCAGCTTCCATATCCTTTGAGTATAGGAGGGCAACTGATTTTTTGGAGTTGATCTTTATCCTGGCACATTACTAAAGCTGTTTATCAGCTGTAAAGTTCTTTGGTGGAATTTTGGGTGTCGCTTATGTACACTATCATATCATCTGCGAATAACGAAAGTTTAACTTCTTCCTTTCCAATTCGAATCCCCTTCATCCCATTATGCTGTCTTATTGCTATTGCTAGAACTTCCAGCACTATATTGAAGAGGTATGGCGAAAGTGGGCAGCCTTGTCGTGTTCCTGAGTTAAGCGGGATGGCTTTGAGTTTCTCTCCATTTAATTTGATGTTAGCTGTCGGCTTGCTGTATATAGCTTTTATTATATTTAGGTATGACCCTTGTATCCCTAATCTCTCCAAGACTTTTAACATAAATGGATGTTGAATTTTGTCAAATGCTTTTTCAGCATCTAATGAAATGATCATATGGTTTTTTTCTTTCAGTTTATTTATATGATGGATTACATTGATAGATTTTTGTATGTTGAACCAGCCCTGCATCTCAGGAATGAAGCCTACTTGATCATAATGGATAATATTTTGGATGTGTTCTTGGATTCGGTTTGCCAGTATTTTGTTGAGGATTTTTGCGTCGATATTCATGAGTGAGATCGGCCTGTAATTCTCTCCTGGTTGAGTCTTTGTGTGGTTTTGGTATCAGACATAAAAGGAATTTGGTAATGACCCTTCTGTTTCTATATTGTGGAATACATTGAGGAGTATAGGTATTAGGTCTTCTTGGAAGTTCTGGTAGAATTCCGCATTGAAACCTTCTGGCCCTGGGCTTTTTTTGATAGGGAGGTTTTTGATAACAGCTTCTAGTTCTTCGCGACTGACAGGTCTGTTTAGATTGTTCACCTGATCCTGATTTAATTTTGGTAAATCGTATTTATCCAAAAAAGTGTCCATTTCTTTTACATTTTCCAGTTTAGTGGCATACAAGCTTTTGTAGTAAGATCTAATGACTCTCTGAATTTCCTCTGTGTTTGTGGTTATGTCCCCCTTTTCATTTCTGATCTTATTAATTTGCAAATTTTCTCTCTGCCGTTTGATTAGTTTGGATAGGGGTTTGTCAATCTTGTTGATTTTCTCCAGGAACCAGCTTCTTGATTCATTGATTCTTTGTATTGTTTTCTGTGTTTCTATTTTGTTGATTTCAGCCCTCAGTTTGATTATTTCCAGTCTTCTACTCCTCCTAGTGAGTCTGCTTCTTTTTTTGCTAGAGCTTTCAGGTGGGCTGTTAAGTCTCCAATATGTGCTTTCTCTGTTTTCTTTCAGTGGGCACTTAGTGCTATGAACTTTCCTCTCACGACTGCTTTCATAGTGTCCCATAAGTTTGAGTATGTTGTTTCTTTATTTTCATTGAATTCAAGGAAGACTTTAATTTCTTTATTTATTTCCTCCTTAATCCAGGTATGGTTCAGTAGTTGACTGTTCAGTTTCCATGAGTTTGTAGGCTTTCTAGGGGTAGCATTGTTGTTTAATTCTAACTTTAATCCCTGGTGGTCTGATAAGACACAGGTGGTTAGTAATATTTTTTTGTAGCTGTGTAAGTTAGCTTTGTTACCAAGTATGTGGTCAATTTTCGAGAAGGTTCCATGAGCTGCAGAGAATAAGGTATATTCTTTCCTCTTTGGGGGGAATAATCTATAGATGTCTGTTAAGTCCATTTGCTTCATTACCTCCATTAATTCTCGTATTTCTGTGTTAGGTTTTTGTTTGATACATGTCCATTGGTGAGAGAGGAGTGTTGAAGTCTCCTACTATAAGTGTGTGTGGTTTGATGGCTGCCTTGAATTTTAGCAATGTTTCTTTTACATACGTGGGTGCTTTTATATTAGGGGCATAGATATTCAGGACTGAGATTTCTTCCTGATGAATTTTTCCTGTTATGAGTATAAAATGTCCCTCTCCATCTCTTCTGATTGATTTGAGTTTGAAGTCAACTTTGTTAGAAATTAGTATGGCCACACCTGCTTGTTTCTTAGGTCCATTTGCTTGATAAGCCTTTTCCCAGCCCTTTACTCTGAGTAGGTGCCTGTCTTTGTGGTTGAGTTGTGTTTCTCGTAGACAGCAGAATGTTGGATCCTGTTTTGGTATCTAGTCTCTTAGCCTGTGCCTTTTTATAGTTGAGTTGAGTCCATTGACACTAAGTGATATTAATGACCAGTGGTTGTCAACTCCAGTCACGTTTTTAGTAGTAGGGTTTGTGTTTTTCGCTTCTTTGAGTTGTGCTGGTGAAGGGTCTCTAGATGTCTGAGTTATTGAGGTCTTTGTTGGACTCCTTGGTTAGTGATTTTCCTTCTATTATTTTCTGTAAGGCTGGATTTGTGGCTAAGCATTGCTTAAATTTGTTTTTATCCTGGAAAATTTTGTTTTCTCCATTTATGGTGAACGAAAGCTTGGCTGAATATAGTAGTCTGGGATTGCATCCATGGTCTCTTAGTTTTTGCAGTACATCTATCCAGGACCTTCTGGCTTTCATGGTTTCCATAGAGAAGTCAGGTGTAAGTCTGATAGGTTTACCTTTATAAGTAAGTTGGCTTTTTCCTTTATGGCTCTTAATATTCTTTCTTTATTCTGTATATTTTGTTTTTTGATTATTATATGGCGAGGGGATGTTTTTTTTTTTGATCTAGCCTATTTGGGGTTCTGTAGGCCTCTTGCACCTTCATAGGTACATCCTTCTTCAGGTTGGGAAAGTTTTCTTCTATAATTTTGTTAAGTATATTTTCTGGACCGTTGAGCTGCACTTCTTCTCCTTCTTCTACTCCTATTATTCTTAGGTTTGGTCTTTTTATTGTGTCCCATATTTCCTGAATGTTTTGTGATGAGAGTTTGTTGGACTTGCTGTTTGCTTTGATCAGTGCGTTTATTTTCTCTATGTTATCCTCAGACTCTGAGATTCTTTCTTCTATCTCTTGTATTCTGCTGGTCATGCTTGTTTCTGTAGTCTCTATTCGTTTACCTAGATTTTCCATGTCCAGCCGGCCCTCTGTTTGTGTTTTCTTCTTTGCCTCCATTTCATTTTTCAAATCATGAACTGTTTCCATTATCTGCTTGATTGTTTTTCCTTGCTTTCCTTGGGTATCATTCACTGATTTACTCAATTCCTTGAACTTTCTGTTATACTTCTCATCCATTTCTATAAGGGCATTTTTTTTTTTTTTTTTTTTTTTTTTTTTTTTAAACATTTTTTATTGATAAAAGAATAAAGAAAGAAAAAAACAAATTTCCACCTCCTCCCAGCCTCCCCTTTCCCTCCCCCTCCTCCCACTCTTCTCCCTCTCCTCCCACTCTTCTCCCCCTCCTCCCACCCCTCTCCCCTTCCCCCCACTCCTCTCCCCCTCTCTCTCCAGTCCAAAGAGCAGTCAGGGTTCCCTGCCCTGTGGTAAGTCCTAGGTCCTCCCCCCTCCGTCCATATCTAGGAAGGTGAACATCCAAACTGGCTAGGCTCCCACCAAGCCAGCAGATTGCGTCGGATCAAAACTGCATGCCATTGTCTTTGGCGTCTCATCAGCCCTCATTGTTCGACATGATCAGAGAGTTCAGTTTTATCCCATGCTTTTTTTGGTAATAGTCCAGCTGGCCTTGGTGAGCTCCCAGTAGATCAGCTCCACTGTCTCAGTGGGTGGGTGCACCCCTCGTGGTCCCGACTTCTTTGCTGATGTTCTCCCTCCTTCTGCTCCTCATTGGGACCTTGGGAGCTCAGTCCAGTGCTCCAGTGTGGGTCTCTGTCTCTATCTCCATCCCTCGCCAGATGAAAGTTCTAAGATGATATGCAAGATATTCGTCAGTATTGCGCTAGGATGGGGTCATTTCAGGTTCCCTATCCTCAGCTGCCCAAGGAACTAACTGGGGACCTCAGCTTGGGCACCTGGGAGCCCCTCTAGGGTCAATTCTCCTGCCCACCCTAAAGTGGGTCCCTTAACTAAGGATTGTGGTTCCGTGCTCCCCTATCCAACCTTCCTTTATCCCGATCCTCCTATTTCCCCAAGTCCCCCCTCCTTCCCTTCTACCTTTTCTCACCCCATCTCCCCTTACCCCCTTCCCACCCCACCCCCAAGATCCCACTTTTCTCCCCGGCAATTTTGTCTACTTCCCTTATCCAAGAGGATAACGATATGTTTTTCCTTGTGTTCACCTTCTTACTTAGCTTCTTTAGGTTCGCCAATTGTAGATTCTGTGACCCCTATTTATGGCTAGAAACCAATTATGAGTGAGTACATCCCATGTTCTTCTTTTTGGGTCTGGGATACCTCACTCAGGATAGTGTTTTCTATTTCCATCCATTTGCATGCAAAATTCGAGAAGTCATTGTTTTTTACCGCAGCGTAGTACTCTAGTGTGTATATATTCCATACTTTCTTCATCCATTCTTCCATTGAAGGGCATCTAGGTTGTTTCCAGGTTCTGGCTATTACAAACAATGCTGCTATGAACATAGTTGAACAAATGCTTTTGACATGTGATAGAGCATCTCTTGGGTAAATTCCCAAGAGTGGTATTGCTGGGTCCAGGGGTAGGTTGATCCCAAATTTCCTGAGAAACCGAAACACTGACTTCCACAGTGGTTGCACAAGATTGCATTCCCACCAGCAATGGATGAGGGTACCCCTTCCTCCACAGCCTCTCCAGCAAAGGCTATCCTTGTTGTTGTTGACTTTAGCCATTCTGACAGGTGTAAGATGGTATCTCAAAGTTGTTTTGATTTGCATTTCCCTGATTGCTAAGGAAATTGAGCACGACCTTAAATATCTTTTGGCCATTTGAAGTTCTTCTGTTGAGAATTCTCTGTTCAGTTCAGTGCCCCATTTTTTAATTGGGTTAATTAGCATTTTAAAGTCTAGTTTCTTGAGTTCTCTATATATTTTGGAGATCAGACCTTTGTCTGTTGCGGGGTTGGTGAAGATCTTCTCCCAGTCAGTAGGTTCCCTTTGTGTCTTAGTGACAGTGTCCTTTGCTTTACAGAAGCTTCTCAGTTTTAGTAGGTCCCATTTATTCAATGTTGCCCTTAATGCCTGTGCTTCTGGGGTTATACCTAAGAAGCGATCACCTGTGCCCATCTGTTGTAGGGTATTTCCCACTTTCTCTTCTATCAGGTTCAGTGTTTTCGTGCTGATAATGAGGTCTTTAATCCATTTGGACTTGAGTTTTGTGCACGGTGATAGATATGGGTCTATTTTCATTCTTCTACAGGTTGACATCCAGTTGTGCCAGCACCATTTGTTGAAGATGCTTTCTTTCTTCCATTGTATACTTTTAGCTCCTTTATCGAAAATGAGGTGTTCATAGGTTTGTGGGGTAAAATCCGGGTCTTCTATACGATTCCATTGGTCGACTTCTCTGTTTTTATGCCAGTACCACCCTGTTTTCATTACTGTAGCTCTGTAATAGAGTTTGAAGTCAGGGATGGTAATGCCTCCAGAAGATCCTTTATTGTATAGGATTGTTTTGGCTATCCTGGGTTTTTTGTTTTTCCATATAAAGTTGATTATTGTCCTCTCCAGATCTGTAAAGAATTTTGATGGGATCTTGATGGGGATTGCATTGAATCTATAAATTGCCTTAGGTAGAATTGCCATTTTTACTATGTTGATCCTCCCAATCCAAGAGCAAGGGATGTCCATCCATTTTTTGGTATCCTCATCAATTTCTTTCTTCAATGCCTTAAAGTTCTTGTCAAATAGATCTTTCACTTCCTTGGTTAGGTTTACCCCAAGATATTTTATGCTGTTTGTGGCTATCGTGAATGGAGAAGCTTCTCTGATTTCCCTCTCTGCTTCCATATCCTTTGTGTATAAGAGGGCGACTGATTTTTTGGAGTTGATCTTGTATCCTGCCACATTACTAAAGCTGTTTATCAGCTGTAAAAGTTCTTTGGTGGAGTTTTGGGGGTCGCTTATGTACACTATCATATCATCTGCGAATAACGAAAGTTTAACTTCTTCCTTTCCAATTCGAATCCCCTTGATCCCATTATGTTGTCTTATTGCTATTGCTAGAACTTCCAGCACTATATTGAAGAGGTATGGTGAAAGTGGACAGCCTTGTCGTGTTCCTGAGTTAAGCGGGATGGCTTTGAGTTTCTCTCCGTTTAATTTGATGTTAGCTGTCGGCTTGCTGTATATAGCTTTTATTATATTTAGGTATGACCCTTGTATCCCTAATCTCTCCAAGACCTTTAACATAAATGGATGTTGAATTTTGTCGAATGCTTTTTCAGCATCTAATGAAATGATCATATGGTTTTTTTCTTTCAGTTTATTTATATGCTGTATTACATTGATAGATTTTCGTATGTTGAACCAGCCCTGCATCTCAGGAATGAAGCCTACTTGATCATAGTGGATAATTTTTCGGATGTGTTCTTGGATTCGGTTTGCCAGTATTTTGTTGAGGATTTTTGCATCGATATTCATGAGTGAGATCGGCCTGTAATTCTCTTTCCTGGTTGAGTCTTTGTGTGGTTTTGGTATCAGAGTAACTGTAGCTTCATAAAAGGAATTTGGTAATGACCCTTCTGTTTCTATATTGTGAAATACATTAAGGAGTATAGGTATTAGGTCTTCTTGGAAGTTCTGGTAGAATTCCGCGTTGAAACCATCTGGTCCTGGGCTTTTTTTGGTAGGGAGGTTTTTGATAACCTCTTCTAATTCTTCGCGACTAACAGGTCTATTTAGATTGTTCACCTGGTCCTGATTTAACTTTGGTAAATGATATTTATCTAAGAAAGTATCCATTTCCTTTACATTTTCCAGTTTTGTGGCATATAGGCTTTTGTAGTAAGATCTAATGATTCTCTGAATTTCCTCTGTGTCTGTGGTTATGTCCCCCTTTTCATTTCTGATCTTATTAATTTGCAAATTCTCTCTCTGACGTTTGATTAGTTTGGATAGGGGTTTGTCAATCTTATTGATTTTCTCCAGGAACCAGCTTTTTGTTTCATTGACTCTTTGGATTGTTCTCTGTGTTTCTATTTTATTGATTTCAGCCCTCAGTTTGATTATTTCCAGTCTCCTACTCCTCCTAGGTGAGTCTGCTTCTTTTTTTTCTAGAGCTTTCAGGTGGGCTGTTAAGTCTCCAATGTGAGCTTTCTCTGTTTTCTTTAAGTGGGCACTAAGTGCTATGAACTTTCCTCTTAGGACTGCCTTCATAGTGTCCCATAAATTTGAGTATGTTGTTTCTTTATTTTCATTGAATTCCAGGAAGACTTTAATTTCTTTCTTTATTTCTTCCTTAATCCAGGTATGGTTCAGTAGTTGGCTGTTCAGTTTCCATGACTTTGTGGGCTTTCCGGGGGTAGCCTTGTTGTTGAATTCTAACTTTAATCCATGGTGATCTGATAAGACACAGGTGGTTAGTAATACTTTTTTGTAACTGTGGATGTTTGCTTTGTTACCGACTATGTGGTCGATTTTCGAGAAGGTTCCATGAGCTGCAGAGAAGAAGGTGTATTCTTTCCTATTTGGGTGGAATGTTCTATAGATGTCTGTTAAGTCCATTTGTTTCATTACCTCCATTAATTGTCTTATTTCTCTGCTAGGTTTCTGTCTGATTGACCTGTCCATTGGTGAGAGAGGAGTGTTGAAGTCTCCTACTATTAGTGTGTGCGGTTTGATGGCTGCCTTGAATTTTAGCAATGTTTCTTTTATGTACGTGGGTGCTTTTATATTAGGGGCATAGATGTTCAGGATTGAGACTTCATCCTGATGAACTGTTCCTGTTATGAATATAAAATGCCCCTCTCCATCTCTTCTGATTGATTTAAGTTTGAAGTCAACTTTGTTAGAGATTAGTATGGCCACACCTGCTTGTTTCTTAGGTCCATTTGCTTGATAGGCCTTTTCCCAACCCTTTACTCTGAGTAGGTGCCTGTCTTTGTGGTTGAGGTGTGTTTCTTGTAAACAGCAGAATGTTGGATCCTGTTTTCTTATCCAATCTCTTAGCCTGTGCCTTTTTATAGGTGAGTTGAGACCATTGACATTAAGTGATATTAATGACCAGTGGTTGTTAACTCCGGTCATTTTTTTTAGTCGTAGAGTTTGTGTGTATCCCTTCTTTGGTTTGTGTTGATGAAGGGTCTCTAGATGCTTGAGTTATTGTGGTCATTATTGGACTCCTTGGTTAGTGATTTTCCTTCTATTACTTTCTGTAAGGCTGGATTTGTGGCTGCATATTGTTTGAATTTGTTTTTATCCTGGAAAATTTTATTTTCTCCATTTATAGTGAATGAAAGCTTGGCTGGGTATAGTAATCTGGGCTTGCATCCATGGTCTCTCAGTTTCTGCAGTACATCTATCCAGGACCTTCTGGCTTTCATGGTTTCCATGGAAAAGTCAGGTGTAAGTCTGATAGGTTTACCTTTGTAAGTAATTTGGCCTTTTTCCTTTGCCGCTCTTAATATTTTTTCCTTATTCTGAATGCTTTGTGTTTTGATAATTATATGTCGAGGGGATGTTTTTTTTTGATCCAGCCTATTTGGTGTTCTGTATGCTTCTTGCACCTTCATAGGTATATCTTTCTTTAGGTTGGGAAAGTTTTCTTCTATAATTCTATTAAATATATTTTCTGGACCATTGAGCTGCACTTCTTCTCCTTCTTCTACTCCTATTATTCTTAGGTTTGGTCTTTTTATTGTGTCCCATATTTCCTGAATGTTTTGTGATGAGAGTTTGTTGGACTTGCTGTTTTCTTTGATCAGTGTGTTTATTTTCTCTATGGTATCTTCAGAATCTGAGAGTCTTTCTTCTATCTCTTGTATTCTGCTGGTTATGCTTGTTTCTGTAGACTCTATTCGTTTACCTAGATTTTCCATGTCCAGCCGGCCCTCTGTTTGTGTTTTCTTCTTTGCCTCTATTTCAGTTTTCAAGTCTTGAACTGTTTCCATTATCTGTTTGATTGTTTTTCCTTGGTTTTCTAGGGTATCATTCACTGATTTATTCAATTCTTCAAACTTTCTGTCATATTTCTCATCCATTTCTATAAGGGCGTTTTTTACATGCTGTTTAAAGGCGTCAATAACTTTCATGAAGTCGATCTTTTCTCCTTCTTGATTAAGGTGTTCATGTCCTTCCGTTGTGAGGTCGCTGGTTTCTGGTGGCTTCATGTTGCTTTTCAGTTTGTTGGGCGAATTCTTGCCTTGTCGTCTGCCCATCTCTTCTTCCAAATACTCCCTTATGGATCTTCTTTTACCAGATCAGGTCTCCTTGCCTACCCAACGCGGCCTCCCCAATGTTGGCTCTCCTGGCACCAAGGGATCAGGTCTCCGTGCCCAACCCTGGCTCGTCCCAATGCTGATTCTCCCCAATGCTGGTTCTCCTGGGGCCGAGAGATCAGACCTCCGTGCTGGTTGGGCAGCTCGCAAACAAAGCGCCTACCCTCCTTGGTGCAGTCAGGCCGCAGAAACAAAGGAAGTGCGGCCCGCCCGGGCGCCCGGAGGACTGGGATCCAGCTCCCAATGCCACGCGCCAAAAGAGGGCGGGGGGGGGGGGGGGGGGGGGGGGGGGGCAAGTGGGGAGGGCTCTGGACGGAAGCTGGGTGGGCCAGGAAGAAAGAGGCAGTACCCAGGGAATAGAGGTCCTGCAGAGAGCCCAAGAATGACAGGAGGCCAAGGGACCCCCGAGATCCCTGTCCCTGGCTGGCGCCGCGGCCAGAAACTCACCCCAACGCTGGTTCTCCTGGGGCCGAGAGATCAGGCCTCCGTGCTGGTTGGGCAGCTAGCAAACAAAGCGCCTACCCTCCTTGGTGCAGGCAGGCCGCAGAAACAAAGGAAGTGCGGCCCGCCCGGGCGCCCGGAGGACTGGGATCCAGCTCCCAATGCCACGCGCCAAAAGAGGGCAGGGGGGGGGCAAGTGGGGAGGGCTCTGGACGGAAGCTGGGTGGGCCAAAAAGAAAGAGGCAGTACCCAGGGAATAGAGGTCCTGCAGAGAGCCCAAGAAAGACAGGAGGCCAAGGGACCCCCGAGATCCCTGTCCCTGGCTGGCGCCGCGGCCAGAAACTCACCCCAACGCTGGTTCTCCTGGGGCCGAGAGATCAGACCTCCGTGCTGGTTGGGCAGCTCGCAAACAAAGCGCCTACCCTCCTTGGTGCAGGCAGGCCACAGAAACAAAGGAAGTGCGGCCCGCCCGGGCGCCCGGAGGACTGGGATCCAGCTCCCAATGCCACGCGCCAAAAGAGGGTGGGGGGGGGCAAGTGGGGAGGGCTCTGGACGGAAGCTGGGTGGGCCAGGAAGAAAGAGGCAGTACCCAGGGAATAGAGGTCCTGCAGAGAGCCCAAGAAAGACAGGAGGCCAAGGGACCCCCGAGATCCCTGTCCCTGGCTGGCGCCGCGGCCAGAAACTCACCCCAACGCTGGTTCTCCTGGGGCCGAGAGATCAGGCCTCCGTGCTGGTTGGGCAGCTAGCAAACAAAGCGCCTACCCTCCTTGGTGCAGGCAGGCCACAGAAACAAAGGAAGTGCGGCCCGCCCGGGCGCCCGGAGGACTGGGATCCAGCTCCCAATGCCACGCGCCAAAAGAGGGCGGGGGGGGGGGGGGGCAAGTGGGGAGGGCTCTGGACGGAAGCTGGGTGGGCCAAAAAGAAAGAGGCAGTACCCAGGGAATAGAGGTCCTGCAGAGAGCCCAAGAAAGACAGGAGGCCAAGGGACCCCCGAGATCCCTGTCCCTGGCTGGCGCCGCGGCCAGAAACTCACCCCAACGCTGGTTCTCCTGGGGCCGAGAGATCAGACCTCCGTGCTGGTTGGGCAGCTCGCAAACAAAGCGCCTACCCTCCTTGGTGCAGGCAGGCCACAGAAACAAAGGAAGTGCGGCCCGCCCGGGCGCCCGGAGGACTGGGATCCAGCTCCCAATGCCACGCGCCAAAAGAGGGGGGGGGGGGGCAAGTGGGGAGGGCTCTGGACGGAAGCTGGGTGGGCCAGGAAGAGAGAGGCAGTACCCAGGGAATAGAGGTCCTGCAGAGAGCCCAAGAAAGACAGGAGGCCAAGGGACCCCCGAGATCCCTGTCCCTGGCTGGCGCCGCGGCCAGAAACTCACCCCAACGCTGGTTCTCCTGGGGCCGAGAGATCAGGCCTCCGTGCTGGTTGGGCAGCTAGCAAACAAAGCGCCTACCCTCCTTGGTGCAGTCAGGCCGCAGAAACAAAGGAAGTGCGGCCCGCCCGGGCGCCCGGAGGACTGGGATCCAGCTCCCAATGCCACGCGCCAAAAGAGGGGGGGGGGGCAAGTGGGGAGGGCTCTGGACGGAAGCTGGGTGGGCCAGGAAGAAAGAGGCAGTACCCAGGGAATAGAGGTCCTGCAGAGAGCCCAAGAAAGACAGGAGGCCAAGGGACCCCCGAGATCCCTGTCCCTGGCTGGCGCCGCGGCCAGAAACTCACCCCAACGCTGGTTCTCCTGGGGCCGAGAGATCAGGCCTCCGTGCTGGTTGGGCAGCTAGCAAACAAAGCGCCTACCCTCCTTGGTGCAGGCAGGCCGCAGAAACAAAGGAAGTGCGGCCCGCCCGGGCGCCCGGAGGACTGGGCAAGGGCATTTTTTATATGCTGTTTAAGGTTGTCAATCCCTGTCATGAAGTCAGTTTTTCTCCTTCTTCTTGATTAAGGTGTTCATGTCCTCCTGTTGTGAGGTCGCTGGCTTCTGGTGGTTTCGTGTTGTTTTTCAGATTGTTGGGTGAATTCTTGCATTGGCGTCTCCCCATCTCTTCCTCCCAATATTCTCCTATGGATCTTCTTTTACAGGATCAGGTCTTCTTGCCAACTGATGTACCTTCCCAGTGATGTCACTCCCCCGTGTTGTTTCTCCTGGAGTCCAGTTCGGATCTCCTTGCTGCTTGGTTAGGTCGCAAACAAAGGGCCCACCCTGCTTGCTGCAGGCAGGTTATGGAGACAAAGGAGCTACCACCTTCCCCTTTGCACTCACCTTCGTGTTCAGTCCCAGCGCCCAGGCAGTCTGAGCAGGGAGGCGAACTGCTCCAAGAAGGGAGGGATGGAGGGAGACAGGGAGTAGGGGGATCTGGATGTAAGCTGGATGGGATAGGAAGAGAGAGGAGGTACCGGGCAGTGTAGCCCTCTAGGTTGATCAGGAAGTGTTGGCGGGCTGTTCCCGTGTGCCGCAGCACTCAATCACCACAATGATGTTTCACTAGGTGTCCTGATTGAAACTCCTTGCTGCTTGGTACTCTGGCAGACAAAGGGCCCACCCTGCTTGCTGCAGGCAGGCTATGGGGACAAAGAAGCCCCCGACCTCCCCTTTACCCTACGCTTTAGGTTAGGACCCAGCGCCCAAGCAGGCAGATCAGGGAGGCGCTCTGCCACCAAGGAAGGGAGGGGGGGAGGAAAACAGGTTGTGGGGGGATCTGGATGTAAGCTGGATGGGGTAGGAATAGAGAGGAGGTACCAGACAGTGTAGCCCTGTAGGTGGATCAGGAAGTGTAGGCGGGCTGTTCCTGGGTGCGGCAGCACTCACTCACCACAATGATGTCTCACTATGTGCCCTGATTGCAACTCCATGCTGCTTGGTTCGCTCCCAGACAAAGGGCCCACCCTGCTTGCTGCAGGTGGGCTATGGGGACAAAGAAGCCCCCGAGCTCCACTTTACCCTACGCTTTGGGTTAGGACCCAGCGCCCAAGCAGGCCGAGCAGGGAGGCGCTCTGCCACCAAGGAAGGGAGGGGGGAGAGAAACAGGGGGTGGGGGGATCTGGATGTAAGCTGGATGGGATAGGAATAGAGAGGAGGTACCGCGCCAATGTTTAGAATTTTTGTTGTTGCTAAAGAGAAAAGACCTCCTTCCACAGGTTAGACATGTCTTATTTTCACACTCTACCACCTAGAATAAAGTAAATACCTTTATGCTGACAAGTGATCTCTCTGTGTTATCCTGTTCTGAGTTGTCTACCTGAGTAGTCATATCAAGTAATTCATCAGCTGTTGTAATACTATGCCATTACAATATTTAAAATAGTTGTCTCTGGAGCACAAAACCCCTTCCCCCAGCTCCTTCTGCAGGGCTGTCCTTCTTATGCAGGACCCAGACCCCCAAAACCACCCCCCAACCCTGCCATGCTGTATGCTATGACCAGTGCTCAAGAACAGTTTTAAGCTCCTACACTAAGGCTACCCACCCAGAGTGGTGAGTGCCTGTCTAACGGGCAGGCCTCAAGGTCCCCTGTAAATTAGCCCGGGCACCTTTAACTTGTGCTACATGGTCTCCTGTGCTGTCCTGGACCGCACCCTGACTGGCACATTCTTCATTTTGTCCCCGGCTCATTGGGCTACCAGGCGGCCCTCTTTAGGTGCTGAGGAGTTCCATCTGGATGGGTGAGTGTGTGTTATCCAGGGGCGGATTTAACTGGAAGAGAGTACAAACCCCACTCCCCAAGCTCCTTCTGCAGGGCTGTCTTTCTTACACCCCTCCTCCAAGCCTGCGTTTTCTGCAAGGTCCTTTTATGCTCCTAAACCAGAGCCTTGAGCGCCTGCCTACCAGGCAAGCCTAAAGACCCCCAAAAGGGAGCACACGCACCTTCAGCTTGATCGGCAGGGTGTCCTGTGTTCTACTAGTCCCTGACCTGCCCCCCAAGTTCCCTCTTTTGTCCAAGGGACATTGGAATGCCAGGCGTCCATGTTTTGATGCTGAGGAGTTCCATCTGGACTGGCCGGTTGCTGCTTTTACACTGAAGAGATACACCCAGAGAGTCAGTGACAGCAAAGACTGGACCAAGATGCCAGGCCTCTCCTGGTTCCATTTGAAGGCAGAGATGGGAAGGCGCCAATGCGGGAATTCCTCCACCAATCTGAAAGGCAACATAACAACACCAGAATCCAGGGATCCCGAAATAAGAAGAATTGTACACCCTACTCCAGAAGAATTAGAAGAAATCGACTCAAAAGTGAATTATATGAAAATAATAGAAGACCTTAAACAGGAGGTGAAAAACTGCCATAAAAATTAGAGATTACAAACAAAAAGGTAGAGAAAATGAATAAATCGCTCAAAAATACCCAAGAAAACCAAGAGAAACAAGAAAAAGCAATCAAACAGGAAAGGGAAGCTGTTCACGATTGAAGAATGAAAGGGAAGTAATGAAGAAAACACAAACAAAGGGAAGGATGGAGATGGAAAATCTGGGTAAATGAACAGGAACTACAGAGACAATTACTACCAACAGATTACTAGAGATAGAAGAAAGAATGTCAGACACTGAAGATACCGAAGAGAAAATAAACACACTGATCAAAGAAAACAGCAAAACCAACAAATTCTCCTCAAAAAACATTCAGGAAATCTGGAACACAATAAGAAGACCAAACCTAAGAATAATAGGGATAGAAGAGGAAGAAAAAGTACAGCTCAACCGTTCAGAAAATATATTTAACAAAATTATAGAAGAATACTTTCCCAACCTAAAGAAAGATATTCCGTTGAAGGTTCAAGAAGCATACAGAACACTGAATAGACTTGACCAAAAAAAAATCTCCTATAATATATAATATAATAATAATAATAATAAAATAATAATCAAAACACAAAACATACAGAATAAAGACAGAATATTAAGAGCTGCAAAGGAAAAAGGTCAAGTTACTTATAAAGTAAACCTTTCAGACTTACATCTAAGTTCTCTATGGAAACCATGTAAAGAAGAAGGTCCTGGAGAGATGTACTGCAGAAGCTAACAGAACATGAATGCAAGCCCAGATTACTATACCCAGCCAAGCTTTCGTTCACTATAAATGGAGAAAACAAAATTTTCCAGGATAAAAAAAAAAAATTAAAGAATACGTAGCCACAAATACAGCCTTAAGAAAGTAATAGAAGGAAAATCACAAACCAAGGAGTCCAACAATGACCACTATAACTCAAACATCTAGAGACCCTTCACCAGCACAACTCAAAGAAGGAAAACACACAAACTCTACTACTAAAAAGTGACCAGAGTTAACAACCACTGGTCATTAATATCACTTAGTGTCAATGGACTCAACTCAACTATAAAAAGGCACAGGCTAAGAGATTGGATACCAAAACAGGATCCAACATTCTGCTGTTTACAAGAAACACAACTCAACCATAAAGACAGGCACCTACTCAGAGTAAAGGGATGGGAAAAGTTTTATCAAGCAAATGGACCCAAGAAACAAGCAGGTGTGGCCATGCTAATTTCTAACAAAGTTGACTTCAAACTCAAGTCAATCAGAGGAGATAGAGAGGGACATTTTATACTCATAACAGGAACAATTCATCAGGATGAAGTCTCCATCTTGAATATCTATGCCACAAATATAAAAGCACCCACGTACATACAAGAAACATTACTAAAACTCAAGGCAGCAAACTGCACACACTAATAGTAGGAGACTTCAACACTCCTTTCTCACCAAAGGACAGGTCAGTCAGACAGAAACCTAACAGAGAAATACGAGAATTAATGGAGTTAATGAAGCAAATGGACTTAACATACATCTATAGAACATTCCACCCAAATAGGAAAGAATATATATTCTTCTCTGAAGCTCATGGAACCTTCTTGAAAAGTGACCACATACTAGGTAACAAAGCAAACTTCCACTGTTGCAAAAAAAAAAAAATATTCGTAACCTCCTTTGTCTTATCAGATCACCATGGATTAAAGTTAAAATTCAACAACAATGCTACCCCCAGAAAGCCTACAAACTTATGGAAACTGAACAGTCAACTACTGAACCACACCTGGATCCATGAAGAAATAAAGAAAGAAATTAAAGTCTTCCTTGAATTCAATGAAAATAAAGAAACAACCTACTCAAACTTATGGAACACTATGAAAGCAGTCCTGAGAGGAAAGTCATAGCACTAAGTGCCCACTTAAAGAAAACAGAGAAAGCACATATTGGAGACTTAACAGCCCACCTGAAAGCTCTAGAAAAAAAAGAAGCAGACTCATGTAGGAGAAGTAGAAGACTGGGAATGAGCAAACTGAGGGCAGAAATCAACAAAATAGAAACACAGAAAACAATCCAAAGAATTAATGAAACAAAAAGCTGGTTCCTGGAGAAAATCAACAAGATTGATAAACCCCTATCTAAATTAATCAAATGGCAGAGAGAGAATATACAAATTAATAAGATCAGAAATGAAAAGGGGGATATAATCACAGATACAGAGGAAATTCAAAGAATCATTAGATCTTACTACAAAAGCCTGTATGCCACAAAACTGGAAAATGTAAAAGAAGTGGACACGTTTTTAGATAAATACACTATACCAAAGTTAAACCAGGACCAGGTGAACAATCTAAATAGACCTCTTGGTCGCGAAGAATTAGAAGCTGTTATCAAAAACCTACCTACCGAAAAAAGCCCTGCACCAGACGGTTTCAATGCAGAATTCTACCAGAACTTCCAAGAAAACCTAACACCTATACTCCTTAATGTTTTTCACAATATAGAAACAGAAGCATCATTACCAAATTCCTTTTATGAAGCTACAGTCACTCTGACACCAAAACCACACAAAGTCTCAACCAAGAAAGAGAATTACAGGCCAATCTCACTCATGAACATCAACGCAACAATCATCAACAAAATACTGGCAAACCGTGTCCAAGAACACATGAGAAAAATTATCCATTTTGATCAAGTAGGCTTCATCCCAGAGTTTAAGGGCTGGTTCAACATACAAAAATCTATCAATGTAATCCATCATATAAATAAACTGAAAGAACATAACAATATGATCATTTCATTAGATGAAGAAAAACTTTTGACAAAATTCAACATCCCTTTATGATAAAAGTCTTGGAGAGATTAGGGATAAAATGCTCATACCTAAATATAATAAAAGCTCTTTACAGCAAACTGACAGCTAACATCAAACTAAACGGAGAGAAACTCAAAGCCTTCCCACTAAAATCAGGAACACAACAAGGCTGCCAACTCTCTCCACACCTCTTCAATACAGTGCTTGAAATTTTAGCAATAGAAATAAGACAACATAAGGATATCAAGGGAATTCGAATTGGAAAGGAAGAAGTTAAACTTTCGTTATTTGCAGATGATATGATAGTGTACATAAGCGACCCCCAAAATTCTACCAAAGAACTCCTACAGCTGAGAAACACCTTTAGTAATGTGGCAGGATACAAGATCAACTCCAAAAAAAAAAATAATCAGTCGCCCTCCTATACACAAAGGATATGGAAAGAGAGAGGGAAATCAGAGAAGCATCACCTTTCACAATAGCCACAAATAGCATAAAATATCTTGGGGTAACTCTAACCAAAGAAGTGAAAGATCTATTTGACAAGAACTTTAAGGCATTGAAGAAAGAAATTGAAGAGGATACCAGAAAATGGATGGATCTCCCTTGCTCTTGGAGTGGGAGGATCAACATAGTAAAAATGGCAATTCTAACAAAGGCAATTTGTAGATTCAATGCAATCCACATCAACGTCCCATCAAAATTCTTCACAGATCTTGAGAGGACAATAATCAATTTATATGGAAAAACAAAAAACCTAGGAAAGCCAAAATAATCCTATACAATAAAGGATCTTTTGGAGGCATTACCATCCCTGACTTCAAACTCTATTAAAGATCTACATTAATGAAAACAGTGTGGTATTGGCATGAAAACAGAGAAGTTGACCAATGGAATCGTATAGAAGACCCGGATTTTTAAAAACAAACCTATGAAAACCTCATTTTTGATTAAGGAGCTAAAAGTATACAATGGAAGAAAGAAAGCATCTTCAAAAATTGTGCTGGCATAACTGGATGTCAACGTGTAGAAGAATGAAAATAGACCTATATCTACCGTCATGCACAAAACTCAAGTCCAAATGGATCAATACCTCAATATCAGTCCAAACACACTGAATCTGATAGATGATTAACTGGTAAGTGCCCTACAACAGATGGGCACAGGAGATCACTTCCTATGTATAACCCCAACAGCACAGACATTAAGGGTAACATTGAATAAATGGGACCTACTAAAACTGAGAAGCTTCTGTAAAGCAAAGGACACTGTCACTAAGACAAAAAGGCAACCTACTGACTGGAAGAAGATCTTCACCAACCCCGCAACAGACAAAGGTCTGATCTCCAAAATATATAGAGAACTCAAGAAACTAGACTTTAAAATGCTAATTAACCCAATCAAAAAATGGGGCACTGAACTGAACAGAGAATTCTCAACAGAAGTTCAAATGGCCAAAAGACACTTAAGCTCATGCTCACCCTCCTTAGCGATCAGGGAAATGCAAATCTAAACAACTTTGAGATATCATCTTAAACCTATTGGAATGGGTAAAATCAAAATCACCAATGATAGCCTTTGCGGGATAGGCTTTGGAGGAAGGGGTACCCTCATCCACTGCTGGTGGGAATGCAATCTTGTGCACCACATTGGAAATCAGTGTTTTGGTTTCTCAGTAAATCGGGATCAACCCACCCATGGACCCAGCAATGCCACTCTTGTGAATAAACCCAAGAGATGCCCGATCATATGACAAGGGCATTTGTTCAACTTTCTTCATAGCAGCATTATTTGTAATAGCTAGAACCTGGAAACAACCTATATGTCCTTAAATGAAAAAATGGATGAAGAAAGTCTGGAATATATATACACATTACAGTACTACTCAGTGATAAAAACAATGACTTCTCAAATTTTGCATGCAAACTATCCTGAGTGAGGTAACCCAGACCCAAAAAGATGAACATGGGATGTACTCATTCATAATTGGTTTCTAGCCATAAATAAAGATCCGTGAGTCTATAATTTGATATCATAAAGAAGCTAAATAAGAAGGTGAACCCAAAGAAAAACATATAACAATCCTCCTGGTTATGGGAAGTAGACAAGATTGCCAGGCAAAAATTGGGATCTTGGGGGTGGGGTGTGAGGAGGGTAAGGTGAGATGGGGAGAGAAATGTGAGAAGGGGAGGATGGGGGAAACTTGGGGAAACAGGATGATTGGGATAAAGGAAGGTTGCATAGGAGAGGAGGGAGGCACATACTTTAATTATCGGAGCCATCTTAGTGTTGGCAAGAGACTTGGACCTAGAGGGTCTCCCAGGTGCCCAGGGCGATGTTTCCAGTTAGTTCCTTGGGCAGCTGAAGATAGGGAACCTGAAACGACCCTATTCTATAGCTATACTGATGAATATCTTGCATATCACCATAGAACCTTCATCTGGTGATGGATGGAGATAGAGACAGAGACCCACACTGGAGCACTGGACTGAACTCCCAAGGTCCTAATGAGGAGCAGAAGGAGGGAGAACATGAGCCAAGAAGTTGGGACCACGAGGGGTGCACCCACCCACTGAGACAGTGGGCCAGATCTATTGGTAGCTCACCAAGGCCAGCTGGACTGTGACTGAAAAAGCATGGGATAAAACCGGACTCTCTGAACATGGCGGTCAATGAGCGCTGCTGAGAAGCCAAGGACAATGGCACTGGGTTTTGATCCTCCTTCATGTTCTGGCTTATTGGGCGCCTAGCCAGTTTGGATGTTCACCTTCCTAGACCTGGATGGAGAAGGGAGGACTTTGGACTTTCCACAGAACAGGGAACCCTGATTGCTGTTTGGACTGGAGAGGTAGGGGGCAGGAGTGGAAGGAGGGGGAGGGGAGTGGAGGAGGAGGAGGGAAATCGAAGGCTGGGAGGAGGGAATAATTTTTCATTTTTTCAATAAAAAATAAATAGTTGTCTCTCTAAAAAAATAAACAAAAATCATTACTTTTCTTCTGCTCACTTTCCTCCCTTCTTTTCTGCATATAGACAATCAAAGATAATCACACTTGGTTAGTTGGAAAACAGCTATTATCTCTCAAGTCTATCCCAATTTAATACAGTTCCTCATATTAAACTGAACCCTTCCACTCATCATATCACATTATATATTTATTTACTTTTCTATTAATATGTCTCTTTATAAGTTGTGACTGCTCTGACTTCTCCTTCACAAAGCATTCTTCTGTGATTGTTGTAAAAGACACAGCACTTGAGGTCATCACTATGCCTAGAACATTGATAGATGAGTACTTAGACAGAGTCAAGATATTCCTGATCTCATTTCTAAGGCACATGACCCCAGAACTCAGGTGTTTCTACTTTGCTCAGCTGTTTGGCCTTGCCGGAAAACATGTTCTATTTATACTGTTTTGTATCAGTGTTACATGAAACATTTATCTATTGTCAATTAAGTGGAGGTAGATGAGGAAATAAGACATCCAGTTCACACAGAGTGAGCACCAGTAAACAGACATATTCATACACAAGCATACACATGCACCAAACAACAGAAATTACAAATACCCATGAATATATTCAATACCTTCCATCACTAACCAAGGAAGTTAGTCTAGATTCTTGGTAAACAGCCTTTTTTATTTTGGAGTCACTTTTACTATAACAATAGGGAACTTTTTCCTCTTTAAGTAATGAATTTGCATAATAATCCTTACCTTTGAGATTTTGTTATTGTTTCTGGAAATAGGACCATCCTATCTGTGTCTTGGAGACTTCCTCCTCTTCCTCTTTGCCAAGAAGAATTCTATGTCTTTTGTTCCTGACATTTTCTTCAAGTATATTTCACTTTTTATTGTTTTCACTAGGATGTTGCTATGTTCTTCTTTTGATTGATCATTTGTTTTCCATATGGGTTTCAACAATTGCTTTCCACATGGGTTTCAACAAATGGTATTTTATGTTCTCAAAATATAGTAGACAACCACCATGAAAAAGATAGATGCTTCTTACTTGAATCACTTTTTGAGATTCTTTCATGACCCATGGCTGTTTTAATCTCTAGAGAACAAACTCTGCATAGATACTCTCATACCATTTCATGTATGAGACCTATAATGTATTACTAGTAAGCCATATGATAGTCATCCTTCCATCTGTGATAATGCTGTTTCACAAATGAAGGATACATTGCTATAAAACAAATGTTTATAAAGCTCTCTATATAATTCTCTATAAAGTATCTTGGATAAAGTAAATATGTGCAAATTAAATATTAATCACATATTAGATGCTGAATATTTCCTTTGTAATCCAAAATGGCAGTGAAACCTGAATACATGAAGCTCTTCACATTTCATTGGCTTCAAATATGCTTTGATCCTCATATGAGAGTCTCTTCCCAGTAAAAGACACCTTAATTTCTTCTTGATACCAAATATTCAGTATCAAAACCAGATGTCTAATTGGTATACCTATATAAAGTACATGTTACAATGTTTTAATAATAGGTATTTAGTAATAGTCATGTAAAAATATTCTGACTCTAAAATATCAGACAGTAAATTTATTAATCATATCTTTTAAAAAAGAAAAATTTAAAAAAGAAAAGAGAGAAAGAGAATAAAATGGAAATATGGAAAAAATTATATCATAAGAATGAAAGAGAAAGAAAAGAGAAATCAAATGAAGCAGAATTAATAATTACAGAGAGGAAAGAAAAAAAATATGAACAGAGAGTCAATAGAGCATTTATGAAGTAGGAAAGAAGAAGCAAAAATAATAAAAGGAAGGAAGGAATGGTAGATAATCAAGTAGTTAATATTTATTATATCATGGAGATATATTTTTATTTATCCATTGATATATGCAAAGGTAATTAATGACTAAAGAGACCATTAATAATCAAGTAAAAGAATATAGGTGACTTAGTAGGAACATGGGAGAACATTTTATAATACAATTATTTCATTGGAGGAATGAAGAAAGAAGAATTTTGGATAATGAATTTGTTTGTTCCCTTAGCAACAGAATTTCTACTACTTCCAGCCTTGCTTATTTTTCTCAAGATTTTCTTATTATTATCATTCTGGTCCCATAGTCTGCCACATACATTGTGTCAAATCTTTTTACCGATAGTTCAGGTCATTTTTAATTTGTCACTTTTGAAAAATTTATCAGATTGGAGAGCAAATGCATGAATAAATATTTGGTTACTGCAAAGAAAAAAAATCACATGATCTCAAAAGTAAAACAAAAAAAAATGCTTTTGAAAAAACTATGTGTCTTAATTTCACCAGTAGGAACCAGAATAACCAGTACAAATTTTGCCCCCAGGATATGAGGACTGGGTAGGTTTGGATAGCCAAGAAATAGCTTGTGCAACTGAGCAGGACTCTGTAGAACTGAGATAATGAATTTCTGCTAGTAAGAAAAGCTGGGATTCCAGGCAAGTTCCTCTTTTGTTGCAGTATCATATGTAGTCTTAGGTTACATTGATGTTCTTTTCCTTGCAAACATGGTCTCTAATGGAATTAGAAATCTATATTTTCTGCTTTCCTTGGATCAATAATTACAGAGGCCTCTAGTCTTTAGGAAATAATATTTTATAACACAATCTATAGACTTTAAACGGCCTTGGAATTTCAAGATAGTTGGAACCCTTACACTTTCGTGGTGAACTGAGATGGTACTCAATTCATGTCTTAACAAGAAGAGTATTGGATCCATAAGTAAGCCCATTCATTTTAAGGTCATTGTTTATACTTGAATGTCAAGCTGTTTTTAACCTAGTTTCACTTCACTCACATTGTGCCCTGCTCTTCCAATTTGCCATTTGCATGCCTATTGCAGGACTCCAACAATATGGTAAGACACTTAATTCATCACTGCTGGTTAAAGATGGTTCTAACTTGTTGAATTAGTGGAATGATATTGGGTTTGCTGTTTTTACTGGATTCTCCCTTTAATAAAACAAAAACATTCCCACAGTAAAAAAATATCATACCCATATGAAGAAAACATGGGTTCAGAAAGCTGAAAAGAACAAGATTCTTTTTGGGCAGATATTCCAGAACCCTAAGAAATAAGTCAGTGATACTAGCCCAAGAGTCATATCCCAGGAGATTTCTGTACATAACAGAAGTAAATTGATATGAACAGTTGTACAGCACATTCAGGCTTTATCTGGACACAAAGTTCAATGGTGACCCACAGTATGTTCAGTAGTTCTCAGTGGTATTGACATTGTGCATCGAGGCTTCTAGTTACCATCATATACGTCAAGTAGGATAGTGGCCTCATTGTATAAAAACATCTGTCACATATCTCATTCTTCTCTACTCTATTTCTCAGGGTATCATTCAAGTTTCAGCTTAGAGGGGAAAGATCTCCATTATTGGGACAATTTTGAGGCCCAGAAGCATATAGGGGATGATCTGAAAATTCTTTGGTAGTGATCACCTTGAGAAAGATAGAAATTCTGAGATGACTTTAGTAAAAACCACTTATTTTTATGAATTTCATTAGAGTGGAGAAAGCCTTATGTGTTATCTTTAATATTAGAAAGTCGTTACAGCAATTTTAATCATAAATATATTCAGATCATCAAAAAGCCACAGTGTGAGATGCCTGGAGAATAGGAATATTTTGGGGAGCTCATTTTAGAGGGTAAACTTCTGAGGTCATTCTGAATGGTCTAGCCTTGTGAGAAAGTTCCTGACAACGTTTGACGAAATAGCAAGATCCAATCACACCATTGTGCAGAAGGGAAAGAACTAGTTTAACCTGAGTAAGGTTTGGTTAGACATCATTTGCTTCCTACTTTGCTTCCAAATTCCATGACCCTTATATTACATCAAATACCGGGAAGAGTACAAGAAACAATTACAATGCTCTTTCATCATGATTATTGGTGGTATAAACTTTGATGTTTCCTAAGAATTGTAATGATCTGTGCATATCCATCAATGTAAGTGATGAGGGATGTCCTTGTATATGTGTTTTTCATTTTAGGTTAATGAATAAATCTGCTTTGACCTATGGCAGGGTACCGTGGATCCCAGGGAGGCCATGTAGCTGTACACCAGAAGTTTCCATTAGGCTACAGCCATAAGGTGATACAAAGATTAACAGAAATGGGTTAATTTAAGATGTAAGAGTTAGGTAAAAAGAAGACTGAGTTGTTAATAGGTTAAGTGATATTGTAAATTTCTGTGTGATTATTTGGGTTGGGGCAGTTGGGAAACATAAGGGCAGTCTTCATTTACATGAATGACATGAACATTCTGCATTTCTGACTGGTACATTTTAGGCAGAGTCCATGATTATTAGTTTTAGCTTTTTATATTTTCCCTCTACCTAAAGTCTTGTGAGGTCCCATGGTTATGAAAGGGTTTCCCCAGCAGTTGGAGACCCTGGGATTGGCACTAAGGTAATATGAGTCCAATGGACAAGTTAAATGTGTCCATGGAAGCAGGGGGATGCTCTAAAGCCTCCCAGGGTCAGTGGCTAGATCTGAATCTCAATTTATACTAAGTGAATGATTTGAAATCCCTTTGGTCATGGAATCCAATTCTGACATGTTATTCACCACTATGGACTATTCCAGACACCCTATGGAAAAAAGGGGATCTTTGTAAATTTTGTGGTTGAAGTTTGTAATCATAGTTCCCTCTTTCACTACTCTGGACCGAATATGGGCAAATCTGATTCTCACTTTTACAGTGTCAGTGGTGTAAGGATTATTTAATCTGGGCTCTTTGTATTCAAAGGTAAAGCTTGAGCATTTTTGCCAAAAAAAAAAAATCCTTAAGACCACCTTTGGCAAAAGGTGAAAGTCTGCAGTAGGCTTTGTCCGAGGAAGGAGATATGACAGTTTCATTAGTAAAATCAATGGAGTAAGCTAACTTGGGGAGAGTCTAGACATTGGCTCTTTGTGAGAAGGGGTAAATTTTGAGACCTGTGTAGGGCAAGGTATAAGTTGGAAATCCTTGCACACAGGGGAGAAGTATCATGCACCATCCTGTTGTAGGTGAATGTTCTTACAAACCCATTCAGAGAAGGAAGGTCCCATTATTGCACTTCAATTTCCAATAATTCTTTAGAGCTTTCTCATCTATTGTTGACCCTTGGAGAGTTTAGGCACCAACAAGAGCTTTCTTCATTATGTCTGGATGCCTGTCAACAGCAAGATTTTTTTTCAGGTTGGTTTCTTATTCCATATATGGGCACACATGATGGGGCCAGTTGATTTCTAGTGAATGGATTGAAAAACATAGCTTAGGATTCAGTTTCTAATTCTAAAGTTATGAGAGGGGCCAAAAATCTACAGTGGTGCAATGCATTTCACTAGCCACCTGTACCAAATCTTAAAGGTTTAAATCATTTTTATTTAGAACAGCATATTTTGGAGTACTTTGAAAACAGAATAAAATTCTTGAGAATTTTTGACAGAATCCTACAAGCTAGGATGCAGTATTTCACAAGGTGAAAAAAAAAGGAATGCATGAGTTTCATTGAGTCAAACACAATGCTTCCTAATCTCCCTTGGATAGGTGGATTATGAGTAAGTACACATTCTTAATGGAGAGAAGGATTATGGCCCAGTTTGACTCAGGGTTTTTCTCATGAAACTTTCAATAAACAAAATATATATGAGGTCTCTTGATAACAGGACTACAGAGAACCTCTTCCTAGAATGGAAATTTATGAGACTACCTTTAGCAAATGAGAATTCCTGAATGTCTTTATTCACATGGAGGAGGGCTCCAGTCACATATGGTAGAAAAGTAACATGCAATACACTCAAGATCAAAAGTGGAAGGGCCCAAGGCATCATGGATAATGGGATAAGAATCTGGCTCTGCACTAGGACCCAGATAATTTTTACAATGCAAAAATACATACCCAATGAGAAATATTTGATAGTCTAAGGCAAATCTCATGACAATCTTCCAATAGACTAAGTAATAATGCAAGCATTGATGTTTCCTCAAGGATGTGTTCAGCTGTACATATTTGTAAATATAGAAACAGTGCATTTTTGAAAAATGAACTTGGAGACAGATGGCTTGAGAGCCAATTTGCTCTTTCCACCTTCTGTCCTGTGATTTAAAAGCAGAAAGTTTTAAGTTCCCATTGATCACATATGTGTTTGTGTGATTATCTTTGTCAGCAGGGTCAGATCTAAAGCAATCTTAGTAGAGGAATGTGTAATGTCAACATCACAAAAATGAAACTTGATGGTTTTTTAATCTTAGGGTAGACTAAAGTGCTGAAGATCATAGGGTGTAGGTCTGAGACTTCCCTTTTATACAGGGGTCAGTTTTGAGAGACCTTTCAATAGAGTTTGATTTTTCAGATTTCCTTTTGTGGAAACTTAACTTCTGAAATCTTCTTCCTGGATTGAAGTAGATAATTGGGTCACAAACCTTCAGTGAAGATCATGAATGTCTCATATTTCTTTTGCGTGGTGGTATAAGGCACTCTTGGTCTGGTACCCCTGACATGAGTAGAATAAAGACAGAGTCACTTGGGAGCATTGGGAATATATAAGAACCATGAAACACCAAATAATTGTTTTAGGTTATGGCTCATTGGAAAATGGGTTTATGAAAATCTAAGTCTTAACAGAGTACTGACATACTGTTCCATGTACTGAAGAAGAATAGGTGACTAACATTAACAGTAATAATAATAATAGGAAAATGAAAATTCTGAGCCCAGTTTAAGAGTGGAAAACTGAGATCCCATTATTAATGAGAACAGAATCCCTTTTTGACAAAGTGTGAAAGTGCCATACGCATTTCTGTTAAAGAGGACTATTCTGGGCCCCTCATATAGTGGAGAAAGTTCCCAGCACTGGTCATGGTCTTTTAACTCTTATTCCTTGTTTGTATTCCATCTTGGAGAGACAAGGCAGCAACAATCTAGATCTTCTTCCAAAGACATGGATGATTGTTCCTCGCTAGGTTACTTCCTGTAGTTTGTGTTCAGCAGTCCTTATCTAGGCAGAGATGTTAAAATCATCCCATTTATATTGACTGATTTGAATGCAGATGTAATGTGGTTCTATGCTCCGATTGCTAAACATGCCTATGTGACCTCAAACCAGAATAGACTAGTGTCCCTTGTTTATAGAGAGAGTCTCCCATGGACATATACCTGAAAAGCATGATGGACGACCTATTAGGCCATACGTGTAAGGTTTCTGGCCCCATGTTTGAAAGGGAGAATGTTTTGAGAAGGTAAGAAAAAGCTCAAAGGTACAGAACAATCAGGCAGAAGATGAGGCTCCCAGGTTACCTTGGGAACTAGAAGAAGGAGGAGCCGATATCTTATCTGGTCCAAATGTCATCACACTATGGAATACTCATGTGTTTGGAGGTTCTGAAGCTTCATTTCAAGCAATCAGAGTGATTTTTCCTGTTTTATTGATTTTCATTGAACATTTTTCTCTGTTTTCCTCTCCGCATCTACCCTCCTCTTCAACCTTCTTCCAATATCCCCATGCTCTCCATTTTCTCAGGAGATCCCCTTGGAAGCAGAGTGTTTCTTTTATAGTTTGGTTGGCAGTTGCTAGCCCTGTGTCCTCCACAAGCCGTTTATCAGAAGCACAGCCATAGGAGACAAAATGGGACGACTCCATTTCTGGTGAGACTATAAGAAGTAAAAGGGATTAATCAGGGATCAGATATTAATGTTTTTGTCCCAGGATATCAGTTCAGAGTGCTCTGACATCTTTTTGATCATATGGCATGCCTGGACACATAGGTCAGAAGGGAAAATTAATATCTTCTCAGTTAGAGAAATAGACCTGAGGTTTCTGCAGATAAAGTTGGATTATTGAAGGAAGCGAAGGTCACGGATTGCTTATTTTTAGTTTACATGACAAAAAGATGAACATCTGAGTGAGTCTTCATGTCACTGTCCTGGTCAGTATATCCTTAATCAGATGAGTCTCTTTCAGTAACCTTGAAGGTAAATGGTGTGTCTAAAGTCCCCCATTTCAAGGAAAGTAGAATATTACCACCATTTTTGACAGGGTATTTATTGTTAGAGGCTCTCATAGGATCAATATTTTGCCTACAGTTTACTGCAGTGGAAATCTGGGACCCATGTTTTAAGAAAAATGTCTGAGGTTCAATCCATAATAACAGGAATTATATGGGCCCGTCAAATGAAAGGAACATCTAAGCCTCCTTTGAACAAACTGGAAAGATGTATGACTCCCTTTGTTCCAGGATGAAGATCAAATATCTCCTTTATCAATAGGAGGAGTGAGGACCCTTGTGAAGAATGGAGTTTCTGAGACCCATGAGGCAGGGGAGATATGATCAGAATGTGAAAATTTCATATAACCATGATCAAAAATTCAATTGACTTCTATACCTCATAAGCTTTCAAAGTTGCCTCACCATTTAACTCTGCTTTATAGTTTAGAATTTCCATATCATTATCTGAATCTGCAAGAGACAAAACATCACTATCAGAATTCATGAAGATCTTCTGGAGGAGGCACAGTATGATTGACTCCCAAGAAAGCTGTGCAGTCAAACAGGACAGGGTGTGACTTAGAAATCTATTCCATGGCTACTTTAATTTAGGAAGTAGCATGGGTTCCTAGATTTGCCTACTATTCTTGACTTCTGTAAACTAACCACAGGGACTAATGCTTTTTGGTCAGTGGTGAAGTATTCCATGTGCCCTTCCTCAGAGGGAAATTTCTGAAAGCCATTTGGGCCAAAAGGGGTATTTTAAGGCCTAAGTTATCAGAGCAAAAAAAAAAATAAAGTTTTGGAAAGAGACAGAACCTAGACCTTGTTGGTCAAATAGGATTGCATCTGCTTACCTTCTTTATAAGAGAAGATCTAAGCACTCTCTATTCCTTCTCCAACTCTTCAGTGAACTGTCTAAAATTCTCATTTCTGACCACTTTTTTGAGGTACAATGGCAATCAGAGGGTTCTTCTTACAAGTTGAATTATTGCAGCTTGAAAACAGATTATCTTAGATCAAGGGTAGTTTTTATTCTTCTGCCATGTAACTTCAAACTAGAGTTCCATAAGTGTCCTTTGCTGATCAGAAGTGTACTTCTTAGTCATTCAGTTCTTAAGGAGAAGCTCTAGTCTCTATTATTTGCTAGACCTGAATCAGCCATGAACACAAAAAGAAGCTCCTTTGTTTTCCTAGTAAAATGGTGTCAATCTCAAGTACCTGTCAGCCAGGTATTAATATTTGAGATTTTTTTCAGTTAAATGCCAGTTTTTCACAACTTACTTCATCAAACAGGCATATCTCAGACTCCTACAGTAGAGACAATCGAAGCTCTGTTTCCTGTTTGAAGATTGTATGTAAAAGAAATCCCTCCTTGGCAAAGTATGAAAATCAAGGGTTACTGTATTTGGAGGAAATAACTTTAAAACCCTCTTCAGAAGAGAGTGCTCCAAGGTGTATGCTTCTTCCATTAGTGAATTAACTCAATTTAGAAGAGGCTCTCTAAGACATGATAGAGTTGTTAGCTGGAGGCCTGAACTGTTCTGCTTCTGTAATAAATTGAATACCCAGTGTAAATTAGCAGAAATTCTATGGCTCATTCCCTTAAAGGGTTTGTATTTGTAGTCTCCTTGGAGCATTGGGGAAGTCTGAGGCTTTTTTGTTTCTCAAGTTATGTCTCAGGATGCCTTCAGCATTGAGGATGTGCATGACACCCTTGTTATGAAGTTTTAAGTATGAGGTCCCTTTGGGCAATTACACAATATCTGAGTTCTCCTGGTTCTCAAAGGAGGGTGTGTCAATCTTCTTTTGAACACAGTGTAATGGCTGAAACTTTTGTTGTTGACAGGTTATTCGTTTACTGGTCAAAGCTGTGAGTTACTTTGGCTCTAGGCAGAAAAGATTGAGGCCAATTGGGTCATTGAGAAAGATCTGAAACCCCAGTTTCTGAAGGAGTGGTCAGAAGCTCCCTTCGTCCATACATCTCTTTGGGAAATCTCTTATAATGTCAGGGTAGGACTATAGCCTGCTTGAGAATTAGTGGAGTTCATTCTGCATCCCGGTTCAGAAGAAATGTGCCTGAGCACATAGTGAGTCCATGAAAATATTTTGAGGTCCACTTCAGTTACTGGGGAAAAGGATGAGTCCTTCTGGGCCTGAAGGAACAAGTCTGAGCCCTCTTTGTCTGAAAGAAAAATGTAGAAGCCCTGTACAGAATTAGACACAGTGGACGTGGCAGACATCATGCAGATGCTGTGGACGTGGTGCAGATGCTATGGACGTGGCGCAGATGCTGCGGACACGCGCAGACTCGAACTTATATTGTTTGATAGTCCAAGCTTGAAACAGTGAAGCCCACACTGAGAGCAGATAATCCCATGACAACTAATTAAAGTAGGTGTTTGGTGGCCGCCCTGCAGAGTGGTAGGCCTCTTGTTGGCTACCTAGGTCCCTGGCGAACGGGGAACCTGGTCCTGTCCCTGAAGACCCTCCTAAATATGAGAGTGTTCTTGAACTGCGGTGGGACCCTGGAAACAGACCAGGGGCATTCCCCAACCCCATTGACTCAACGGTCAGCCTTTGGGGTCTGCTCCCCTCTGCTGGGGCTGCTCTTCCTCTGCTACAACCTCTCTCTCCCTGGCCCATTCCAGCTTGTTCCCAGAGGCTTCCTTCCTTCTCCCTCCCTTCTGCGGGGACGTGGGATCACCCATTTCAGCCTGTTTGGGCGCTGGGTCAATGCTTGGGGCAGAGGGCAGCAGGAGTGTCTTTGTTTTGGTGGCTGGGCTGCAGAGTGGTAGGCCTTTTGTTGGCAAGATACCTGGCAAACGGGGAGCCTTGTCCTGTTCCTGTAGACCCTCCTGAGTGGTGAGAGGGATCTTGGCCCACAGCGGGAGCCAGAAAATGGAGCGGGGGCATTTTGTAAGTGGGGCCCCTGCACAGCAGGGAAATTGGATTCTGTTTTAGGAGACCCACTAAATAGCATTGGTAGGAGGAGAAGGGCCAGTGGCAAGGCAAGAATTCATCCAATAATCTGAAAAACAACATGAAAACATCAGAAAACAATGATCTTACAACAGAAGGACCTGAACATCCTAGAACAGAAGAAGTCGAAAAAATTGGCTTTATGAAAACAAAAGAGTCCCTAAAACAACATGTAAAAAATGCCACTATAGAAATGGATGAGAAGTATAACCAAACATTTGAAGAAATGAGTAAATACGTAAATGATATCCTGGGAAACCAAGAAAAAAATGATCAAACAAGTAATGGAAACAGTTCAAGAAATGAAAGCTGAAATGGGAGCAAGGAAGAAAACAAAAACTGAGGACCGGCTGGATATAGAGAAGCAAAGTCAATGAGCAGAGACTACAGAAACAAGCATAATCAGTAGAATACAAGAGATAGAAGAAAGAATCTCAGATTCTGAGGATGCCATAGAGAAAATAAACGCACTGATCAAAGAAAACAGGAAAGCCAACAAATTCTCATCACAAAACATTCAGGAAATATGGGACACAATAAAAGACCAAACCTAAGAAAAATAGGGATAGAAGGAGACAAGTCACAGCTCAAAGGCCCAGAAAATATTTTTAAAAAAATTATGGAAGAAAACTTTCCCAACATGAAGAAAGAAATTCCTTTGAATATTCAAGAAGCATACAGAACACCAAATAGACTGGATGAAAAAAAATCCCGTCGCCATTCAATAACCAAAACACAAAACATACAGATAAAGACAGAATGTTAAGAGCTGCAAATGAAAAAGTCAAGTAACTTATAAGGGTAAACTGATCAGACTTACACCTGACTTCCCTGTGGCATCCATGAAAGCCAGAATGTCCTGGATAGAGGTACTGCAGAAAATAAGAGAACATGGAAGCAAGCCCAAACTACTATACCCAGCCAAGCTATCATTCACTATCAATGGAGGAAACAAAACGTTCCAGGAGAAGAACAAATTCAAACAATACATAGCCACAAATCCAGCCTTACAAAAAGTAATAGAAGGAAAATAACAACCCAAGGAATCCAACATTGCCAAACTGCCTACAGTAACTCAGGCACCTAGTGACCCTTCATCAGCACAACTCAAAGAAGGGAGACACACAAACTCCTCTACCAAAAACAATAAGAATAACTGGAGTAAACTACCACTGGTCATTAATATCACTTAATGTCAATGGACTCAACTCACCTATAAAGTGGCACAAGCTAAGAGATTGTATGCGGAAACAGAATCCAACATACTGCTGTTTACATGAATCACATCTCAAATACTTCTACTCAGAGTAATGGGTTGGGAAAAGGATTTTCAAGCAAATGGGCCTAGGAAACAAGCAGGTATGGTCATACTAATTTCTAACCACACTGACTTCAAACTAAAATCAATCAGAAGAGATAGAGATGGAAATTTTATACTCATACCAGGAACAATTCATCAGGATGAGGTCTCAATTCAGAATATCTATGCCCCTAATAAAAAAGCACCCACTTATGAAAAAGAAACATTACTAGAACTCAAGGCAGACATCAAACCACACACACTAGTAGTAGGAGACTCAACACACCTCTTTCGCCTATGGACAGGTCAATCAGACAGAAACCTAATAGAGAATTAAGAGAATTATTGGAGTTAATGAAGCAAATGGACTTAACAGACATCTGTAGTACAGTCAACCCAAATAGGAAAGAATATACCTTCTTCTCTGCAGCTCAAGAACCTTCTCGAAAATTGACCATATACTCGTTAAAAATGGAAACCTCCACAGATACAAAAAAAAAACATCAGTGTCCACACGTGTCTTATCAGATCACCATGGATTAAAGTTGGAAGACAACAACAATGATGCCCCAAGAAAGTAAAAAAAAAAAAAAAAAAAAAAACTCATGGAAACTGAACAGCCAACTACTGAAACACACCTGGGTCAAGGAAAGAAAGAAATTAAAATCTTCCTTGAATTTAAGGAAAATAAAGAGACAACATACTCAAACCTATAGGATATGATGAAAGCAGAGCTAAGTGGAAAGTTCATAGAACTAAGTGCCCACTTAAAGAAAATGGAGAAAGCATACATTGGTTACTTAACAGCACATCTGAAATATCTAGAAAAAAAAGAAGCAGACGTGCCCAGAAGGAGTAGAAGACTCGAAATAATCAAACTGAGGAATGAAATCAACAAAATAGAAAGACAGAAAACAATCCGAAGAATCAATGAAACAAAAAGTTGGTTCTTGGAGAAAATCAACAAGATCAACAAATCCCTATCCAATCTAACTAAATGACAGAGAGAGAGAGAACACGCAAATTATTAAGATCAGAAATGAAAAGAGAATCATTAGAACTTAATACAAAAGCCTGTAGGACACAAAACTGGAAAATTTAAAAGAAATAGACAATTTTTTAGAGAAGTACCATATACAAAAGTTAAATCAAGACCAGGTGAACAATCTAAATAGACCTGTTAGTCGCGAAGAATTAGAACCTGTTATCAAAAAACCTCCCTTCCAAAAAAAGCCCAGGACCAGATGGATTCAATGCAGAATTCTACCAGAACTTCCAAGAGGAGCAAATACCTATACTCCCTAAGGTATTTCACAATATAAAAAGGGAAGAGTCATTGCCAAATCAACCTGCTACCAAAACCCCACAAAGACTTAACCAAGAAAGAGAATTACAGGCAAATCTCACTCATGAACATCAAGGTAAAAATTCTCAATAAAATACTGGCAAACCAAATCCAAGAACACATTAAAAAAAATATCCATTAAAGGGGAGCTCGGGGGCTTCTTTGTCCCCACAGCCCGCCTGCAGCAAGCAGGGTGGGCCCTTTGTCTGCAAGCGAACCAAGCAGCATGGAGTTGCGATCAGGGCACCTAGTGAGACATCATTGTGGTGAGTGAGTACTGCAGCACCCCGGAACAGCCCGCCTACAATTCCTGATCAACCTACAGGGCTACACTGCCCGGTACCTCCTCTCTATTCCTATCCCATCCAGCTTACATCCAGATCCCCCCACCCCCTGTTTCTCTCCCCCCTCCCTTCCTTGGTGGCAGAGCGCCTCCCTGCTCTGCCTGCTTGGGCGCTGGGTCCTAACCCAAAGCGTAGGGTAAAGGGGAGCTCGGGGGCTTCTTTGTCCCCATAGCCCACCTGCAGCAAGCAGGGTGGGCCCTTTGTCTGGGAGCGAACCAAGCAGCATGGAGTTGCAATCAGGGCACATAGTGAGACATCATTGTGGTGAGTGAGTGCTGCCGCACCCAGGAACAGCCCGCCTACACTTCCTGATCCACCTACAGGGCTACACTGTCTGGTACCTCCTCTCTATTCCTACCCCATCCAGCTTACATCCAGATCCCCCCACCCCCTGTTTCTCTCCCCCCTCCCTTCCTTGGTGGCAGAGCGCCTCCCTGATCTGCCTGCTTGGGCGCTGGGTCCTAACTTAAAGCGTAGGGTAAAGGGGAGCTCGGGGGCTTCTTTGTCCCCATAGCCCGCCTGCAGCAAGCAGGGTGGGCCCTTTGTCTGCCAGAGTACCAAGCAGCAAGGAGTTTCAATCAGGACACCTAGTGAAACATCATTGTGGTGAGTGAGTGCTGCGGCACCCGGGAACAGCCCTCCTACACTTCCTGATCAACCTACAGGGCTACACTGCCCTGTACCTCCTCTCTCTTCCTATCCCATCCAGCTTACATCCAGATCCCCCTACCCCATGTCTCCCTCCATCCTTCCCTTCTTGGAGCAGAGTGCCTCCCTGCTCAACCTGCCTGGGCGCTGGGACAGAACCCGAAGTTGAGTGCAAAGGGGAAGGTGGTAGCTCCTTTGTCTCTATAGACTGCCTGCAGCAAGCAGGGTGGGCCCTTTGTTTGCGAGCTAACCAAGCAGTAAGGAGATCCGAACTGGACTCCAGGAGAAACATCACGGGGGAGTGACATCACTGGGAATGTACATCAGTTGGCAAGAAGACCTGATCCTGTAAAAGAAGATCCATAGGAGAATATTGGGAGGAAGAGATGGGGAGACACCAATGCAAGAATTCACCCAACAATCTGAAAAACAACACGAAACCACCAGAAGCCAACGACCTCACAACAGGAGGACATGAACACCTTAATCAAGAAAAAGGAGAAAAAACTGACTTCATGACAGGGATTGACAACCTTAAACAGCATATAAAAAACACCCTTATAGAAATGGATGAGAAGTATAACAGAAAGTTCGAGGAATTGAGTAAATCAGTGAATGATACCCTAGGAAAGCAAGGAAAAACAATCAAGCAGATAATGGAAACAGTTCATGATTTGAAAAATGAAATGGAGGCAAAGAAGAAAACACAAAGAGAGGGCCAGCTGGACATGGAAAATCTAGGTAAACGAACAGAGACTACAGAAACAAGCATGACCAGCAGAATACAAGAGATAGAAGAAAGATTCTCAGAGTCTGAGGATAACATAGAGAAAATAAATGCACTGATCAAAGAAAACAGCAAAAAAAGACCAAACCTAAGAATAATTGGAGTAGAAGAAGGAGAAGAAGTGCAGCTCAACAGTCCAGAAAATATACTTAACAAAATTATAGAAGAAAACTTTCCCAACCTGAACAAGGATGTACCTATGAAGGTTCAAGAGGCATACAGACCCCCAAATAGGCTGGATCAAAAAAAAAAAAAAACATCCCCTCGCCATATAATAATCAAAACACAAAATATACAGAATAAAGAAAGAATATTAAGAGCCGCAAAGGAAAAGGCCAACTTACTTATAAAGGTAAACCTATCAGACTTACACCTGATTTCTCTATGGAAACCATGAAAGCCAGAAGGTCATGGATAGATGTACTGCTAAAACTAAGAGACCATGGATGCAAGCCCAGACTACTATATCCAGCCAAGCTTTCATTCACCATAAATGGAGAAAAAAAAATTTCCAGGATAAAAACAAATTTAAGCAATATGTAGCCACAAGTCCAGCTTTACAGAAAATAATAGAAGGAAAATCACTAACCAAGGTGTCCAACAAAGACCTCAATAACTCAGACATCTAGAGAACCTTCACCAGCGCAACTCAAAGAAGGGAAACAAACAAACCCTACTACTAAAAAAGTGACCGGAGTTAACAACCACTGGTCATTAATATCACTTAATTGCAATGGGCTCAACTCACCTATAAAAAGAAACAGGCTAAGAGATTGGAAATGAAACAAGATCCAACCTTCTGCTGTCTACAAGAAACACACCTCAACCACAGAGACAGGCACCTACTCAGAGTAAAGGGCTGGGAAAAGGCTTATCAAGCAAATGGACCTAAGAAACAAGCAGGTGTGGCCATACTAATTTCTAACAAAGTTGACTTCAAACTCAAATCAATCAGAAGAGATGGAGAGGGACATTTTATACTCATAACAGGAAAAATTCATCAGGAAAATATCTCAATCCTGAATATCTATGCACCTAATATAAAAGCACCCACGTATGTAAAAGAAACATTGCTAAAATTCAAGGCAGCCATCAAACCGCACACACTAATAGTAGGAGACTTCAACACTCCTCTTTCACTGATGGACAGGTCAATCAGACAGAAACCTAACAGAGAAATTAGAAAATTAATGGAGGTAATGAAGCAAATGGACTTAATAGACATCTATAGAATATTCCACCCAAGAAAGAAAAGAATATACTTTTTCTCTGCACTCATGGAACCTTCTGGAAAATTGACCACATACTCGGTAACAAAGCTAACTTACACAGCTACAAAAATATATTACTAACCACCTGTGTCTTATCAGACCAAAATGGATTAAAGTTAGAATTCAACAACAATGCTACCCCCAGAAAGCCTACAAACTCATGGAAACTGAATAGTCAACGACTGAACCATACCTGGATTAAGGAGGAGATAAAGAAAGAAATTAAAGTCTTCCTTGAATTCAATGAAAATAAAGAAACGACATATTCGAACTTATGGAACACTATGAAAGCAGTCCTAAGAGGAAAGTTCATCGCACTAAGTGCCCACTTAAAGAAAACAGAGAAAGCACATATTGGAGACTTAACAGCCCACCTGAAAGCTCTAGAAAAAAAGAAGCAGACTCACTAGGAGGAGTAGAAGACTGGAAATAATCAAACTGAGGGCTGATATCAACAAAATAGAAACACAGAAAACAATCCAAAGAATCAATGAATCAAGAAGCTGGTTCCTGGAGAAAATCAACAAGATTGGCAAACCCCTATCCAAACTAATCAAACGGAAGAGAGAAAATTTGCAAATTAATAAGATCAGAAATGAAAAGGGGGACATAACCACAAACACAGAGGAAATTCAGAGAGTCATTAGATCTTACTACAAAAGCTTGTATGCCACTAAACTGGAAAATGTAAAAGAAATGGACACTTTTTTAGATAAATACGATTTACCAAAATTAAATCAGGATCAGGTGAACAATCTAAACAGACCTGTCAGTCGCGAAGAACTAGAAGCTGTTATCAAAAACCTCCCTACCAAACAAAGCCCAGGGCCAGATGGTTTCAATGCGGAATTCTACCAGAACTTCCAAGAAGACCTAATATCTATACTCCTCAATGTATTCCACAATATAGAAACAGAAAGGTCATTACCAAATTCCTTTTATGAAGCTACAGTTACTCTGATACCAAACCACACAAAGATTCAACCAGGAAAGAGAATTACAGGCCAATCTCACTCATGAATATCGACGCAAAAATCCTCAACAAAATACTGGCAATCCGAATCCAAGAACACATCAGAAAAAATATCCATTATGATCAAGTAGGCTTCATTCCTGAGATGCAGGGCTGGTTCAACATACAAAAATCTATCAATGTAATCCATCATATAAATAAACTGAAAGAAATAAACCATATGATCATTTCATTAGATGCTGAAAAAGCATTTGACAAAATTCAACATCCATTTATGTTAAAAGTCTTGGAGAGATTAGAGATACAAGGGTCATACTTAAATATAGTAAAAGCTATATACAGCAAGCCAACAGCTAACATCAAATTAAACAGAGAGAAACTCAAAGCCATCCCACTTAACTCAGAAACACGACAAGGCTGCCCACTTTCGCCATACCTCTTCAATACAGTGCTTGAAGTTCTAGCAATAGCAATAAGACAGCATAATAGGATCAAGGGGATTCGAATTGGAAAGGAAGAAATTAAACTTTCGTTATTCGCAGATGATATGATAGTGTACATAAGCGACCCCCAAAATTCTACCAAAGAACTTTTACAGCCGATAAACAGCTTTAGTAATATGGAAGGATAGAAGATCAACTCCAAAAAATCAGTCGCCCTCCTATACTCAAAGGATATGGAAGCAGAGAGGGAAATCAGAGAAGCTTCTCCATTCATGATAGCCACAAACAGCCTAAAATATCTTGGGGAAAATCTAACCAAGGAAGTGAAAGATCTATTTGACAAGAGCTTTAAGGCATTGAAGAAAGAAATTGAAGAGGATACCAAAAAATGGATGGACATCCCTTGCTCTTGGAGTGGGAGGATCAACATAGTAAAAATGGCAATTCTACCAAAGGCAATTTATAGAGTCAATGCAATCCCCATCAAGATCCCATCAAAATTCTTCACAGATCTGGAGAGGACAATAATCAACTTTTTATGGAAAAACAAAAAACCCAGGATAGCCAAAACAATCCTATACAATAAAGGATCTTCTGGAGGCATTACCATCCCTGACTTCAAATTCTGTTACCGAGCTACAGTAATGAAAACAGGGTGGTACTGGCATTAAAACAGAGAAGTCGACCAATGGAATCATATAGAAGACCCGGACTTTATCTCACAAACCTATGAACACCTCATTTTCGATAAAGGAGCTAAAAGTATACATTGGAAGAAAGAAAGCATCTTCAACAAATGGTGCTGGCACAACTGGATGTTAACCTGTAGAAGAATGAAAATAGACCCATATCTATCACCGTGCACAAAACTCAAGTCCAAATGGATGAAAGACCTCAATATCAGCCCGAAACCACTGAATCTGATAGAAGAGAAAGTGGGCAATACCCTACAACAGATGGGCACAGGCGATCGCTTCTTAGGTATAACCCCAGAAGCACAGACATTAAGGGAAGCATTGAATAAATGGGACCTACTGAAACTGAGAAGCTTCTGTAAAGCAAAGGACACTGTCACTAAGACAGAAAGACAACCTACTGACTGGGAGAAGATCTTCACCAACCCCGCAACAGACAAAGGTCTGATCTCCAAAATATATAGAGAACTCAAGAAACTAGACTTTAAAATGCTAATTAACCCAATTAAAAAATGGGGCGCTGAACTGAACAGAGAATTCTCAACAGAAGAAGTTCAAATGGCCAAAAGATACTTAAGGTCATGCTCAAATCAACCTCCTTAGCGATCAGGGAAATGCAAATCAAAACAACTTTGAGATATCATCTTACACCTTTAAGATGGGCTAAAGTCAAAAACACCAAGGATAGCCTTTGCTGGAGAGGCTGTGGAGGAAGGGGTACCCTCATCCATTGCTGGTGGGAATGCAATCTTGTGCAACCACTGTGGAAGTCAGTGTTTCGGTTTCTCAGGAAATTCGGGATCAACCTACCCCTGGACCCAGCAATACACCACTCCTGGTAATATACTCAAGAGAAGCTCTATCACATGTCAAAAGCATTTGTTCAACTATGTTCATAGAAGTATTATTTGTAATAGCCAGAACCTGGAAACAACCTAGTTGCCCTTCAATGGAAGACTGGATGAAGAAAGTATGGAATATATACAAACTAGAGTACTACACTGCGGTAAAAAACAATGACTTCTCGAATTTTGCATGCAAATGGATGGAAATAGAAAACACTATCCAAAGTGAGGTAAGCCAGACCCAAAAAGATGAACATGGGATGTACTCACTCATAATTGGTTTCTTGCCATAAATAGGGTTCACGGAGTCTACAATAGGTGAATCTAAAGAAGCTAAGTAAGAAGGTGAACCCAAGGAAAAACATATAGTTATCCTCTTGGATAAGGGAAGTAGACAAAATTGCCAGGGAGAAAAGTGGGATCTTGGGGGTGGGGTGGGATGGGGGTTAGGGGAGATGGGGAGAGAAAAGGTAGAAGGAAAGGAGGGGGGACTTGGGGAAACGGGAGGATCGGGATAAAGGAAGGTTGGATAGGGGAGCACAGAACCACAATTCTTAGTTAAGGGACCCAGTTTAGGGTGGGCAGGAGACTTGACCCTAGAGGGGCTCCCAGGTACCCAAGCTGAGGTCCCCAGTTAGTTCCCTGGGCAGCTGAGGATAGGGAACCTGAAATGACCCTACCCTAGAGCAATACTGACCAATATATTGCATATCATCCTAGAACTTGCATCTGACGATGGATGGAGATAGAGACAGAGACCCACACTGGAGCACTGGTCTGAGCTCCCAAGGTCCCAATGAGGAGCAGAAGGAGTGAGAACGTGAGCAAAGAAGTCGGGACCACGAGGAGTGCACCCACCCACTGAGACAGTGGAGATGATCTACTGGGAGCTCACCAAGGCCAGCTGGACTGTGACTGAAAAAGCATGGGTTAAAACTGGACTCTCGGAACATGGCGAACAATGAGGGCTGATGAGACGCCAAGGACAATGGCACACGGTTTTGATCCTACGCAATGTGCTGGCTTGGTGGGAGCCTAGCCAGTCTGGATGTTCACCTTCCTAGATATGGATGGTGGGGGGAGGACCTAGGACTTACCACAGGGCAGGGAACCCTGACAGCTCTTTGGACTGGAATGGGAGGGGGAGAGGAGTGGGGGGAAGGGGAGAGGGGTGGGAGGAGGGGGAGAAGAGTGGGAGGAGGGGGAGAAGAGTGGGAGGAGGGGGAGGGAAATGGGAGGCTGGTGGGAGGAGGAAATTTGTTTTTTTTCTTTTCTTTATACTCCTTTTATTAATAAAAAAATTTAAAAAAAATTATCCATTATGATCAAGTAGGCTTCATCTCAGATATGCAGGGCTGTTCAACATATGTAAATCTATCAAGGCAATCAATCATATAAATACTCAAAGAAAAAAAACATATGGTGATTTCATTAGATGATGAAAAAGCATTCGACAAAATTCAACATCCCTTTATGATAAAAGTCTTGCAGAGATTAGGGACACAAAGGTCATACCTAAATATAATAAAAGATATGTACATCAAGCTGACAGCTAACATTAAATTAAATGGAGAAAAACTCAAATCCATCTGACTAAAATCACAAACTCGGCAAGACTGTCCACTCTTCCACATAGTGCTTGAAGTTCTAGCAAAAGCAATAAGACAACATAGGCGGATCAAAGGGATTCCTATTGGAAAAGAAGAAGTTAAACTTTCGTTATTTGCAGATGATATGATAGTATACAAAAGCAACCCCAAAAACTCTACCAAGGAACTCCTATAGCTGATAACCATCTTTAGTAATGTGGCAGGATACAAGATCAAATCCAAAAACTCATTTGCCTTATAATACAATAACGATAAGGAAGCAGAGAGGGAAATCAGAGAAGCATCAACTTTCACAATAGCCGCAAATAGCATAAAATATCTTGGGATAACTCTAACCAAAGAAAGAAAAGATATATTTGACAACAACATTAAGGCTTTGAAGAAAGAAATTGAAGAGGATACTAGAAAATGGAAGGATCTCCCTTGCTCTTGGATTGCGAGGATCAACATAGTAAAAATGGCAATTCTACCAAAGGTAATCTATAGATTCAATGTAATTCCCATGGAAATTCTTCACAAACCTTGAGAAGAAAATAATCAACTTTATATGGAAAAAACAAAGAACCCAGGATAGCCAAAACAATCTTATACCATAATAGATCATCTGGAGCCATTGCCATCCCTGACTTCAAACTCTATAACAGAGCTTCAGTATTGAAAACACCTTGGCATTGGCAAAAAAACAGAGAAGTCGACCAATGTAATCGAATAGAAGATCCGGACTTTAACCCACAAAGCTATGAACACCTGATTTTTGATAAAGTAGCTAAAAGTATAAAATGGAAAAAGAGAGCATCTTCAACAAATTGTGCTGCTAAAACTGGATGTCAATCTGTAGAAGAATGAAAATTGATCTATATCTATCACCATGCACAAATCTCAAGTACAAATGGATTCAAGACCTCAATATCAGTCTGAACACACTGAATCTGATAGATGAGAAAGGGGGATGTATTCTACAACACATGGACATAGGAGACCACTTCCTACATATAACCACACACACACAGGGAATTTTGAATACAAATTTTTTTTTGTTTTCAGAGACAGAGAGTCTTATACTATTTTGGGAAATGCAGAAAGGTCATTGACTCTTGCGGGAAGCACGGGATATCAAGAGTCAACTGAGTAATTAGAGAAGCCTGAACATTTTCCTGATAATATCTTTATGGGAATTTCGAATATCAATGTTTTGCAGGTCAGGAAGCAGTGTGATCAATCTCCAACATGCTAGGAGGCAATCCTCAGCTAGGTTCTGAACCAATTCAGCTAACTCCTTCTGATTCTTTCTTTATTTTCTTTATTTCTGCTGATCAAGTTAAGGCACATACACTGGGTTTAGGGCAATGCTAGATGTTCTAATGCTCTAAAACTTTAGGCACCTAGGTTGTTTTATTTTTGGGCAGAGACTTTGAGGTCAGAAGATTTGGATAAGAAACATTCTGAACCTCTAAGACAGAGGGAATTGATCTTTCACCCACTAGTAGGTCAAGGGCAATATTTGTACTAAAAAGCACATGCTATTCTCAGTGGGTAAGAATAGATTGTATATCATTTTCTATGTAGAAACTGTGACTTATTAATAATCAGATGCAAAACATCTTCCATTTTTATATTCAGATGGACCAATCTGGTGCCTTAATATGCATCTGAGATAGCCAAAAATGGAAATCAAATGTTTAACGGGCATTTGATGAGAAAGAAAAGTTATAGACTTCTGTTATTCATGTGGGCCACAGAGTAGAAAAATATGAGGCTGGCCTGTAAATAAGAAGATGTAATTACGGCATGATAAAAGGCAGTAGGACCCACAATCTCCCCTTGATATGTGCATCTTTAGAACTTCAGTTTGACAGGCTCTTAAGGTTTGAAGCCTCCATGGGCAGAAGGATTGTGTTTGTGTCTTCCTGGGGCAGAAGCTGAAGTTCTAACTTAATCTACATTAGAGGGCACATTTCTGAATTCCCTCTGCTCACAAGGAGCAAATCTGAGGATCAGTGATTTAGATGTTTAATTCTTGTGGCTCTCACTTTCAGATTGCAAAATTCTGAAGCTGCCTTCTCCATAGGAAAATCTAAAGCCCCTTTGGTCACATTGATATGTTCTGATGCCTTCTTGAGGGGGGGAGGTTAGAACTTAGGCTTTTTTGTGAGTCCCGTTACCTTTTATTCTGGCAGGATCCTCATCATAAGCATTTCCTAAACACAGGTCTAAATGCAGAAACAAAAATCCAAAATATTCAGGCATCTGAGAAATTCATTTGGTTAAACACATTTCACTGATTTAAAAAAGGCAGATCTTCAAAGCTAGAGAGATGGCTCAGTGGTCAAGAGCACTGCCTGCTTTTCTAAAGGTCCTGAGTTCATTCCCAGCAACCACATGGTGGATTACAACCATCTGTAATGAGATCTGGTGCTCTCGTCTGACCTGCAGGCATGCAGGCAGGCATAATACTACTTAGTTTTTCACAGTGGAATCTTTTCCAGACTGTATGGGACTAAACATGATTATCTATGGCCTCCTAGGACAGAAGGGTTATGTATGGGCATCCCATGTTCATATTGAAAGCCTGTGGATCTGCCTTGGTAAGTGATGGAAGGTCTCAGTTCCACTACTTCAGGTAGCTATGTCGGAAATTTCCTTGAACAACAGAGAATGATGTGGCACTCCTTTTTGGAATTGGTGAATATATGAGTCCCCATTGTACAGAAATCGAAGCCTTGCTCCAGTCTCTGGCACCAGAACAAAGTCTATGTCCCTCTTGGATAGAAAGTGTGTGTTTAAAATCCTGCTTTGTAGAAACAGGATGTCTCACAGCATTGCTTCTGGGCGATGAGAAAGACATGACTCATCACTATCAATGGGAATGTCTCCATCTGTAGATGAACTAAAGCTTTCTTGTGCTTCAGTGGAAGATTTGATGACTTCTTGAGTATATGGTGAATGACTGAATGTTGTTCTGGTATAAATAGAACAAACACTGAAGTCCCATGAGTAGATGAAAAATGTCTTAATGAGAGGGAGTAGTTGCTATGCCTTTTTCTGTAGAAGTGGATGCTTCTATGCTCTCTTTTGGAGTAACATTTTGTTTCTTGTCCCTTTTGGCAGATGAAGCCTGTCTAAATCCTCTTTGTGACAAAGATAGATGCTTACAGCCCCCATGTTCTCTATGGGAAGCATGAACATCTGCTTTGTTAGAACCTGTTCCAATAGAGTTTTGATAGATCTTGAATGTTTATGGCTGCCTTGGGAGGAAGCAATACTTCTCCCACTATCCTCATGAGATCATGAGGATCTGCAGACTCCCTTAAAGATGTAAGTTTCTATGCATTCTTGAGGAGTAGGTTTTGGTTTCTGGTCATATTTGGAGCATGAATGCTTGGACTCTGTTTTGGACAAGGAGCATATGAGGCAGCCCTCATGTTCTGAATGGGAAACATGAACAACTGCTTTGTTAGAGGGGACCTGTTCCTAATTGATTTTGGTAGTTTTGGAATATCTAGGAATTCCATGGGAAGAAGGAGAAAATCTGAGGTCCTCCTCATAAGATTGAGATGATCTCCAAACTCCCTTTGCAGAAGTAGTAGTGAGGCTCTCTTTGGGCTCAGTTTTAAGCCTTAGAGTAATGTTTTTAGAAACCTAATCTCTGCCTGCCTTTGGGGAGAATGCTGAAATTTCCAGCCTTCATCTTCTGTTGGGATAGATTTGAGGCATGATTCTTTAGAAGCAAGTTTTGATTTTGTGTTCTTTGATTTCAAATGTTTGGAGCCACCTTGTTAAGAGGGAGAACATCTTTGATACTTTTTAGGAGGGGAACTAGATCTGAAGTTCAATTCTGATGATACATGGTGTGAGACACTCCTTGGAGTAGTAGTGGTAGAAAGTGAGTCCTTTCTGATATATATGGAAGATGTGAGCCTATTTCTGGCAGAGTGAATGATTTTAAGGCATCAAGTTCTAAAAGTAAATATCTGATGATTCATTTAAGAAATGGAGCATGCTCCACTATTGTTTTGGTAGAATTGGAAAATCTATGGCTTTTATTGGGATAAGAGTAATATCTCAGGCAGTCTCCATGAGAAGGAATAGGAATGAATCTTTCATGTGCACAAGTGGACATTCCCAAAGATACCATTGAAAAGATAGTTTCCACTCTTTCTTGGGTAGATGGTATAGGCTCAACAAGCCCTTGGGGTTGTGTGGGATTTCCAAAGGTATCATAAAGAGGTTTTGAGGGCTCCAGATACTTGTGGTCTTATACTGACTGGCCTAGAGTAAATTTTTCAGAATGCCAATGTCTCAGAGCCCCTAAAAAGTGTGGTAAAGTATCTAGAGCACCTGACCAGGTTCTGAAGTCTTACAAACCTCTTTTGCTGTTGGAAAAGTTTCTGAGTTCTCTGGTGTAAGGGAAAGTTGCAGAGTCTGCACTGAAGGCGCTTGATATTCTAAGGAATCTTGGGAAATTGTTGAAGTTTCTGTAAGCCCAATGCAAGAATATGGTATATCTAGAAAACTTTGGGTAAATGGTGGGGTTTCTCTTGTCCCCTTAATCAGAGTGAGCAAGTACAAACATTCCTGGATCAGATGATGACTGTCTTAAAGGCTTATGGTTTAAAGAATGGCCTAAAACCTCTTAGGTGACTAAGAATTATCTGGAGATTCTTGAGCAGATGATGAACATCCAAATGATTCCTATGCTGATACAGAAATTGCGAGAGCCTCTTGTGAATGCAATGGATTTCCTGTATAGCTTTGCTGATTGGGTGAATCTCCTTGTACACCTGAAGATATTTCCTAACTACCTTTTGATGAGGAGGAGAATGAACAATTCCCAGATGCAGGATGAGTGGGTCTTAGAAAACCTTGGTCAGAAAGAGAAGGTCCCAGAGATTCTTCCAAAAACACTGATGGTCTAAATTTTTTCTTTTTCAGATACAGATGGTCCTATAGTCCTTTGGAGAGAGAAAGAAATTTTGTGAGTTTCTAGGATAGATGGAAAGGTTTATGAAATTCCTGGGTAAGAGTCTGATATATTACTAGCTTCATGGTAGATGACAAAGGTTCTGATGTCTCTGGCATAAGGGGAGCCTCTTTTAGACTCTGTACAGAAGGAGCCATATGTGCTAGAGCATTTTGTGCATGTGCTGAAGTTTCTATATTCCCCTGAGTAGAAGATGTCTCTTCTGGAGTGCTATGGGTAGATGGTGGTGTTTCTCATGGCCATTTGAATATTCAGATAGTCCAAGATTTCCTAGACAGGATAATGATAATGATAATAACTGTTCTGAATGCCTTTGTTCCAAACAAGTGCCTGAAGCATATTTAGGTGACAAGGAAGTATCTGGAGACCCAGAAGCATTTATTGAATATGTATCTGCTGATATAGACCATCTCAGAGCCTCTTGTGAGTTGAATAAATTTTGCTTAGGTTTGATGAGATAGTGAATCTCCTTGTACACCAAATGATATGTTCTGATAACTTTGTTCTGAGGGGGAGAGTTACCCTGTCCCAGATGCAGGTGGAGTGGAACCCATAGATGCTTGTTCAGGAGGAGAAGGTCCCAGGGATTCCTCCAGAAATACCGCTGGTCCTAAAATTTCTTTCTCAGATACAAGTGGTCCCAGAGTTCTTTGGCAGAGAATGAAATTTCCAGACATTGGTAGGCAGATGGAAAAGTTTCTGACATTCTTGGGGAAGAATCTGATATTTTACAAGCCTCTTTGGTAGATTACAACAGTTCTGATATGTCTCTGGCAAAAGGGGAGTCTGTTTTAGAATCTGCACTGAAAGAGGCAGATGTGCTAAAGAATTTTGCGCAGGTGGTGAAGTTTCTATAATCCTTTAAGTAGAAGATGGTATTTCTAGAGTTCTATGGGTAGATGGTGGTGTTTCTAGTGTCCCCTGTGAATACTCAGCGCAATATATCCTGATAATGCTTGCCTTGGAAAGGATTGCCTTTGATGACCTTATTCAAAACAAGCACCTGAAGACTTTTCAAGTGACAAGGAAGTATCTGGAGAACAATAAACAAATTGTGAGTTTCCAAAAGACTCTTGTGCTGATATGGACATTCCTTGAGCTCCTTGTGTAGACCATATATTTCCTGGAGAGTTTGCTGCAGTGGTTTCATAAAATCATCTTTTCACATAAACACATTTTTTTAAACCTATGTATATTAATGAAATTCTATCAGGCCCCATTTGAGATGAGGCAGTTTTCACAAAGTGTTGGTCAGATTGAGAAAATCCCAGAGCTCTGTAGGAAATTGTTGGTGATCTCAGGATCACTTGTTCAGTTATAGAAGGGCCTGTGCACCTTTGGCAAATGTTGAAAATTTCAGTGTCTCTAAAATAGATGTCTGAGGTTCTATAGACCTTGAGAGAGATTTCAAAGTACTATAAAACTCTTCATGAAATGGCAAAGGATCTGTTGTCTCTTAAGCAAATTTGGGAGGTACCCAGAGACCACTCCAATGAAGTCTGAATTTCTAAAACACTTTGAGCTAATAATGGTGCTGTTACTATAGAATTTTGGATAGATAATGGAGTTTTCCTAGCACCTTGTTTAGATAGTGATGTTCCTAAAGGATCTTTTGAAGATTGAGAAAGTCCACAATCTTGTGGAATAGACGATGAATGTACAAAAACCTCTTGAACTAAAGAAGGGTCTAGATCCTCTTGAGAAGATATGAACATTTCTAGGGATTTTTGTACAGACTTTGAATGTCCTACAAATGCTTGTGCTGATATTGAAGTTCCAAGAGCCCTTTGCATGGATAATGACTCTGCTAAACAGCCTTACTGAAGTGGTGATGATCCTAGAATCACTTTGGTAGCTATAAACAATAATTAAAACTATTGAGCTGATAATAAATATTGGGAGGTCCCTATTACAGGTGAAGTAGGTCTCACTGAACACTTAGAAGATGGAAAAGATTGAACAGATTTTTTGAGAGATGATGATTCCTAAATTTGTTGGTCAGAATCACAAGAGAACAGAGCACTTTGGGCAGATATTGAATGTCCCAGAGTTTCTGGGAGAGGTGTCAAAGTTTCTATATTCACAGATAAAGATTCTGAATATTTCAACACCATTTGGGGAGATGTAAAAGTTTCTGATAACTGTGGAATTTATCGGGTATGTCCAAACTACCCTGAGAGTCAGGTTGAAGTTCCTCAGCATGATGCACATTTAAAGAACATTCTATATTTTTCTGGAGAGAATATGTTGTTTCTAGAGTAACTTGAGAAGATGAAAAATTTTGCAATATTCCCAGGGCAGGGAAAAATGTGTTTCTTGTAGGACAGATGGGTACTGTGCCACAGACCCTTGATTATATAAAGTATCTTGCACTTTGTGGGACAATCTGGATGATTCTGGAGACTCTTGGACAAATGCACAATGTCCTAGAGACTCTTGTCCTGATACAGACAATCACATCGTTCCTTGGACAAATAATGAACATCCTTCATAGGCCTTCTGATGTGGTGTTTATCCTAGAGTCACTTTTGTGGATAAAGACACTTTTTACCACACTTAGTTTTGAGGAGAATGTACCAGAGTACCTGGTGCAGGTGGGGTAGGTGCTGGAGACTCTTGGGAAGATAGAGAATGTTTCAGAGAAGTTCGGAGATTTGGTGAAGATGCTGTATGCTTCTATGAAGGTGTGTACAGTTCTTATTTACTTTGAGAGGATAGATAAAAGCTCCCAGCATCTTGGAGTGTGTAAATGTAAAGTCTTTGTGTCCTTGAGGCAGATAGAAATTTTTCTACAGGCCCTGGGGTAGACAGAGCAGTTTGCACACCCCCCCCCCCCCCGGGCAGATGGCCAGTCTTTTAATTCACCCTTTGAAAATTAAGATTTCCCTCAGTTCCCAGGGAAAGAGATCATCATTAGCATATGGCAAAGTTTCTGTTCTCCTCTGATTAAAGACCATTTCCTACACCTCTGGGGAAGACATAGGTGTTCTGGGAACACCCTGGATAGACACACGACGTCTCAGAGTCCATGAAACAGATGGAGCCATTCCTAAATCCACTTTGGCAGGTGGCAAAAATCCTAGAGTCACTGGAGTAGAAGATGAAGATCCCAAATCCCCTCTTGAGGAATTGCATAACACTAGATTGCCATGTGCACAGGTATAAACTTCCAGAGTCATTTTCTACATGAAGAAAGACAAGATTCCACAGCTTCTAATAAAGATAATGAATGTCTGGAACACACTTGAACAGATAAGACAATTTCCACTGACTCTATGTAAGATGATAGAATTTCTTGCCCAGAAAAAGAAATCACCATTTGCCCTTTTCAAGAAGGCACAGATCCAAAAGGATACGAAGCAGATGAATCTGCTTGTTGAACCCTTTGGGCAGACTTCCAATATCCAAGTCATCACAGAGAATGAAATAGAGGGTCCTAGAAAGGGTTTCATAGGTTTAGAGTAACCAAAATTTCCTTCTTCAGACAGGGAAGAATTCAAAAGGTAGTAGAAAGAATGGAAATAACTCAAGTTTTCTGGGCATTTACAAAATGTTCCAGAGGCACATCAGATACCACATGTCGTCTGGTAGTTAACAGTTTTGCATACACCTGGTAAAGATGATGATTATCGTTGGGAGTCCCAGGGAGTTAGCAAAAGTTCTACAGAATTTTGTGCTATGATAGAAATTATTGGAGACCATGGAACAGATTTCAAAGTTTCTACCATTTTTTGGCATGCTGGCTATATCCCTGAGACAGTGGGGTAGATGATGAATATGCTAATATACTTGTGCAGAATTGAACTGTGATAATGTATGTTGTGTATGTGAGGAAGTTCCTGAGAGCCCTTGAGCACGTAGGATGTCCTAGACTCCTTTGTGCAGATGTGGCCAGACTCTTGTGTAAATTGACAGGAACCTACAGTTTCTTGAGCACATTGAAAAGTTGCTTAACTTCCCTGGTAAAATGAGTAAATTCCCAGAGTCTCCTGAGGACTAGGTTCATAATGTACTGAACTTCCTACATGAGATGGAAAAGTTTCCGATGTCTCTCTTTTATGTGACATTGCCCATGATAACAATTTTTGAAATTTACTTGGATGTCTGCAAAAGATATCAAAGGCCCCAGAGTTCCATTTGAAGTGTTGATGGACTAAGTTCTAGAGGCAGATGAGCAGAGATTAGAAATGCTGGATTATTTGGGACAAATGATGAAAGTCTTCTAGGCACTTTATTAAATGGTGAAGACTATCTAGGAGATGGGACAGATAGAGAGTTTACCACAGGCTCTATGACAGAAGACAAATGGCTGAGATTCATTTGGGCAAGTTAAGATGATTCTAGATACCAGAGAAACAATGTAAAGGATAATAGTTCTTCTTGAGGAAATGAAAAAATTCACAGAGTTACTTGTGCACACAAAGAAATTTTCAGAGATTATCCAAAATATAGAAAATGTTCAGGATATCCTGAAATTGCAGAAATTTGGAACATTCCCCAAGAACCAGGGGCAGATATTCCAGTACCTCAAAGAGAGGACAAAGAACAGAGTGTGCTCTTTTATGATTAGGAAGTATTCAGAAATCCTGGGGCAAATGGATGATGCTCTAGAGAATTTTGCACAGACTGAGAAATTTTCTGAGGGTTTGGAATGAAGCAGGATGTTTCCTAGTTCCTTGATTATATAGAAATATCACTATCTTTCCATGTTCAGTCACAGATATGGCCAAACCCTTGGGGGAATAACAAGTGTTCACTGACCCTTCTGAAGCATGACACTCACAAAAACCTCTGACTGGATTGCAAATATTCTAACAGTGTCTGTGTATTTTGAATAAACCTCAGAGGTCCTGTCCTTGATGCAAATGGTCCTACAGTATGTTTTATAGGTGTCAAATTTCCAGTTGTGCCTTTGGCAGGTAAGAGAATCTCTGCAGTGCTCTGGGAAGCAGAAGAATTTTCTAAGAGTTCCTTGTGCAGAATTGGAAATTTTCTGAGTTCCTAGTGATGGTGGTCATATTCACAGTCATTTCATCAGAACAAGAAGATGGTGGAGTTGTTTATCTTGATGAAAAAACATCCAGATGCCCTGGTACAGATGGAATGTTCCTCTATTCACTTGGGTAGATAGGGAATTTAAATATGGCCATGGGACTGCTTTGAAAAGTGCAGAAAGTTGTAGAGTCTCTTCAGCAAATCATGATATATTCAGCATTTCCTCAGATGACATAACATGTTTCCGAGGCCCATGGGCAGGATTCAAAGGCCTTAGATTACCTTGGCCAAAAGGGAAAAAAAATTCTGCAGATCTTTGGACAGAAGTAAAAAATCATCTAAGCACTAGAGTTGGTGACAAAGCTCCTATAATGCTTGTAGCAGACTGAGAAGTTTTCACAATCTCTCTCACACATAAATCATGTCCCAAGGATTTCCGGGAATATTGCTGTTGTCTCCAAATTTTTGAAGAATATACTGAATGTTTTGAAGACCTTTGCATAAATGACAAAGAACTTGGGACAGGCAAAGTTACCTCTGTGGCTGTGGAGAGTACCTTAGGCAATTTAGAAAGTAGCAAAGTTCCTAGAGACCATGGGTTAGATAAAGGATTTTCCTGAGCACCTGGAGAAGATGAAAAATGTTTTATGTGCTCTAGTGAAGAAAAAAATTTCCCTGAGGTTTCTGGCTAGATTTGTAATGTCCTGTAGTCCTTCTAGTATGTTGGGTAGATGAAGAAAATTATTTAGACTATTGTAAAGAATTTGGATGTTTTAAAGCCCTATTAGAAGGTGCCAGAGTCCCTACAATTTATTGTGTTAACACAGATAGATTTAGAGACACTTGTTCAGATAGTGAAGATCCTAGATTCTGGGGCAGATGCCCCAAATCCAACAGTTCCTTGTGTAGGTAAAGAAATTATCAGTAGCCTTTGAGCAGGTGGAGAAACACTGAGTTCCTTATGGGCACTTTGATTACCCCCTAACTTAGAAAGTGGATGTCCTTCAGTGCTCTGGGCCTGTGTGGGCTTTGCCAAAGTGGGTTCTGTATAAGAAAAATATTTTTCAGGAATTTGAGTAGTAGGTGAAGGTTTCAGCATCACCTGCCCTGATGTGTTCACTTCAAGAGCTTCTTATGAAGATAATCAAAATTCATTATGTTTTTGCAAAGATGGAGAAGGTACTAGACTCGCTTATGTTAGAGAGGAACGTCTTTGAGTCATTGGTGTTGGTGGCAATGTGCAAATTGAAACATTCCAAAATCACCTGGAATAGAAGACAGATGGCTATGTGTGCACTGGTCAAACTTGTACAGTCCCAACTATTCTTGGGAAGATGCTGACTGTCGTAGTGATTGTTGGTTATATGGTGAAGAAGCTAGAGTTCACTGAGGAGATATGTAAAGTTGGTCATATAGAAAATGTACTAGATCTTTGGATGTTGATAAAGAAGATTCATGAGATCTAGTGCCTTGTTGAAAAAGGCCTGTATTCCAGAAGGAAACACTAAGGCCCTGTAGGCCCTTTGAAAAAGGGTGATAAATCTGTGCAAACAAGTTTAATAGCTTACTTTGGAAAGATGCTGGTGGACTCGGAATTAATGGGGAAGATGCTGAATGTTCTACAGTCCCTGATCTGGATGAAAAAAACCCAGAGTACCTTGGAGAGAACATAGAATTTTCTCTATGCCATTGATTAGACAAGGATTTGGTTGATTTAGAGTAGTTTGGAGAGGTTTAGGAGCATCGGGTGAGTTCATTTAAACATCTGCCCTGCCATATCTGGAAAACACTGTTCCCTTGTCATTGATCATGTTCTGTGGGACTTGTGCTATAAAACTCATGAACAGACTCACCGGCACACAGACTAAATATGTACATATTGATTCACAATGGTGTGTGGTATGCACACCTATGGTGAATGCACTGAACTTCATAAAATCAGCTAACTAGGGAATCCATAATGCTAGATTGAGTGTGGCAAAGACACCACAAACCACATAATACCAGTATGATATTGATGCCTGATTCCCATCAGGCAATGATCCTGTCCACCTGTAATGGGACAATTTTTTGGTTCCTTTGGTAATTTCAATATTACAATCCATCTACTTTTATTGTGAAATAAACACACACACACACACACACACACACATACACAAAAGTTAATGCACACACACTGATGATGCTAAGAGTCCACTTCAGTTAAATCTGTTCTGGTTTGGCACACAGGCTCTGGCTTCAAAGGTGCTTTGGAGTTTACAGGCCATCAGTGGTGTTCTGGTTTCATTGGTGTGCCTAATTATCCTAGATCCAATTTTATCCTTGCTGATTTTTCTCAAGGGGAAATATGTCCCTATATGTTTATGGAAACATCTGGAAGGTGTCAGTCATGTAGGCCATACCACCTTACTGTGCTGACCCTTCATGTTTCAGAGAAGGAGCCAGTAGCCTAGTGCTGGGCCTTTCTGATACTCACCCAAGTCTATGTTTCAAAGCATGTCTGAGGTCTCCCATCACGTATTACCTTGAAAAGTTGATTGTAAAAACACCAATGGGTCTGTTCTCTTCCATTTAACAGCCCTTGCCTCTGTTTATCTCTCCTTTCAAATTTAACTGTACAAAAGATGAATCCGAGGCACACATTTAACACTTTGCCTGGAAATCTCAGCTGCAGAGCTAGCTTTATTATTTTTTCCATGTAACTACAGGGCATGGCACATTGGAATTCTGTAGCTGCCAGAAGAGGATCTATATTTCCCCACATCCTCTGCACACTCATCAGAGCTGTTTTCTAAGCTCAGTCTTGTTCAGGATTATTTCTATTTCCAACTAGATGATGGGAGATTTCCCATAATGCTCCATGCAGTCAAACTCATTGTCACCTCCTTCAACACCCATGACTCTAGGAAGAGTCTGCCAAAGGCTATGTGTTTCTTCTGCCACCTGCCCACTGTCTGCTTCAAAGACTGTCTGTGAGTTGTTACAGCTGCACTTCAAAGTGGGTAACAATATATGGGTTACTTTATTCTTTGTGGTATGACAGAATGTCCACAAACCTCAGAGTTTCAAAGCACCATCCATTTGCTTACTTGGGGATATGTGAATCACAGTCCAAACAGGTTCAAATGGGGAGTTCTTTGCAGACTTGAAAATTGAAGCTGATGGGGAAGAGTTCACATCTAGCCAGCCAGGTTAGTTAAGGTGTTATATTTAGTAATCAGTTTCTAAACTTAGAAAATTTTATACAATGGGCTGTGCTCAGCATGAAGAGTTCTGGATCCTATAGGCCCCATACACTTCACATGGTGCAATATTTTCTCCATTTTCAAGTCTAGCCATCACTCTGTCAAATGGTTCCCAACCACTCTGAACTCTCCAATTCTTTTCTACCACAAGCTGGAGAAGTAGCTCTGCTTTAAGGGTCTCATCTGATGTTTCTGGCCTTCCAGGATTATCACCACATTCTACAATAGATTGGTAGCTGGCTGTAATTGCATCTGTAAAGACTCCTTGGCATAGCACCAGATTTAACACATGACTGAATTCTTAATTTATTTCAATTGCTGCCATAAAATACCTGAAGGATAAGCAACTCAGGGCAGAATGGGTTGATTTTTGTTTCACAGTTCCCAAGAAATATAGTCTATCTTGATGAGGAAGGCATGGCAAAAAGGGCTAAAAAGAAAATGACTGATTAAATTGTACACATATCAGGAAGCAGAGTAGAGTATGAGAAGGAAGTGAGGTACATTCACAAAGTACACCTTGGGGATATAATTTCCCCAGACCCACTCTGCCCCCTGAAAGTTCCATAAAATTCCCAAAGAGTTGAATTATGGGGAGTTTGAATAGCCCTTCCACAGACATCATTTCTCTGCACTCTTCATACTTCTTGTAACACTGTTGCTCCAAATTAATAGTGGAGGGAACTAGAGAACAAACAGGTAGAGTCAATAGGTAAGGGCAGTACATTTTAGAAACCAAGAATAACTTGCAGGCAATCTCAGTTCCAACCATATGGTCTTGTCCACATGACACCTCACTCCATGAGTGATGACTGCCAGTGAGGAAAAGGAAATAAAAGACAAACAAAGAGACAGTCGCTTGATGAACATTGGGAAATAGTTATGTTCTGATATGAAATATGAAATGTGAGGCTTTGTATAGATACTTTGTAGATCTCACATCACCCTCCTGCATCCCAAAAACTGTTCTGTGATTCTACCAGTATCACCACTGCTATTGCTACTATTATCTTTGATGTTATTTCCTCGTGTCCAACTCTTAGTAATTAACCAAATAAGATCCACAGTGGCCTGAGTAAATGGCATTGCCATACACTGCTGGAAACCAAACCCAGTCCATGGCAACACACCTCAGATGTTGCCTCCCACAGACACATTGGTCCCAGCAGCTTCTAACTCACCTTCTCTTGAATGTCACTGGGATCCTCCAGGCCTTGATCTTGCTCAGCTATGTGTCTGAACTCTGTATCTGCAGCAGCAGGTGGGGACCCGAACAGTTACCACTCCCTGGGTGGTGAAGTGCTGGTGGATATATTTCACAATGGTGCTCACTTTGCTTTTTATCTTTTTCCCATTCACAAAATTGGTCTCATTGGTCTTGGAGACTGTGGGGGAGAAGGCAAGAACATGGGGACACTTCAGCAAGAGACACACCCTACACAGAACTTGACACCAGTGGATGTTAACAACCCTTTTATAGCTCTAATTTATGAAGCATGAGAAGAGCAGAATGGGGACAAAGAGAAATTTGTTAGCACTCATTGGTGACAAACAACTGATAGAACAGCTCCAGGAAAGCCACTTGGTGTCACAAAATACTGACAAGTAAACCTATAAACATAATTTAAAGGAGTTTTGGAACCTCAGCTGCCTTTTGGGAGAGCACTGTTTTCCTTAACTTACCTTTACTTATGTGCTCAAATCACCACTCTTGGAACCCCAGGTTTATCTTATTCCACTCCTGTACAACAAGCATCAAGCATAAAACCTGTTTTTTTTTTTTAGATCTAAAGGCTGAGGACTAAACTCAACAATTGAAGGTCTTGTCCTTCATTGGGTATTGTCTTTGTGTGAAGTTCAAGGGAGGGGCTGAAGAGTCACAGTGAATCACAGATAATGAAGACCAGTGGTTTCATTGTAGACATGAGAAGCCTGAGAACAAATGTGTCATGGCTGGTTGGAGGTGATAACTGTGTGTGTTTGTGTGTGTGTGTGTGTGAGCATGTGTGCCTGCATGAATGTGTGTGTGTGTGTGTGTGTGTGTGTGTGTGTGTAGTGGCCAGGGGTCAACATCAAGAGACATCGAATCCCCCAGGATCCATTTAATTTGTGTTTTGTAACAGGGTGTGTTATTACATCAAAGAGCTCACTGATTGGACAAGAATATCTAGCCATTTTTCTCTTGGTATCCTCCAGTTACTGCCTCCCCAGAGTTTAGATCACAAGCATAAAACCTGTTCTTTATATCTGGAGGCTGAGGACTGAACTCAGGACTTGTGATTATGGATTAAGCACTTCATCAACTCAATCAGCTCCCTGGTGCCTATTTGCAAATCATTGCTCTGTCAAAGAATGATATCTAGAATAAATAGGGATTTACAAACTCAACTATAATGAAATACCTGCAAATGCTGCCCCACATTGATAAAGGACATATATACTGTTTGGTGTATGGAGATCAAAGAGAGTAGGCTAACTTAAGTGGCTAAAGTCCGACCCAGCACTAAAAGGCCTCAAATGTGGCTACAGCAGCTCAGAGACAGGGATGATGGGAGGTTAGACACTTTGTGCCAGAACTTCTGAAGTACTGTAGTTCAAATATACTATTATATGTTTTACCACTATCCATAATAGGGGAACTTACCGGCTCCAACCACAGGGTAATGATAAGAAGTCAAAAATTGGGTTATCAGATTTATATTGGGGTGTCCTACCCCAAGCCCACACAAACACACACTACCATTCTGTGTGAATTTATTTAATAAATTATTTATTTATTGTTGGTTTTTCTGAGGCAGGGTCTCTCAGTGTAGCGTTGGCTGACCTAGAACTCTCTCTGTAGACCAGGCTGGCCTCAAACTCAAACAGATCCTGCACTACTTCCTCAGTGCTGGAATTAAAGACATGAGCCACCACTGCCTGGCATGAATTAAGTTTTCAAATGTTTGAAGAGTTCAATATACTGAAAGCCTTCACTTGACCATTACACACTGCACGAAAGTATAGAATTATCATACACATACACACAATTCTGTACAACAAAAAGAACAATATTAAAAGGCAACAATGCTACAAGTGTCTCATGTCTCACTTGAAATTATCATTCCAGTGACAGCTCCAGGAAGGGCCATTTCTCTTAACTTCTCAATTTTAGTAAATAAATGGTCTGTTTGAGACTTCACTTTGCTATTTTTGGAGGTGAGAAATATGGCAATGAGCCCCAAAAGCTTGCTTTCTCTCAGGGATTTTGCTGTTGAGCCTACAATCATGAAGAGAACCATCGAAACAAGGTTTCCATTTAGAGGAGGACACAGAATAAAGAGATCCACATTATTAAATTCTGCAGAGCCCATGGTGCAGATTCTGATTCATTATATTCTCAGGGAAGCGTGGAAGATGGTCACAAAAGCTCTCCATTTCTGCTTGAGCAATGAGCTGGGAGAAATGGAGTTTATTAAGGTCATTACCCTCCCTGGACTCTGTTCACTCTATGGAGAACATTGTGTCCTGCCTGCAGCCAAGGCAATCTAGACACCGGTCACATTCTTTCTCCCTCAAAAGTTGGTCACACATCCGTAGAACTTTCCCAATACACTTTTCCAAAATTCAGATGTCCCATTTTTTGTGTTTATGAGTTATCCCCAATGCTAATGGGTCAGTGGGCTAAGACACACAGGAAATTCCACCTCAGCTCACTCTGACTGTAACCGTCAGGTACATATTGGCTCTAGTACCATTTGTCTTAAGAACACAAATCACTATTTTGAGAAAATGGGTCAGTTAGGAAAGCACCTGTCTTACAAGGATGAAGACACAGGATCTATTTCAAGAATTTACCATTTAGCCTTTGTTTGCGAGCTAACCAAGCAGCACAGAGTTTCGATCTGGGCACCGAGTGAAACAGCATTGTGGTGAGTGAGTGCTGTGGCACCCGGGAACAGCCCGCCTACCGTTCCTGGCCATCCTACAGGGGCTATATTGCCCAATACCCCCTCTCTCTTCCTATCACATCCAGCTTACATCCAGATCTCCCCACCCCCTGTCTCCCTCCCTCCCTCCCTTCTTTGGGGGTAGAGCGCCTCCCAGCTCAGCTTGCTTGGGCACTGGGACAGAAACCAAAGCTTAGAGAAAAGAGGAGGGCAGTAGCTCCTTTGTACCCATAGCCTGCCTGCAGAAAGCAGGGTGGGCCATTTGTTTGCCAGCTAACCAAGCAGCACGGAGTTTCAATTTGGGCTATCTGGGCACCGAGTGAAACAGCATTGTGGTGAGTGAGGGCTGCGGCACCCAGGAAAGGCATGCCTACCCTTCCTGGCCATCCTACAGAGGCTATACTGCCCAATACCCCCTCTCTCTTGCTATCCCATTCAGCTTACATCCAGATCCCCCAACCCCCTGTCTCCCTCCCTACCACCCTCCCATCTTTGGGGCAGAGTGCCTCCCAGCTCAGCCTGCTTGGGCGCTGGGACCAAACTGAAAGATTAGGGGAAAGGGGAGGGTGGTAGCTCCTTTTTCCCCATAGCCTGCCTGCAGCAAGCAGGGTGGGCCCTTTGTTTGCGAGCTAACCAAGCAGCAGGGAGTTTCGATCTGGGCACCAAGTGAAACAGCATTGTGGTGAGTGAGTGCTGCAGCACCCAGGAACAGCCCGCCTACCTTTCCTGGCCATCCTACAGAGGCTATATTGCCCAATACCCCCTCTCTCTTCCTATCACATCCAGCTTACATCCAGATCCCCCCACCCCCTGTCTCCCTCCCTCCCTCCCACCCTTCTTTGGCGCCAGAGCGCTTCCCAGCTCAGCCTGCTTGGGCACTGGGAACAAACACAAAGCTTAGGGAAAGGGGGGCCAGTAGCTCCTTTGTATTCCATAGCCTGCCTGCAGCAAGCAGGGTAGGCCCTTTGTTTGTGAGCTAACCAAGCAGCAAGGAGGTCCGATCTGGACACCAGGAGAAATATCACTGGGGAGTGACATCACTGGGAAGGTACATCAGTGGGCAGGAAGACCTGATCCTGTAAAGGAAGATCCATAAGAGAGTATTGGGAAGGAGAGATGGGGAGACGCCAATGCAAGAATTCACCCAACAATCTGAAAAACAATACGAAACAACCAGAAACCAGTGACCTCACAACAGGAGGACATGATCACCTTAATCAAGAAGTAGAAAAAACTGACTTCATGAAAGTGATTGACACCCTTAAACAGCATATAAAAAATGCCCTTATAGAAATGGATGAGAAGTATAACAGAAAGTTCGAGGAATTGAGTAAATCAGTGAATGATACCCTAGGAAACCAAGGAAAAACAATCAAGCAGATAATGGAAACAGTTCATTACTTGAAAACTGAAATGGAGGCAAAGAAGAAAACACAAACAGAGGGCCGGCTGGACATGGAAAATCTAGGTAAACGAACAGAGACTACAGAAACAAGCATAACCAGCAGAATACAAGAGATAGAAGAAAGATTCTCAGATTCTGAGGATAACATAGAGAAAATAAACGCACTAATCAAAGAAAACAGCAAGCCCAACAAATTCTCATCACAAAACGTTCAGGAAATATGGGACACAATAAAAAGACCAAACCTAAGAATAATTGGAGAAGAAGAAGGAGAAGAAGTGCAGCTCAACGGTCCAGAAAATATACTTAATAATATAAAAGAAGAAAACTTTCCCAACCTGAAGAAGGATGTACGTATGAAGGTTCAAGAAGCATACAGAACACCAAATAGGCTGGATCAAAAAAAAAACATCCCAATGTCATATAATAATCAAAAGACAAAATATACAGAATAAAGAAAGAATATTAAGAGCCGCAAAGGAAAAAGGCCAACATACTTATAAAGCTAAACCTATCAGACTTACACCTGACTTCTCTATGGAAACCATGAAAGCCAGAAGGTCCTGGATAGATGTACTGCAAAAACTAAGAGACCATGGATGCAAGCCCAGACTACTATATCCAGCCAAGCTTTCGTTCACCATAAATGGAGAAAAAAAAATTTCCAGGATAAAAACAAATTTAAGCAATATGTAGCCACAAATCCAGCCTTACAGAAAATTATAGAAGGAAAATCACTAACCAAGGAGTCCAACAATGACCACAATAACTCAGACATCTAGAGAACCTTCACCAGCGCAACTCAAAAAAGGGAAACACAAAAACCCTACTACTAAAAAAGTGACCGGAGTTAACAACCACTGGTCATTAATATCACTTAATGTTAATGGGCTCAACTCACCTATAAAAAGGCACAGGCTAAGAGATTGGATACGAAACAAGATCCAACCTTCTGCTGTCTACAAGAAACACACCTCAACCACAGAGACAGGCACCTACTCAGAGTAAAGGGCTGGGAAAATGCTTATCAAGCAAACGGACCTAAGAAACAAGCAGGTGTGGCCATACTAATTTCTAACAAAGTTGACTTCAAACTCAAATCAATCAGAAGAGATGGAGAGGGACTTTTTATACCCATAACAGCTACAATTCATCAGGAAGAAGTCTAAGTCCTGAATATGTATGCCCCTAATATAAAAGCACCCACATATGTAAAAGAAACATTGCTAAAATTCAAGGCAGCCATCAAACCGCACACACTAATAGTAGGAGACTTCAACACTCCTCTATCACCAATGGACAGGTCAATCAGACAGAAACACAACAGAAAACTAGAGAATTAATGGAGGTAATGAAGCAAATGGACTTAACAGACATCTATAGATTATTCCACCCAAAGAGGAAAGAATATACCTTTTTCTCTGCAGCTCATGGAACCTTCTGGAAAATTGACCACATACTCTGTAACAAAGCTAACTTACAGAGTTACAAAATAATATTACTAACCACCTGTGTCTTATCAGATCACCATGGATTTAAGTTAGAATTCAACAACAATGCTACCCCCAGAAAGCCTACAAACTCATGGAAGTTGAACAATCAACTACTGAACCATACCTGGATTAAGGAGGAAATAAAGAAAGAAATTAAAGTCTTCCTTGAATTCAATGAAAATAAAGAAACGACATATTCGAACTTATGGAACACTATGAATGCAGTCCTAAGAGGAAAGTTCATCGCACTAAGTGCCCACTTAAAGAAAACAGAGAAAGCACATATTGGAGACTTAACAGCCCACCTGAAAGCTCTAGACAAAAAAAAAGAAGCACACTCACCTAGGAGGAGTACAAGACTGGAAATAATCAAACTGAGGGCTGAAATCAACAAAATAGAAACACAGAAAACAATACAAAGAATCAATGAATCAAGAAGCTGGTTCCTGGAGAAAATCAACAAGATTGACAAACCCCTATCCAAACTAATCAAACGGCAGAGAGAAAATTTGCTCAGCACTGGACTGAGCTCACAATGTCCCAATGAGGAGCAGAAGGAGGGAGAACATGAGCAAAGAAGTCGGGACCACGAGGGGTGCACCCACCCACTGAGACAGTGGAGCTGATCTCCTGGGAGCTCACCAAGGCCAGTTGGACTCTTACCGAAATAGCATGGGATAAATCTGGACTCTCTGATCATGGCGAACAATAAGGGCTGATGAGATGCCAAGGACAATGGCACAGGGTTTTGATCGTACTTAATGTGCTGGCTTGGTGGGAGTCTGGCCAGTTCGGATGCTCACCTTCCATGATATGGACGGAGGGAGGAGGAGATAGGACTTACCACTGGGCAGGGAACCCTGACTGCTCTTTGGACTGGAGAGGGAGGGGGAGTGGAGTGGTGGGAGGGGTAGAAGAGTGGGAGGAGGGGGAGAGGAGTGGGAGGATGGGGAGGGAGATGGGAGGCTCAGAGAAGGTGGAAATTTTTTTTATTCTCTTTTTATCAATAAAAAAAGTAAATAAAAAATAAATAAAATAAAAAAAAAGAATTTACCATTTACAACAAGAAAAGGAAGATGGGGATAGTGTGGTGAATCTATGGTTGTTGTGGGAACTGTGGGTGGCATTCCTGCTGCTCTGCTCCCAGCTCTCTGGCTATCTTATTACCGAAATAACAACACACAAACTGTATTCTCTTAAACACTGCTTGGCCAATTATATCTAGCCTCTTGGCTAGCTCTCCCACCTGGACTAGCCCATTTCTAATAATGTGTATAGCACCTCAATGTGAGATTACTGGGAAGATTCTAGCCTATGTCCATCCTGGGTCCGAGCTTCATCGTGTCTGCCCCAGAGAAGAGAGGAAATGGCGTCTGTCTGAGGCATCTTACCTCACTTCCTCCTACTTCCAACATTCTTTTCTGTTTACTTCATCCACCTATGTTCTAACCCATGAGGGCCAAGCAGTTTCTTTATTTTTTAACCAATGACTTTTCTTCATCACTTTCCCTTTTTCTGTTTAAACAAATAAAAGAGAAGGCTTTAACGTTATCATGGCAAAATTACATATAACAAAACAGTTATCAAGTAAGAATTACAATATTTATATCTATTTTATCTTTATCATAACTAAGGAAAACTATAACTATCTATGTTTCAACTCCATCAAAGACCTAAGTAAATGAGAAGTAAGCAACTTACAAAACTTTAGAAATCACAGAGATATCTCGCTGCCTGAACAGTCACCCAATGTTCCTCTGTACAGTTGGGGCATCAACTGTATGAGCTACAGGCCCATAGTTTCCAGCAGACATTTCAATGAAGCAGGAAATTTCAAAGGCAGTTCAGTCACTATCTGCTGTGTCCTGCAGAATATCTTGCAGACTATTTCATGAATCAGGAACCCCGACATATCACCTCACCTTTAGGCAAGTTAAGCATCTTCTCTCTGCGGGTTCTCTGTGTCCTGTTTATGCAACAGTCCAGGCAAGAGAAGTTTCTTGCCCAAATGGCTAACAAACTCCTTAAGGATACATTTGATGCCCATCTTCTTCCTGAAGTAGATTGGTGCTACCAGGAGCAGAGTGTCTCATTGTCTTGAAAAACCCTAAGTTATTAAAACATTTAAAATGCCATATTCTATAATTTTTTAAAGATATGAAGAATGCCTATCTAAAATATATCTACGTACATCTAGAAAATCTTAAATAACATGACTACAAACTTAACTATTATGATTATCTATTAACAACCTCTATATGCATTATATTTTTAAGTGAACTGCACAATCGCAATACATTAATCAAGATCAGAAATACATATAACAAGATTGACCTTAAGTTTATATCAATAAAGTCAAATCCATATCAATGCAAACTATTCATATCTCTATCGTATTCCCTTTAAATGTAAAAGAATATTTATAAAATATATTTGGGAATATGGGCACAGATTTTTCTCTCAAAACTGCTTCCTGCTAAATGGGGGCACTGTTATTCAGGTCTTTCATGGTACAACGTGTGTGCTAGATTTATCTAGATCAGCTGTCGAGTGAAGTAATTTTTTGAAGATGTTCACAGCAAACTTTTGAGAAGACATGGTCTATCATACTATATTGGGATAGAAGTAATCCACAGGGTTTCATCCTCTGTGAAAACAAAATAAGAAACACTTTTCCAAATTATCATGTTCTTAAATCCAAATTTTAAAGTCAAGGCATTATCAAAATATCTATGTTGGATTAGTTCAGCAGTATTTATAAACAAATATCTTTTAGTAGCTGTTGCTCCTTCCTCAGCATTCAAACAATTCAACATGAGCATAATAGCATATAGTATCAAGATTCTCTGTGTATTTTCCATCTTTGTGTAGCTTTATTTTAACCTCTATTTTTTTCTTTTTGAGACAGGTTCAATGTATATCATTGACATGGAATAACTCTGTGGACCAGGCTGTCCTTGAACTCTAAGAGATCCAACTAACTCTGCCTCCCAGGCATTTGGATAAAGGTGTGTTCTGTCATAACTTGATGTCACAGAGGTCAATCTCTCATTGCCTCCCAAGTGTTGGGATTAAAGGTGTGTATTACCACACCCAACTACTCTCTTCCTTCCCTTCTTTTTGTTTTTTACTTTAAGAACTTTAACTTTTAGCCTGCATATTTTTTAACACACTGTAAATCATTTAAATTTTTTTAATCTCTCTTACTGCATCTCTCTCTCTCTCTCTTCTCTCTTTCTGACCACATGAGCCTTTAAATTACTGAGCAATACGGTTAAGATTAAAGCCATGGCTTGATGGATGGATCCAGCCCATTCGTTAGCTTTCTACCATTCCAACCTTGTGGCTGAGGTACCGAACAAAGCCGTGTTCAGTGCCACAAGTCTACAGTGTTTCAAGGTCCTTGCCAGCAAACAAGCTACAACACTCAAATGCTCTCTGTGTAGCTTACCTAGTGCCTCCAAGAGTCAGAGTTTGCTCTGGCAGGACAGATAAGAATGCCAGCATTTTAAAACAGCACAACTTTTTCCTGCTACAGCTGAAAACAAACAAGCATGCAGTCAGCTATTCAATACCATTTGTGTTTCATGTCAGGACCTCTTAATGAGCTGCAGGGTTTTGCAGCTAAAGCTGAGTCAGGAAGCCTTTCTTAGATGAGAGGGCTAGCATGCCTCTAGCAAGCAGAGTAAACCCTAGAAATTGTTGCTACCAAGAAAACATGCTTTACTCTTTCCCAAGCTTTCTCAGGCTTACAATGGATTCAGTTGTCCATACGTCTGGGCGCCATTTGGTTTGGGAGCTGCAGGTTGCATTCCTGTCGCTCTGCTCCCAGCTGTCTGGCTAGCTTATGCCTGAAATAACAACACACAAACTGTATTGGCCCATTATATCTAGCTTCCACTTGGCTAACTCTCCCACATGGACTATCCCATTTCTAATAATGTGTGTAGCACCCCAAGGTGCGCATACCGGGAATATTCTAGGCTATGTTCATCCTGGGTCGGAGCTTCATCATGTCTGCCGCAGAGAGAAGAGGAAATGGTATATGTCTGAGGCATCTTCCCTCACTTCCTCCTGCTTCCAGCATTCTGTTCTGTTTACTCCACCCACCTATGTTCTAACCTATGAGGGCCAAGCAGTTTCTTTATTTTTTAACCAATGACCTTCCTCCGTCATATGGTTAAGAGATCTGCGTGATCTTGTATGACACCCAGATTAAGCTACTAGCATCCATAATCCATGTCCATAATCTCACATCCATGGGTATTGCACACAATATTGCACGACTATACAACTGGGCAAAATATACATGCACAGAAAATTAAATATAAATAAATTTTATTTATTTTTTTAATATCAAATTTTTTTTATTAATAATTTTTGCCTCTTCCCAAAACTGGCTAGGAAAACACAAAGCCACTACGTGAAGTAGTGTCAAAACTCAATGCCATTGTCTTTGGATTTTCAGTAGCCCCCATTGTACACCATATTCAGAGAGTCTGGTTTTACCCCATGCATTTTCAGTCCCAGTCGAGCTGGCCTTGGTGAGCTCCTAATAGTGGAACCCCACTATCTCATTGGGTGGGTTCCCCCCCTCGCGGTCTTGACTCCCTTGCTCATGTTCTCACTCCTTCTGTTCCTCATTTGGACCTTGGGATATAAATCCATGGCTCCAATGTGGGTCTTTGTCTCTATCTCCAGGCATCACCAGATGAAATTCCACGGTGATATGCAAGGTATTTGTTAGTAAGGCTATAGGACCTGGCCATTTCAGGCTCTCTCTCCTCAGCTGCCCAAGGACCTACTTGATTACATCTCTCTGAAACCCTGGGAACCGCTCTAGAGTCAAGGCTCTTGCCAACCCTAAAATGGCTCCCTTAATTAAGATATATTCTTCCCAGCTCCCATATTCACCCTTCCATTATCCCAACCATCCCATTCCCTCAAGTCTCCCTATCCTCCCCTTCTCACTTTTCTCTCTCCATCTCCTCTTTCCCCCATCCCACCCCACCCCCAGTTCCCAAATTTTTGCCCAGCAATCTTGACTACTTCCAATATCCAGGAGGCTAACTCTATTTTTTTCTTTGGGTTCACATTCTTATTTAGCTTCTCTAGGATCACAAATTATCAGCTCAATATTTACTATACTTACGGCTAAAATTCAATTATGAGTGATTACATCCATGTTCATGTTTTTGTGTCTGGGTTACATCACCCAGAATAGCGTTTTCTATTTCCATCCATTTGCATGCAAATTCAAGAAGTCACTGATGTTTTCCGCTGAATAGTACTGTAATATGTATATATTCCACACTTTCTTCATCCATTTTTCCGTGGAAGGGCATCTAGGTTCCCGAGTTCTGGCTATTACATATAATGCTGCTATAAACATAGTTGAGGAAATACTTTTGTAGTTTGATAGGGCATCTCTTGGGTATATTCCCAAGAGTGGTATTGCTAGGTTCTGGGGTAGGTTGATCCCAAATTTCCTGATAAACCATCACACTGCTTTCCATAGTGGTTGCACAAGATTGCATTCCCACCAGTAATGGATGAGGATACCCCTTACTCCATTCTCTCCATCAAAGGGTATCATTGGTGTTTTTGATTTTAGCCATTCTGAAAGGTGTAAGATGGTATCTATATGTTGTTTTAATTTGCATTTCCCGATCACTAAGGAGTTTGAGCGTGACCTTAATTGTCTTTTGGTCATTTGAACTTCTTCTGTTGAGAATTCTTCTTTCAGTTCAGTGCCCCATTTTTTAATTGGTTTAATTAGCATTTTAATGTCTAGTTTCTTGAGTGCTCTATATATTTTGGAGATCAGACCTTTGTCTGTTGTGGGGTTGGTGAAGACCTTCTGCCAGTCCCTGGGTTGACTTTCTGTCTTAGTGCCAGTTTCCTTTGCATTACAGAATCTTCTCAGTTTCAGGAGGTCCCATTTATTCACTGTTGCCCTTAATGTATGTGCTGCTGGGGTTATATGTAGGTAGAGATCGCCTGTGTCCATATGTTGTAGTTTCCACTTTCTATTCTATCAGGTTCAGTGTGTTCAGACTGATATTGAGGTCTTTATTCCATTAGGAGTTGAGTTTTGTACATGGTGATAGATATGGATCTATTTTTATTCTTCTACAGGATGACATCCAGTACTGCCAGCACCATTTGTTAAAGATGCTCTTTTTCTTCCATTGTATATTTTTAGCTCCTTTATCAAAATCAGATGTTCATTGGTTTGTGGGTTAAGATCCCATTCTTCTATTTGATGCTATTGATCACCTTCTCTGTTTTTATGTCAATACCAAACTGTTTTCAATACTGAAACTCTGTAATAAAGACTGAAATCAGGTATGGTAATGCCTCCAGATGTTCCTTTATTGTATAGCATTGTTTTTGCTATCCTGGGTTTTTTGTTTTTCCATATAAAGTTGATTATTGTCCTCTCAAAGTCTGTGAAGAATTTTGAAGGGATTTTTATGGGGATTGCATTGAATCTATAGATTGCTTTTGGTAGAATTGCCATTTTTACTATCTTGATCCTCCCAATCCAGGAGCAAGGGAGATCCTTCCATTTTCTGGTATCCTCTTCAATTTCTTTCTCAAAGACTTAAAGTTCTTGTCAAATAGATCTTTCACTTCCTTAGTCAGAGTTACTCCAAGATATTTTATGCTATTTGTGGCTATCCTGAAATTTGTTGCTTTTCTGAATGCCCTCTCTGCATCCTTACCCTTAGTGTATAGGCAGGCAACTGATTTTAAGAGGAAATCAAGATGAAATTATATTGCATGAGGAAACATTTTGATGTATGAAATGAAATAGATTAAGTATTAATTTAAAACACACACATGATAGGGGTATTAACCATCCTGATCCTTTAAGACAATATGTCAATCAGCAAACTAGTTATATGCTAATTATATATTCTTCTCTGGAAACCACGGAAGCTTAAAATTTTTTTAACATCAGTCTCTTATACTGGGCATTCCCTAACATCTGGGCTTGATTGAAGAAACATAGATTCAAGTATTTCATATATTCTAAGTAAGTTTTATTAACAACTTTCAATTTCAGAATATGCAGTGTGCCAAAAAAACTTGCGGTTATTCAGCTGTGTATTGACATCATTTCCATGTGAGTAAATCCTACTGAATATTATTAGTCCTGGGAGTACCTGAGTGTCTATGAGGGTTATGGAGCTTGTGCTGTCCATTACACCTGTGTGAATTCCTGAAGGTGAGTATGTGAAACAGAATATCTGTTTTGTTTTTCTCTGAACAAAATTAGGATAATGATTGTGTGGATCTCATTGGAGGGATTGGAATATCAGGTGTGCTGATAACCTTGAAGTGTATAAATGAGGCTCTAAATAAGCAAGGCAAAGGAGAGGAATGAGTAGGTTGTGTGAGCCATGGCTTGGTTATGAGACACTGTTTTGGGATGAAATGATTTTCTAAAAGAACTTCTTTTGCTGAAGGTGATTCACCTTCTGTGTGACTACTTGTTTGTTCAACATTTCCTGTTACTTAGAAGATATTTATGATCTCAACATCTTTCAAATTGATCTTGTCACCCTGATAAAGGAAGGTTAAAACTTAAGTTGTGTTACAAGAAGGATTCCAAACTGGATCTTTCTGAAATACCTGCAACTTCTTTGTGGGATGTGGATACTACAAAACCATATGCAGCCAGCCTAGCTCATTTGTCTGATTTAACAGTAATCTCCATGCCATTTCAAAATGTATTGCAAAACACAATGATCCTGATATCAACTGGGTCATATTTGCTTTGGCAAGAAAGAGTGTGTGAACAAGGTGTTACTCAAACAACCATGAATTCCAAACCAATCTTGCTTATATAACTTCCCAGTTCCTACAGCAATTTCACTCTAATGCTTAGGAAGCACGTTCCAGAGAGACTGTGGAAGATGATGCAGCTTGTTTGCTATTAAGACCTTCTGCTTGAGAGGTGTCAATGACATATACATTTATGTGCCTTCTACTTTTCTGTTCAAGAACACAGTGACATCCCCCAGGACGAGCTCGTGGTGCTACACAGAATATTAGAAATGGGTCAGATAAATATGTAAGAGCTATCAAATAAGAGGTTAAAATTAATGGGACAAGCAGTGTTTAAAAGAATCTGTATTTCCATGTAATTAATTTCGGACATAAGCTAGCTGGCAGCCAGGACCTGGGCAGCAGGAACACGGCCCCCCACTCCTATTTCAACAGCACATTCATATTTAAAAGAAATACTTCTAAAAATTAAATCATACATCAAACCCCACACACTAATAGTGGGATACTTCAAAACTTTCTTCTCACCACTTGACAGGACAGTCAGACAAAAAAAATGAACAGAGAAATAAGAAAAGTAACAGAGATTATGACTCAAATGGACTTAACAGACATCTATAGAATATTCCATCCAAACAAAAAAAGAATATACCTCCTTCTCTGCACCTCATGGAACATTCTCAAAAACTGACCACATAATCAGTAACAAATCAAACCTCAAAAATTACAAAAACTGTAATAACCCAATATACCTTATTAGATCACCATGGTTTAAAACTAGAAGTCAACAGCAATACTAATTCCAGAAATCTCACAAACACAAGGGAATTTAACAATGCTCACCTGAGTCAAAGAAGAAATAAAGAGAGAAATTAAAGACTTTCTAAAATTCAGTGAAAATGACTTCAAAAGAAACACAAATATTTGGGACACAATGAAATCAGTTTTAAGAGGAAAGCTCATAGCACTAAATGCCTATTTAAAAAGATGGAAAATCCCAAAATAGTAAAATAATGGAACATTTGAAAACCTTACAGCAAAAAGCACCTAAGAGATTCAGACAGCAAGAAATAATGAAATTAAGAACTGAAATCAAAAATTAAAAAGAAAAAACAAAGAAAACAATACAAAGAAATGAAGCAAAGAGTTTGTTTTTTGAGAAAATCAACTAAATAAAAAACATTTATAGAAACTAACCAAAAGGCAGAAATAAAATACCCAAATTAACACAACCAGCATGAAAAGAGGGACATTAAAACAGACATGAAGGAAATACAGAGAATCATCAGGTCATATTTTGAAAATGTGTCAATGGATCTTTCCTATGACTAATACATAATGACTTTTTATTTCTCTTGACTGATTCTTATCTATAACTCTATGTTGTTCGATATTAGGATAGCTACACCAAGCGATTCTTAGATCTAATTGATTGGAACATTTTTCTCACAACCCTTTACTCCAAGACAAGGTCTGTCTTTGAGGTTGAGATGTGGTTCTTGTATGCAGAAAAAGAATGGATTCTGTTTTGGTATCCAATCTGTGCCTTTTTATATGTGAGTTGAGTTTATTTATAATAGTGGATATTAATGACTAGTGATTGCTTTCTTTTGTTAATTAAATTGTCATTGTTGATGATGTTAATTTGTGCATTTTCCCTTATTTGAGATTTTCTGCTATGAGATTATCATTTTTTCCTCTGTTTTTGTTGTTGTTACCAACTTCTTTTGCTTGGAGTTCTCCATTTTTTATTTTGTGCAGGGCTGGGTTTTTAGCTAGGTATTGGTGAAATCTAGTTATTTCACTGAATATCTTCTTTTGTCCTTCTATGGTGATTGAAAGTTTTGCTGGATATAATTGAAAGTTTTGCTGGGTATATTTGTCTGAGTTGTCATCCATGGTCTCTTAATTTCTGCATTACCCTTGAAAATGACCTTCTGGCTTTCATTGTCTCCAATGCGAATACATTCAGTTGTAATTCTGATAGGTGTACCTTTATATTTTACATACCCTTTTTCCTTTGCAGATCTTAATATTCTTTCTTTATTCTGTATATTTAGTGGGGGCTTTCATTTTCTCAAAGAACTAGATGTCCTTTTTTTGTGAATTCTACAATGCTTTAAACTCTTTGGATCACAAGGAACTGTAATGTTTCCAGTACAGTTATGCAGACCTTTATGTATTAATAATTATCCCTAATTAAAGAGTACTGTCTTAGTTTCAGGCCCCTACCACTAGGGGACTTCTTGGCTTCTTCTTTCTTAATTTACTGCCACATCCCAACTTCTCATGTTTCATCTTCTACTATTCCCTCCCATTCATTTTCAGGTTTAATCAAGTCTTTTGTTAAGTATCTTTTCTTACTTTCTGACGTTGATTTCTATTCCTGCCTTACATTTTTTTCTTTTTTTTTCTTTGTTAATGTATGCCTTAAAGAGATCTGAAGTATCAATTCATGAAGCATGGACATGTCACACAGTATATCTTCATGCAAATAGCATACCCATTATTGATATAATGTGATGGGAGCTCTTTAGTAAAAATTACAAATTAAGATATTGGTTTTGCTTGTGAATGGTTAACATCAATTTACAAAATAATGTATATAATAATCTCTTAGGGTGAACAGAAGGAGCTGAACTTCCATGTTAGTGTGCAATATTGTTAATTCATGGAATAGGAAGAATTTCATGTGTCCATATTTCAATGACTCTGTGGCAAAGTTAACAATGTTATACTGTGAAGTTCCTGATTCACATTAATTTGTGGCATTTTATCTGTATTTGTTCAAAATCTCATAGAGAATTCTAAGGTTCATATTTAGAAAATTTCTATCCATGGTTTTTATATTTAGATAGTCATCTTTGTGATTGTATTGGGAATCACAGGAAGAATATTATTTGGCATATGACTTACATAAAATCGATCATAGCATGTATCTTAAAAAAATATGCAACATAGTAAGACAAAATGTATTCTGTTCATCCTTTAAAGAGGATTTCAACACTCCATAATGGAGAAGTATCACATGGAAAGTAATAATTGTAGGATTCTATGTCAAGACTTACAAATTTTCCATGTTTTAAGAAGGTTGAATTCTGTATTATTTGGAAAATAAACATAAACACACAAACATAAATAAACTTGGGTCTTAATCCTCAATCAATATGGAGACATATTAACACTTCTCCGTGTTATTTTACATTCATTTTTCATTTCTAATTATTTTTACTTGTTTTATGTATCAAAATTTTTCCCCTAAACCTCCCTTTTGATATCCTTCACCCACATACTGAATATTCCCAAGCCCAATACACACTTCTTCATCTCAGAAAGAACGGAGGTTCCCATGTGAGTCTTCAAAGTATGGCATATTAAGTTGAGATAAGGACTAAGATCCTTCTCCATGCTTAAAGCTTTGTGCTGTTATCCCATGTTTGGTTTTTATTTCCACAGGGTCATCTCATGCACCAGGATTGATTCTGTTTCCAATCCCAGAGGTTTCACACACAAAAACTATACATAACTATAAACCACCTGGAGAGGTTCTATTTTAATCAATAATCAGTAATCTCCTCTTTTGTGACAACAGGAATGGCTTTTGGCTCAAAATATAGGAAAAAATCTTTCAAGGAATGAAATCAGAGAAACTACCCTTTGAGACCTCACAGCTAGTCTTTATGAGAAAACAGCACTTGACTGCAACAAATGGTGTTCATTGACTTGGGTTGTTTCAGAGGGAGAATACCATGCCTTTAGTGACAGATGTCAGTCTTTTTCCATGGATCTTACCAAAGTTCTCAACAGTGTTCAGCTTTCATCTATGGGCTCATGAGTTAGAGAGGAGGAGGCTTCTTCTTGGGATATAAAATACATTTCTTAAAGAAAAAAAAAGGCAAATTACAAAATCTAGAGAAACCTGTCACTTCTGGTTACATTTGGCAAGGAATATATGTCAGCATATGTATTGTGAGCTTCACAGTCATTTTTGGTGCCTTACATTTGTGCTTGTGTGGGTGTTTGTGTTCATCTGTGAAATGAATGTGTGGATTTTCTCTCCTTCAGTTTGTGACTTTGTGTTTATACTGGAACACATAGCTTTTATCCATTCCTTTTTTTTTCATTCATATGTGGTCTAGTTTCCCAAAAGAAAACTGCATAAAGTATACATGTCTTCACTTGAGTGAGATAGGGTTGAAAAAGTAAGAAGCATAAGAGTCATAATGTTGTTTCCATTCTGTAGATATGAGAACTGCAAATTATATAGAATAGATATGAATGTTCAATGTAAATATCCTAGATTTGTATGATGATAGCTTCACTGACAAATATGCTGGACCACATTTCTTGTTGGTAGCTGTGGTGTAAGAGAAGTTAAAAATAGTTAAAAGACAGAGGGGAACTTGTATCTTTTGGATAAAGTAAAAGTGGATATAATGTGAGGACACGAGTGGGTGTGGTTGATTTAAAATTTGGAGGTAGATTATATAGTGACATGCAAATTGTTGCCTGCTAACAATGGCAGAATTCTCTCTGCCCTTACATGACTCCAAGAAGCACAGAAGAAGTCAATATTCAGTGTCATTTATGTATTTTATTCTCCACAGGCATGTGGCATTTGACAACCTTTAATATCAACATGCATTGGAAGTGAATCTCCTAATGAACCCAAAAACAAAACCTTGGACATTGGTTAACTGAAAGTGTTATCCAAAGAGAGGACACCTAATCTCAGTGATTATAGTCTGTGAAGAAGCTATTCAATGCCTTCAGCTGGTGTATGTTCTTCATCTGAATTAAAATTTTTGAGTAAGATACATAAGAAATCAACATTATCTCCTATAAGGTAATTTTTCCATTTTTAACCTGTGTTCCACAAAGTTTTAAACCATTTCTTAGACTAGAGTGAGGCTGTTTTAGGGTTTGTTTTTCTCTAATATGGCAAATGCAAAACATACTCTATCTGAAGGTATTTAAAAGCTTGGATCCAGAATGTCAGTATTTTCCAATAAATTTTAAGCTATTATATATCGTGTTGATTATGTGTTCCTGATATAGCTGAGGTTCTTCTTAGCTCAGGTCCTGGAGTGCTATACATAACAGTGTGTTACTGGTGCAGTATGAGACCGGTCACTGTATGTTTTTCCACTGTTAATGGATTTCTTTCTGAGACTACTGAAGTTTTTGCGAATTATGAATTTATTTTATATATATATTTTGTATATATTGTGTCAAGATTTGTGTGGTACCATTTCACTAGAGGCAAGATTGAAATAATTGATAATTATATTGCTGCAGTCTTTAAACTGGACAATCTTCCATTGACTCATGCTGTGAGAAACACCCATGTCTAGATTTGTCTATGGAAGTGGGCTTGTTTCGTAGCCAGGTCAAGGGGACAATTATTTTTCAAAATGAACCAAGTGAGTAAAACAAAGTCATAATAGCTTGACTTCTTAGTGACATGTTACCCTGAAGCAGAATTGTTTAACTAATATATGCAGCACTTTCCTTTGTTCCCTTTTCAGTGTTTCAATTGAAATAAATCTTAGTTTTCTAGGAGAAGGTAAAGTTCATTCTGTGAAGTTTTAAGTATTTAAATGTCAATAGACCCCATTTTAATGTCTAGTTTTTAGTTCAGTTATGCAGACTTCTAGAGTTCTAGAATAGGATGAGACATAAATCATTTTCTCTGTGTTTTTGGTGACCCACGATAGATGGAAAGCAACATCATACAAATACGGGAAACAATATATGGATATTGTGAAAGTGCAATCTTACTTGAACTCTTTTCCTGGCTTCTTGGCAGTTAAAAAAAAGTCACCCTAACTATTCAAGCTCCATAGCATGTCCCTGGTTATTTATGGCCTCTCTAAACACTCCATTTTTTATTTCTTTGGGTCTCAATGTATTCTGGTTATTCTAGACTCTATCTTTGCAGTTGAATGCAAACCACTGTTTTGTGTAAAGTTAGTTTTGTATAATTTGAAGATTATATTGTGATTATGTTCTTTCTCCCTGTGGAAGAAGTCTGTTCCCCGCAAAGCTTCCAAGCCCAAGGCTCAGTAAACTGTGCAGAAAGCAGAGGGAAAGAAGAGCTTGTTGCAATACATTGGCTAAAAAATATTCACACAAGTCAATGTGTATGCCCAGTCCTCGACTGCAACGGAAGCACAAACGCTCAACTGTATGCATAACAGCACAAAAACAATGAGAATAAAAAAGTTTTCATAATCTGATCGCTTCCTAGGTATAACCCCAGGAGCACAGACATTAAAAGCAACATTGAATAACTGGGACCTACGAAAACTGAGAAGCTTCTGTAAAGCATAGGACACTCACTGAGACAAAAAGGCAACCTACTGACTGGGAGAAGATCTTCACCAACCCCACAACAGACAAAGGTCTGATCTCTAAAATATATAGAGAACTCAGGAAACTAGACTTTAAAATGCTACTTAACCCAATTAAAAAATGGGGCATTGTATTGAACATAGAATTCCAAATAGAAGAATTTCAAAAGGCCAAAAGACACTTAAGGTTATGCTCAACCTCCTTAGCAATCATAGATATGCAAATCAAACCAACTTTGAGATATCATCTTACACCTTTCAGAATGGCTAAAATAAAAAACGCCAATGATAGCCTTTGCTTGAGAGGCTGTGGAGGAAGGGGTACCCTCATCCATTGCTGGTGGGAATGAACTCTTTTGCAACCACTTTGGAAATCAGTGTTTCGGGTCCTGTGGAAATTCTGGATCAACCTACCCCTGGACCTGGCAACAACACTCCTGGGAATATACCCAAGAGATGACCTATCATATGACAAGAGCATTTGTTCAACTATGTTCATAGCAGTATTATTTGTAATAGCCAGAACCTGGAAACAACCTAGATGCCCTTGAATGGAAAAATAGATGAAGAAAGTGTGGAATACATACACATTAGAGTACTATGCTGCGGTAAAAAACAATGACTTCTCGAATTTTGCATCCAAATGGATAGAAATAGAAAACACTATCCTAAGTGAGGTAAGCCAGACCCAAAAAGATGAACATGGGATGTACTCACTCATAATTGGTTTCTAGCCATAAATAAGGGTCACGGAGTCTACAAATGGTTAACCTAAAGAAGCTAAGTAAGAAGGTGAACCCTATCCCAGCATTCGGGAGGCAGAGGCAGGCAGATCTCTGTGTGTTCGAGACCAGCATGGTCTACAAGATCTAGTTCCAGGACAGGCTCCAAAACCACAGAGAAACCCTGTCTCGAAAGACAAAAAAAAAAAAAAAAGGAAAACCATATAGTTATCCTCTTGGCTATGGGAAGTAGACAAAATTGCTGGGGAGAAAATTGGGATCTTGGGGGTGGGGTGGGATGGGGATAAGGGGAGATGGGGAGAGAAAAGGGAGAAGGGGAGGATTGGGGGAACTTGAGGAAAAAGGATGATGGGGATTAAGGAAGGTTGAATAGGGGAGCACAGAAGCACAATTCTAAGTTAAGCGAGCCACCTTAGGGTTGGCAAGAGACTTGAACCTAGAGTGGCTCCCAGGAGCCCAGGGCGATGTCCCCAGTTAGTTCCTTGGGCAGCTGAGGATAGGGAACCTGAAATGACCCTATCCTATAGCAATATTGACGAATATCTTGCATATCATCATAGAAACTTCATCTGTTGATGGATGGAGATAGAGACAGAGACCCACACTGGAGCACTGGACTGAGCTCACAATGTCCCAATGAGGAGCAGAAGGAGGGAGAACATGAGCAACGAAGTCAGGACCACGAGGGGTGCACCCACCCACTGTGACAGTGGAGCTGATCTATTGGGAGCTCACCAAGGCCAGCTGGACTGTGACTGAAAAAGCATGGGATAAAACCGAACTCTCTGAACATGGTGAACAATGAGGGCTGATGAGACGCCAAGGACAATGGCATGGGGTTTTGATAATACTTAATGTGCTGGCTCTGTGGGAGCCTAGCCAGTTAGGATGTTCACCCTCCTAGATATGTACGGAGGTGGGGGGGACCTTGGACTTACCACAGGGCAGAGAACCCTGACTGCTCTTTGGTTGGAGAGGGATGGGGAGAGGAGTAGGGAAAGGGGGAGAATGGTGGGAGAAGGGGGAGGGAAATGGGAACTGGGAGGAGGCAGAAACTTGTGTTTTTTTCCTTTTCTCAATAAAAAAAAAAAATTCAAAAAAAACTTTTCATAATACAGGACCACCTGTTCAAGTCCACCTTGGAAACCTGTAGGAGATATTTAAATGCTACATGAAAATCCATCTTTAATAGACTTTTTGAAAACATCTGAATTTTTTAGGTAAGAGTAAGTGTGTTTAAAAAAATCATTTCAGATTGAGGTCATTTTTTCCTTTGAAGAAGAAGGCAGGGTGGTAGGGAGACAGGGATGCCACATGGTTAATGCTTCAGCCAAGGATAAGCCTCAATGGAGGCCTTGCTGCGGTCACCATAGTCGAACAGGATCTCTTCCCCAGCTGCAATGTCGCGGGAGGCAATGAGGATGAGGTGAGGCACACTATCAATGTCATGAAGTTTGGTCTTGCAATTCCCATACCTACTATGATTGATCAGCCTTCCGAGGCGATTAGTTTCTCGAGTGGCATCCACGCAGTAGGTTTTGCTCCTATACTGAAAATAGTACATGTAGCAGCCAATGGAGGGGTCTTGAGCATACAGAGCCTCCCTCTTCCTGGCATCGGTTATCTCTAGGAGGTCCCCATGGTATTCTACCACAAAGTCTCCCTGGGAGAACTGCTTCGTAGCAATTACACCCCGGCCTTTTCCATCAATGAGCTCAACCTTTAAGCCTTCTTCCTTCCCGCTCTCAATCAGTTCATCAATTTTTTTCTTTTCTTCGTACTGTAGCTCAGCTTTGCTCTTCCTGGAGCTCCTTCGCACTGGGTGTAAATCTGTCAGTTTTCTCTTCTGATGTGTTTTCCCTTGAAATTTTTTCTTAGGGGCCTGCTTGCCCTTGAGGTGTTTTTTCAGGGCCTGCTTGGGAGCCACTGTATTGATAGAATCACATGATGAGGGTGGAGTTTGTGGGGGATCTGCTGCTTCGGTTTTTTGGTTTGGAAAAGATGCCATGGGACCTCTCCTGACATCTTCTATCTTCTGTTCATCGGACTTCACGGAACTTTGGATCATATTTCCAGCATTTCTTTCCTCTTTTGGCTTCCTGGAGATTCCAGATAATGGTTTCCCCTGGCATTGGACCTCGTAATGTACAACTGAGTTCTCTTCCTGAAAAGGGTAGCACATTCCTAAGCACTTGTTTGGCTTCATGTAGGCATTGATCTTTGACTGCCCCGCAAACATTTTCTCCTGAACCCCAGATAACCCCATGTCAGTGCAGCCAGAGCCATTGCCTTTCTGGCGGCCTGGCCACGAGTACTGCCGCTTCCTCAGCTGCTGTTGCTGCCGCTGCCACCAGCGCCGCCATAGCACACCAGGGAAGGCCCTGCAGTGCCTCATGGCAACTGCTTTGCTCATGGCCTGCAGTAGAACCGGTAACCAGTTGCGCTTCTGCCAGACTCCCATCCCTCTCATTTTTCGTAAACCTTTCATTTCTTTCTTTCGTTCTTTCTCTTCTTTCTCTCTTTTTTCCTTTTTCTTCCTTTCGTTCATCTTTTCTCTTTTCTTTTGTAAATGTCTACCTTTATGACAGCCGAAGATTGATTTCACAGACCAATTACACTACAGATAATTTTTCTGCAAACAAAAAAAAAAAAACCATCACCATTAATAATATAATGTAAAGGGATTCTTATAGGTTTGATTGCAGATGGAGCTTTTGGTTTTACTACCACATTTGTAGTATCAATAGCAAAAACACTCTGCTGACTTTCAGGGTGAACCTAAATGAAGACAGAGACTACCATGCTGTGGTGGAGTGTTTTTATAGCTGTGGAGTAGGAAGTGTCCCATGTGTTCAGATTTAAATGAATCTGTTGCTTATCTAACATATTTAAATGCTGAAATATCTGATCCATTTTTAATTATGTGGCATTTCAGCCCCACAACCTCAAATTCTATCATAGAATTGCAAGGTTCAAACTACAAAGCCTTCAATTTATGATTTTCCATATCTGCTGAGCCTTCCTGGTGAAGATACTGCCTGATTCCAAGTAGAGTAATGCATAGCAAATGGTATACTTATAACATAAGTTTAGTTTCACCAAGTCCATAAAATGGCAAGAAAGAAAGCATTGCTTGTCTGTCCTCAAGAGAGAAAGAAAATGCCCAAAATTTAGAAGTCATAACACAGCGATTCTGTTTTATATTAGATGTAGGGTGACACATATACTATTAGCACTATTCAAGTTTTAATAAAAAGAAAACTGCACACATGATGGAAGTAACACACAGAAAATATACTGAAAGATAATTGAGTTTAACACAGGTTATAGCCCAACAATCATAAAATAGACATATCTATCCTCAACATATTGATAGTCTTCATTTTTCCTTTCATTTATTTTACATATCATCCATAATTTTCACAGTATAACTTTTAGGTTGATATTCTCTTTGCCCACATCCTGCAAGTCTAATCCCAACTCTTCCACCTTTCCAAATAAGCCAAGAACCCCTGTCTGTCAGCATAGACTGGATTATTACATTGAGGTTAGTACCAAGGGTCTATCCCTGTATCAAAGCTTGAAGAGTTTCCTCAGCATAGGAAATAGGAACCAAAAATTCAGTTCTTGTCCAGAGACAAGTTCTGTCTCCATTTCTTGGGGATGTACCTACAGAAAAGCTATACAACTGTCACACACGTGCAGAGGGCATAATATTGTTATTTTTTCTTTAAAGAAACAGGAAGAGAGTTGGCTCAAAACATATATAAGCAGGGAAAAGCTTATGTACATTGTTATACTTGAGTATTTTATTCTGAAAGCAGGGTCTCCTAGTTTTTCTGTTGACCAGATTCAGTAGTAAAGAAAAATTATAGCTGGAGTCCTAATGCTAAAGCCGCAGCCTGTAGGTCCCGAAGAATGAAGATTTGAAAGCGAGGCCATGGCTAAACACCTGAAGTTCATTGCCAGGACTGTGATGGTTCAGGAGGGGAACGTGGAAGGTGCATACAGGCCCCTGAACAGGTGTATGTATACCTATGCCATGTGTGTTCAGGTGCCTCCAGAGGAGGTGTGGACTCCCCGTGAGCTGGATTATAATCTTGGGACTACTGCGTTGGCACGACGCTTGCCTGGCACTCTGGCGGCTCCAGGTTTCCTCCTCGAAGCCTCACTAGTGACAGGCTTACTGAGGTCATAAAGCAGCGGTGTTTCTATGAGAAGCCCTGCCGCTGCTGCCAGCGGGGGAGCTATAAAACATGCCGGAGGATCTACAACATGGAAATGGCTCGAAAGATTAACTTCTTGATGCGGAAGAACCGGGCAGACCCATGGCTGGGCTGCTAAGCCCACGTTAGTTCTGTGTCTGACTGTTCTTACACAACCACAGTCTCTGTTAACTTTCTCTACAATAAACTCGATCACACGTGGAAAAAAAGAAAAGAAAAATTATAGAAATTCAGAAGTATATGTAAGAATTCATTCAATCTTGGAATTTGCCTAAGTTTTCTTCTTATCTTCTTAGCAGAGATCCAATATTAATTGACTACAAATGTCGCAAAGAGTGTGTCTGAGTGTTTACGACCTCTCTAAACCCTCCTATTCCTCATAACCTGGGTTTCAATAGCTCTTTGTTATTTTGTCCTCTAACCTTGGAGCTTAAAGCATTCCATGCTTCTTTTCTAAATGAGAATTTTTATAACTATGTTCTTAAATTGTTTATCTCAAGTCTTGTGTATAAAAAAATCCTTCAAGATATGACCAAATGTACTCTCAATGCTTACAAAATATTACCAGTATAAAAAACTTATCAAATTAAAAAAAAACTGGCAATAAATATGCTAAAGCATGTGAATGAAACACCAGGAAGCTTCAACTAACATATTTAGTTACACTTCACAAAGATGTAAGAAAAAAGAAAAAAACGAAGAAAAAAAAAACAAGGTTAGACATTCTGTGACTCAAAGAAACAATCTCTCAAAGGAAATAAAACTATAAATATAGACTGCACGTTTTCTGACTGGCCACCCGAACCAGAATAATACTGTAAAAGCTCCATACTTACGGTATTGTTTGCCCATCCACTCAGGTATATTCCTAGCAAGCAATTACATATTAAATTAAACTATTCGTATTATTTTACATCTTATGACAGGATGCATGGTTTGTTATCTCATATCTTGCTTCTTGAGTGGTTATATTTTATCTGCCTGATTTGCATTTTCCTTATTCAGTTTAATTGTCTTGCTTAAATTTTTTATGCCCTGCCATAGGCAAAATGGCCTCATTTTTAACCAATTATAATAAAACACACTCACATGATACAGAGGGGAGTCCTACAGCATATCATAGTCATTCATTAAATACTAATAGTGCTTCCTTTATGTGATAAAAAATACAACAAAATCCTTTCCATATGTGTCTACAAAACCAACTATCTTCAATTCATAGCAGAGTCATGACGCTTTTCCTATTTTGTTATGATTATATAGCTATTAAATATATATTAATACATTTATCAGTTCTTGATCCATATATATATATGTATATATGTGTGTGTATATATATATGTATATATATGTGTATATATGTATACACACACACACACACACACACACACACACACATATATATATATATATATATATATATATATATATATATATATTCCTTAAATAATTTTAATGAAACATTTTCCAGACTCCAACCTTTGGCTTTCTTTGCTTCTTCTTTCCTACCTTCTTTCCTTCTGACCACTTTACATCATTGAGCATCTCTTATTCTCTCCTAATCCTTTACATGTCTGATTATATACTGTTCCACCTGGCCTTTTTCTTTTTTGTTTTGGTTTCCTTCATACTTTCTTTACTACCTTTCTCTCTATTTTTTTTCAGATTTTCAAGTGTCATCCTTCAAATAAATTTAAGATTGAGTTCATACAAAAAGAAAATGAAAGACAATGTTTCTGCAAGCCAACAGCATGTCCATGTCCATTATCAATACAATGTGAAGGGTGCCCTCTAGCTTGAAATACTGGTTAGGCCTGATTCTACGCTAGCGATTGTGAATGTGCAGCACCATGTTGTAAAATTGCTGTACCATGTGTCAGGGAGAACACAGGCAGAAGCAGAGACATTCAAACTTGTGTGGGATACTTTTGAGAACATGTGGAATAGTAGGAGTTTATTTTTTCCAGATTTAAAAATCTTTGTAGCTTACTTAAGAAAGTTGTGTGCTGAAACACCTGATCTATTTTAATTTGTGACAATTCACTCCTACTTTCTCTGGAGTACAGTAATGTTCAAAATTTTAAAATCTTTCCGTCCATGAAATTTCATCGCTAAATAGCCTTCTTAGTGAAGATGCAGGGAAATCATAGTTGGAATAATGGGTAGCATGGGGCCTAATTATTGACTAAGATAGGGTTTGACTTCACAAATCCATATAATGGCAGGTGCGAAATCATTTTATGTATGTCTTCTGGGGAGGAAGCCAAGCTTCAGATAAACAGAAGGTATCACACTGTGATTCTTGTATGTAGTGGTTATATGGTGATATATTTACTATCAGCTCTCTCCAAGTTTTAAGATGAAACCAAAAACCAAGATGTGCTTACAGTATAAAACACATACAGACACAAGTATCCAGAGTTGTATAATTAAGCATCAGTTATAGTTTAGTGATAAAAAAAGAGATATATCTACCCTGCTCAACCATGGTTATCTATTCTTTTTTCTATATTAGATTCATTTATTTATTTTACATACCATGCACAGTATTTATTTTCTTCCCATGGACATCAGTATCCTTCTTCCTGCATTCTGGCATCCACAGTTCTTCAATTATGACAGGAACAGATCATCATTTAAGGACATTAAATTAAATAACAAGTCTCTATTGAGACCTAATATTTTGAGTAAAGAAAACTTGTCAGAAAAAGAGGCCTTCTTGACGTAGGTTGGTAAATAGTGAAGATGTCATGTTATCAAAGAAAAAAATGTTCTTTTTCTATAGATCTCAACATTGAACAACTTGCCTCTGTATATTCATGACTTGGCAAGGGGTAGACTTTATCTGAGAGTAATATAAGCTTTTCCCAAGGAAAAGAAGGCAACATATTAAGAATCTCAAGAAAATCATCACCATCGTTTATCAAAGGCAAAGAATATATGTGAGCATGTGAGCTTTTGAGCTAGGTATCATTTTTTATCTCCTGTACATGTCCTTGTGTGTGTGTGCACCATTTAATTGAAGATATGTATTATTCTGTTCCTTATTGTCTATCAGTATTTCTTCATATGTGAACATTTATCCACTCATCAATTTTTTCTACTAATTTGTAGCTTGACCTTGGGGTCAAGTTCACATTAAACAAAGAGTATGAAGCACATTTTTTTTCCTGTTGAATTACAATGGGATGATTGATTCAGAGGCACACAACTAATATCTCTATTTGGGAAATATGCGAGATATATATCTAAGTGCTCATTAGTGTACCAGAATGGCCATGAAAGGGATGCTTTCACTTACATGTGTGCTAGACTCTATAGTATTTAAATGTGGTATAAGGGGTATAAAAATAGTAACACGACAGAAAGAGGTTCTGATAAACTAAAGGAGGATAGAGTTAGAGAACATGAGTGAATGTGGTTGGTTTAGCATGTTTACAATATAATGATAGACTCTTAGGTTATAATGGCTGTATGGGAACCCCGGTCAAACACTCTCTACTCATATCAGTGGCTCAAGAAGCAGAGAACAGCTGAGTAGCAGTGGTATACTTGAGTATTTTAAGGTTCTGAAGTCATACTATTGTACACCTTTTAATGTGAACCCACATTTTAAGTGAATTTCCAATTCCAATCAACAATAAAGCCATGGAAATGGCTTAGCCACGGGAGCTATTACCTAATGCAAGGTTACCAAATTTCTGTGAATATAGTCTGAGAAATACCTGCAAAAGACTATTGCTATTTAATGTCCTCATGCAAGACAAGTAAATCTCTTGACTAAGAGGCAAAATCTCAATGTTATTAACCACAGGGTAAGTGCGGTATTCTTTCCTGTGTTCAGCAACAATTTAAGCCATTTCACAGATGAGACTGAGCTTGATGGATAATGTGATTTTTCTCAAATTTGGGTGCTGTCCAACATCATCAATCTGAAGGAGGAAAATGCCTTAATCCCAGCACTCACGAAGCAGAGCCAAAGAATATTTGTAGGCTGTGGCTGCTTCTTCATTTCTGGCTGTCTCCTGGGAGCCACTCTAGGGTCAAGTCTCTTGCCCTCCCTAAATTGTCTCCCTTAACTAAGAACTGTGGTTCCGTGCTCCCCTGTACAACCTTCCTTTATCCCAATCCTCCTGTTTCTCCAAGTCCCCCCCTTCCCTTCTAACTTTTCTCTCCCTATCTCCCCTTACACCCATACCATCCATATTTTGCTACAAATTATCTTCTGTCTTCCAGATCACTCTACCCACTTTCCATATACCACCTCTTTATCACTCTTTCTCCGTGAAGAAAGAAGCAGGTATCGCATGGGAGTCAACAGACCATGTTTTATCACATTGGGGTTAGGTTCAAATTCCAATCCCTGCTTCACGTTGCAATAAGCATTGGGATCAGGATCGGTAAATTCAATTCAGGTTTTGAGCCTACCACTACAGGCACGACAACCACATAAATGTATCCAATTGTCAGCTCCATGCTATATATATATTTCCTGTATGCAGCTGAATATATATATATATATGAGGGATGAGAGTTGACTCCAGTTGAGTTCTCCAAGCTTGTCCTTGTGAATGCCAGTAGTCCAGAAGGTTCGTAGACTGTGTTCGGAAGATAGAGAAATATCATGAACATAGCCAAAAGAGTTTGGTGTTTCTCCAGGGTTGTCATGAAAGATCTCATCTGTAATTGGGATGTATTCATCATGTGTTCATGAATATCTTGTGCATTTGCTTTGCTTTGAGTTATTAAGTGGCTGGGTGGAATGTTGTTTAAAATTGCACAATCAGAATACTTTCATCTGTCCATGTTTCAATGACTCCAGGGTTTACATCAGAAAATTATATTCAAATATACTGAAACTCCTTTTTCATTATTTTATGGTTTTTTTTTTTTTGGAGACATGGTTTCTCTGTGTATCTTTGGCTGTCCTCACACTCACTCTGTAGACCAGGATGACCTACAACGTACAGTGACCTGGTGTGGGAGGGCCTTTTGTCTTCATGTAGCTTTTATTGTTCAGTGAATAAATGTAGTGAGCCGGACAGGATCGCCATTACAAGATGGAGCTGACATCCTGTATTGTTGGTTACAAACAACTCCATATTTGGCTATTCACTGAGAGCTGCGCTCCCCGCTTCCTGCATGCGCGGTGGATGTGGATTCTTGAGCCTATCCCAATGCGGTATGGTGTCAGCTGTTGGTGGCAGCCAATCACAGGGCGACCCGTGTGCCAATTCCCTATTTAAGCGGCTGCCTAAGTGCACCCCTTCCCTTCGCTTTCTGCTCCCCTTCACTTCCTGCTGCCTCTCCCCTTCGCTCCCTTCCCTTTTGCTCCCTGTCCCTCGCTTTCCTGCCCCCTCCTTTCCTGCTACCCATCAATCAAGGGCACTCCAGTAAAGCGTGATCTGAGTGGAATCCTGGTGTGGTGGTCCTTCTTCCGTTACCGGTCAAGAAGTCCGCCACAGCTGGTGCCAGAAACCTGGGAACTTTTGTCGCCAGGCGAAGGGCCGAAGAGGATTCTGAACTCAACACGTGGAGTGGCAACGTAGGTAAGTTTCTCCCAGTATGCTGGTTTCAGTCTCCCCAAGTATGCTGTTTGCAGGAGTTGGTTCTTGGGTGTTTGGTCTCGTGTTCGTGGTGTTTGTGGTGTTTGTACTAGCCTGCTGTCTCTGGTTGCACTGCTGTAAGTCTGGCCGCAACCTCAGAGCGGGGAACAATGTGGACATTCCGAGAGAGGGGCAAAAGGCCCGAATTAAACACAAGAACAGTTTTTCAGATTCAGATTCAAAGGGAGGAAACTTGAATAGGCCTGAAAGAAAAAAAGTAAAAGAAAAGGATCCTGATACAATTCTCCCTAAAAGGGAGGTTAATGAGAAGAGGGAATGTCCCCTCTATCCAGTGCTCGAGGAATTTGTGGGCCTGGATCGATCTGAGGAGGAGTTAGACCCTCAGGAGGAGGAAGAGCTGGAGAAAGCCGCCTCAGGTAATCTTAATGTGTCATCCTATGATAGGCTTGGTAGAGATCTGGCCGCTAAACAAGATATGCTAAGGAAGGGAATTATATTCTTATGGTTTGAGTTACCGAGGCCTCCAGATTTTGTAGAATGTGAACAGCTGTGGCTCCAAGATGCAAAGCTGCAAATACAGGACCTGCCTTGAGGACCCACAGGCTAGAACGCTGGGCCACTCCCAGCGTGGGCCTCAGGGCATAGAAGCACGGCACAACTGTGGTAAGGCTCACCAGCTTAAATGGTCGGGCCCAGCCACTCTGCTCAGCCAAGCCTCCAAGCAAGGCTGAGCGGCTGAGCGCCTGTTCTTGTGATTAAACAACTTTGTATTTAGGCCCAAAAAGGGTATTGCTAAGCTTTGAGGTAGATATTTGCCTAATTTTAAATAAATAGACATAGTGGGAGACTCCCAATGCTGGGGAAACTCTCACTCGGGTCTTGGGATGGCGCGGGCCCCTGCATGGCTCGCAGGAGACCATCCTTGGTGAGGTCACACATGTGGCCTTGGTTGGCGGGGGAGGAGTTCAACCCCGAGTCCCAGGAGAAAGACTTTTTAAAAAAGGAGGCCAAGGCCCAGTGGTCCAAAAGGGTCATAAATTCCAAAAAATCCACAGGTGGTTGCCTTGGGACCACTCCCAAGGTCGTAATCTGTTAGTTCCTAAAACAGCAAGCTGATAATCACAAGGAAGAAACTCACTGTTTCTCAGGATTGTTGTCAGGATTACAGGTCTGGCTTTGTCTTCTGGCTGGTTCCTAGGGCAGGGTCGCTGAAGCGGCTAGCCCTGGATTTTTGGTTCTTCTCTCTCTGCTGGGAGAGTCTGGATTCATCCAGGTTTTTCAATACTATGTGTGACCCAAAGGTGACTGTCAGTTCACACTTTCAGCACCAGTTTACACTTCCAGCAATAGAGTTTTTTCTTTACCCACATTTTCTTAAGTATAAATTGTTAACAATAATTTTTAATCTTGGTCATTTCTACAAGGATAAGATAAAGTCTCAGAGTTTTGGTTTGCATTTCTCTGAGGGCTAAAGGAAAAATTTTTTAAATGTCAGTCATTTTTAGTTCGTTTGACAGTTTTCAGTTTAGGTCTGTAATAAATATTTTTGGATTAAATTTTTAATAACTAATTTCCTGAGTTCTTATATTTTTAAAATGGGTTTATAATAAGTAAAGATCTTTTCCCACTATATAGCCTTGTTATACAAAAGTTTCTCAATTCAGGAGATATAATTTATGGCTTCTCACAATGTTTGTGCCACTGAGGCTGTGTTTGAGACCTGGCAAAATGTGCTTCAAAAATTTTTCTCTGTGAGGTTCAACATAATTTTTATATGCTGAGTCCTTTGGCTCATTTAAACTTAAGTTTTGTACATGGAGATGGATGTAGATCTATTTTCATTTTTCTACATGTTGGGGCCTGGTCTTGGCACCAGATAAGATCCAACAGACTACTGCTATAAAATTTCTGGGGGCAGTTTTATCCCCTTTGACAGTGACCCCTCAAAAGGTTTCCATTCGCACCCATCATTTGAGGACACTTAATGATTTTCAACAATTATTGGGGGATATTAATTGGATTAGGGGGTATTTAAACATCCCCCGGGCAAAGTTGTTGCCCTTGTTTTCTATTTTGGAAGGTGATCCAAATGTTAATTCAAACAGAACTTTGACCCCCTTGGCTGAAAAGGCTTTAAAACAGGTGGAGAAAGCAATGACTAAGGCACAATTGTGCCGAGTCGATCCTGATTTGCCCATATTCTTTTTTTTTTTTTTTTTTTTTTTTTTTTCTTCTTTTTTTTCTTTTTTTTTTTTTATTTTTCGAGACAAGTTTTCTCTGTGGTTTTGGAGCCTGTCCTGGAACTAGCTCTTGTAGACCAGGCTGGTCTCGAACTCACAGAGATCCTCCTGCCTCTGCCTCCCGAGTGCTGGGATTAAAGGCGTGCGCCACCACCGCCCGGCTGCCCATATTCTTATGCATCTTAAAAACTGCACATTACCCTACTGGAGTGCTATGGCAAGACGGCCCCTTGTGGTGGATCCATGGTAATTCTTCAGGTACCAATGGTTATTCAATATTATCCCGAGTTGGTTGCTTCTCAAGCGGTATTGGGGATAAAACATTGTTTAACATCTTTTGCTACCATGCCAGATAAATTGATTATTCCCTATACCAAGGGACAGGTGGAGACATTGGCAGCTACAGTAAATGAATGGGCTGTTTTGGTTTGCACCTTTCCTAACCTTATTGATAATCATTATCCAAGACATCCCCTATTAAATTTTGTAGAAAGGAACTTAGTGTATTTTCCTAAGGTTACCTTTAAAAATTAAATATTAATATTTTAAAACTTGTTATATTTAAATATTTGGAGTTTTAAAGCATATTTTTATGGATATCAGTTCTTTTTGTTGTTTATTTGTTTGAGACGATGCCTTACTGTATCACTCTGGCTGACCTAGAATTCAGTATGTAGACCAGGCTATCAAACTCACAGAGATCAACCTGTCTCTGCTTTCCAAGTGCTGGGATTATAAAGGAATGTGCTACCATGCTAAGCCAACATATTTTTTATTAGTATATACTAGTTATATGTAATAACATATTTCACTACAACTTTTTCTTACATATCAATTTTAATGCCTGAGCCTTTTTAATTGTTTTTATTGAGCTATGTATCTTAGCTTGAGGAGAATCCTATCCCTCTGTTAGTCCAGATTATGTCCTCTTGTGGTCTCCTCCCCATTTACCTGGTAACGGTCACCGTTGTGGAAGTCTATTTTTGTATTTCCAGGAGGATATTGTTATTATGGATGTAAGGTGTGTGGTGTTAAATGGAAGTGAATTGATTTGGCATTCATAAAATCCATGTGTATCTTTAAAAAAATAATAAAATAAAAAGCCCATTAATATGGCCTTGACTGTTTTTACAGATGGCTCCAAAACTGGCAAAGGTGCCATAGTAATTCAAGGTAGGGATCCCATTTTACTTGATTTTCGACCTGATTCCCCGCAAGTCACGGAATGTGTGACCGTGCTGGAAGTTTTTAAAAGATTTTCAGAACCCTTCAATTTATTTTCAGATTCTAAATATGTGGTGAATGCTGTTGCCTCATTGGAGGTGGCTGCCTTTGTTAGAAATTCAAGTACAGTTTCCAATATTTTGTGTCAAATTCAAGCATGCATTTTACAAAGAGATAATCCCTTTTTCATTGGACATATTCGGGCTCATACTTTGCTTCCAGGACCCATGTCTGAGGCCAATGATTTGGCTGACTGCCTTACCTGGTCCATAGCTTTGGTCGTCTCGGACCCTGTAGAATTAGCATGAGATTTTCATAAGCTTTGGCATGTGCCTGCCAATACCCTTAGAAAAAAAATTTCATATTTTCAGACAGATAGCCAGAGAAATAGTTAAAGCCTGTTCTTCATGTGTGACCTTTTTATACCCCCTTAATGTTGGGGTCAACCCTAGAGGGCTGCAACCTAACGCGTTGTGGCAAATGGATGTTACCCATCTGCCTGATTTTGGCAAATTAAAATATTTGCATGTATCAGTGGATACCTTTTCGGGCATTATTCATGCCATGCCCCTAGCGGGAGAAAAGGTAACTCATGTAAAAAACACATTGTCTTGTGGCCTGGGCTGCCTGGGGAAAACCCCTATGCCTGAAGACAGACAATGGCCAGGCATATACCTCCCATGGATTTCGTGCCTTTTGTGCACAGTTCCAGGTGACCCACATTACTGGTCTTCCATAAAATCTGCAAGGACAAGGTATTGTGGAGAGAGCCAACAGAAATATTAAAGAGATTCTACAAAAACAAAAAGGGGGAATAGCTGAATCTGCTTCCCCCAGGGAAAGAATCTCCCTTGCTCTCTTCACACTTAACTTTGTAAACCTGAATGAGTCGAGTACTACAGCAGCTGAAAAGCATGCAGCAGGCCCTATGGAACAAAAGGAATATGTGATGTGGAAAAATGTATTGGATAACAAATGGTATGGACCGGATCTTGTGTTGGCAAGATCCAGGGGAGCTGTATGTGTTTTTCCACAGGGCCAAGAGGCTCCGCTTTGGGTTCCGAGCCGGCTGACACGCATGATCAAGGAAGTTCCTAAGGATGAGGCTGAGTCTCTGGAAAAAAGTTCCTGCAGTCATCCCTGATAACGTGGATCCAGTGGAAGGCGGAGCAGTGAAGGGGAATCCTGTCAGCCTTCCCAAAGGCGATGCCTGTTCGGCATGATGCCACAGTTTTCCCCCAGATTTTTACCACCGATAGAAACCTTGATTTACCATTTTTAATGTATAAGTCTAAAGTGGCCCTTTTAGGAGAAGCATGTAACATTACAGAGAAAGGGTCCCTGTGCTTTCAGTTGTGTGGGCATGTTTTTGGCAAGCTGCCTGGGTGGCTGTGTGTTGTGCCTGTGGTTGGTTTGCTGCCTTCGAGCCCAGACCAATAGGGATAAGGCTATATTGGGATAAAGTTATAATCTCTCAGGCATTAGCTACCCTAGAGTGTGGCTCCTTCCCCCAGATATGGTGGTCAGCACTAAGAGATGCTTAGGGCTTCCATCCTGCACAGCCTTTGCACCCCATGAGATCTGTTTACTTTTCTCCACCTAGCTATGTTCTTCTACAGCTTTACTGTAGGCCCAAAGCATTTTCTTTATTCACTAATGAAAGCAACACATACACAAAAGGACACCTTTACCTAAATATTTTGAAGAAATCACAGTATTATTATTGTCTGTAGTAAACATAGGATGTCCTAGCTATTGTTATTAGGAAATAAAGATGGGAAAATGGGGGAAGCCTCCAAAAGACATAATACTGTAAGGTTACTAAAGTTATAAGAACATATTATCCAGCAATCAGAAAAAGAATTGATCTACTTTTCACAACAAAATATTTCTCATTTTATTCATTTCTATTTTTTTCTAATTATTTTGCATACCATGTACAGCTTTTCATACCTTCTCACTTTTCATTCCATCCAATAACATCCAGCCTACACCCTATGCATTTTTCCTACTTTCAGGAAGTGCCAGGCATAACATGAATGCTAATAAGCTTGACATATCAAGTTGAGCTTAAGACCAAGATCCTTCCTCTGCATCAAGGTTTGAATAGGTATCCAACCATAGTGAAAATGTTCCACTACATCAGCTCATGCATAAAGATCAGATTGTAATCCCACTGATAGGGGACCCACAAACAAATAAAGTTTACCAAGATATTGAATTGCAGAGGGCCTTATTTAATCAACTATTTCTTCTTCTGTTAAAACAGAAAAAAAACTGTTGGGTCAAGATATATGGCACAGTATTTTAGACAAATTACAAAACAAGCTCCTGCTGAGACCTCATAATTTGTCCTCAAGAATAAAGAGTTGTTTTTGGCAACAATGTTGTTGACAAGACTCATCATATTAAGGAGGAAGGACAACATAGTTTCAGCCAAAGGGAGAGTGGACTTCTCAAAGTAGCTTACCAGTTTTCTTAGTAGTAATCATGTTGCATCTCTAGACTCATGACTTAGTAAGGGAAAGAGTTCTTCTTGGGATATAAAAAGCATTACTAAGGGTAAAAGCAAATTACTAAGAATTAGAGAAAATTGTAATGTCTAGTTTCCTTTGGCATTGAACATAGCACATCGGTGTCATTTTACATTCTGTATATGTGGTTGTGAGTGTGTGTTTGGGAGAAAGAGAGTGTGAGAAAGAAAGAGAAATACAGAGAGAGAGAGAGAGAGAGAGAGAGAGAGAGAGAGAGAGAGAGAGAGAGAGAGAGGAGAGAGAGAGCTTAATTGATTGCTCTGTAATCTGTTATGTGTAGGTGTGTATTTTTCTGCTTTCAGTGTATTACTGTAGTTTTGTACTGGAACAATTATTAATTCAATTACTTCATCTATTTAGTTTAATCTTACTTCTTAGGTTAGTCCTCCTAACAAAGAGCAAATTTTGCATGTGTCTTGTTTGAGTAACAAGTAGCTGAATAAGTGTGTGTGACACAAGAGGAGTGTGGTCTTTATTCTTGAAATATGAGCTGCAATGGATTCTCCTAACATTGAATTTTGGGACAATGCATTCAAGGCTATTTTTCATTTTCTATAATTTTCAGTGTAACTAGATTTATCTTGAAGTCTTTGATCAACGTTGACTTTAGTTTTTCACAGGATCATAGATAAGAATACATTTGCCTTTCTCTACCTAAGAACATCCATTTAAATCAGCACAATAATTGAAGATGCGTTCATTTATCCATTGAATAATTTTAGCTTCTTAGTCAAAATCACATGCTCATAGAAATGTGGATTGATATCAGAGTCTTCAATTCATTGATTCACAGTCATGTTTTTAATGCCAATACATAATTATTTTTATTATAAAGCTCTATAATAGAGCTTGAATTCACAGATTATGATTCATCCAGAATTTTCTTTATTTTATATAAATGTTTATGTTGTTTTTTAAGGTCTGTGACGAATTTCATGGAATATTTGATAAAGATTGATTTGAATCTGTAGATTTCTTTTGGTAAGATCACCGTTTTTACATTTAATTAGTCTTTGAGGAAAGTAGATGTAATATCTGATATTTCCCCCAATCAATTTCTTTAAAACTTAACATTTTTGTCAAATGGGTTTTGAAATTTTTTGGATAGAGTTTGCCCGAGATATTTTATATTACTTGAGGCTGTTGTAAATTGTTGTTTCACTTATATCTTTCTCAGCCCATTTGTTATTTGTATATAATAGGGATATATTAAGTTTTTGAGTTATATTATATCCAGGTAATTACCAAAGATGTTTCTCAGTGGTTGGAGTTCCATGGTAGAAATTTTGGAGTCATTTATACAATCATATTATCTACAATTAGATAAATTTTGGCTTCTTGCTTTCCAATTTGTATACTCTCAATGTTCTTCTTCTGCATTATTTTTCTAGCTATAAAATCGAGAACTTTATTGAGAATATAAGAAGAGAGTGAACAGAATTTTTGCCCCTGATTTTATTGGAATTACTTTGAGTTTTTCTTGAATTAGTTTGATACTGGCTATTTATTTACTGGAAAATTTATTTATTGTGATTAGGCATGTAAATTGTAGCATTGTCACCTTAAGAACCTTTATCATAAAGGAATATTGGATTTTAACAAATGCTTCTTCAGAGCTTAATGAGAGGATTTTTTTTCCTTTTGTTTATATGGTTGAAAACATTGACAGATTTTTGTATGTTGAACTATCACTGCAATGCTAGGATGAATTCTATACAGTCATGGTGCATGATTTTTTGATGTGTTCTTGGTTCTCACTTCCAGTATTTTATTGTTGTATCAATGTTCATAAGAGAGAATGGTATGTAATCCTTTTTCTTCATTACATCATTTTTGGTTTCCACATCACTGTAATTCTGGCTAAATAAAATGATTTTAGCAATATTCCTTCTGTTTCTATTATGTAAAACAATTTGAGGTGTTTTTTTTTTCTAATAACTTCTTTGAAATTAAGATAAAATTTGGAGCTGAAATCACATGACTACACTTCTTTGGTTGGGAGACTTTTAATGATATTTTCTCTTTATTTAGGAGTTGTATGTCTATTTAAATGTTTTATCTTGTTTTGTTAAATTTTGGTATGTAAAATTTATCAAAAAACCTATCCATTTCTTTTAGATTTTCAAGGGTTGCGGAGCTTACGTTTTTGAAATATGACCTGAAATTTCTCTGTATTTCCTCAATAACTGTTAATATGTCCTTTTTAAAATTTTCTTAATTTGGGACTCTCTCTCTCTGCTTTTTGTTACTATTTTTATGGTTTGTCTATCATGTTGATTTTCTCAAAGGACTAAATTTTTATCTTATTGATTCTTTGTTTCAATTCTATTGTTTATTCATTACCTTAATGATATTTTGCCATCTATTCCTCAAGGGTAATTTGCTGCTTTTTACTCTAATTCCTATCTATGTGTGCTGTTAAGTTGGTTGTGTGACATTTCTTCAAGTTCTTTATGTATGATTTTACTGATATAGACTTTCTACTTATGATGGGGGACTTCAGCCAATCACATGCTGCTTAAGGTGCATCCCCCTGGGGCCAAACATAGCCAATATAAACATCCATGTGCTCTTGTTTCCTCTCTATGTGTCCCTGCTCTCCTGAATCCCTGGTTTTTTAAGTTTCCTTTCTTCTGTTTATTAAAGCTGAATATTATATTAAGTTGGTTTGGTTAATTACATCTTCTGTTCAGCCACGCCCATAATTTGCACCTGAAGTGCGGCTTTTTGGCTAGCTGCCTCCTAGCTACTGGTTGCTGCATGGCTGCCAGGAGCTGGCAAGCTCTCTTCTGGCACCTCTTCCCCCCACCCTCCACACAGCCCAGAGGTGCCCTCAGTGAGTGAGCGAATGGAGCTCAGAAAGTGCAGCTCAGCTCGACTGCCTCCCCAGCTGGCCATGGGCAATGGTCATTACAGGTAAAATTTCTTTCGATTAAATACAAATAATTACAGGTTTGCTTAAAAAATGTCGGAAAACATTATCATTCAATGTTTTCGCAGCTTTTTAAATTATACCATGTTTGAGATTTTACAAGAGGATATTCCACTGGTTTGGATATTCCTGAGGCTTATTATTCTACTTTTTTGGTGGCTTCGTTTTAATATGGTTTGATAATAGAAAAATGATGCAGTCCTTACAGAATGAATACAGGATTCTTAGGGTAGAGGTTGAATGCTTAAGAAATGGCACAACTATTTTGAGTGACAACTTTCAGTCAGTTGAGGTAATTTCAAAAACAATTCAGACTGACACCAACCTCCTCAAGAAAGAATTTGAAATTCTCAAGGAGGAGAATAGATCTTTGTCTAATATGACTCCATCAACTGAGCAAAATTTAGAAAAGGTGCAGTCTAATATTAAAAACAGCTTTGCTGCTCTGAAGGAGGGGACACCTGATTTGGATCATAAACTTCAGTCGCTGTCTTTAGGTGCTAAAATATTACCTGAGAAAATTCAAACTGCTAAATGTATTAATAAGACTTCATCAAAGGGGTATGAAAGATTAATGGACAGAATTTCAGTACAAGAAGTCACAATGCATGCTATGAAAATTGTATACAAGGGTGAGATATTATCTCTAACAGACAAACTTCATACCTTAAAATCGTTGACGAAGGCTTTGGAGCAGAATACTGGACAGGATATTCAGGCCTTACAGAAGGCAATGGTATACAGATTGAAAAAGCCTGAGGAAAATATAGACTCTGATGAACAGGAGCAAAAGGTTAAAAGGCAAAACTTAACTCCGTCAGTGAGTAAACCTCTCCAGGATACTTTCCTCAGAGTTCTACCTGCCTTTCCAGTAATAACATCTGAAAAGTGACTGGCTCCAAAAACCTTAGGGTCATCAAGGAACATACATGGGAGCCTGTCCATACGAGTGATCTAAAAGAAATTAAACAAGCTATTGCGAATTACAAACTATATTTGTCCTTTTTTAGAGAGATACTCAAAACGTGGGCTCTTATTAAAAAGGCCATGTTTCACGACTGGGCTCAATTAACTTCAGCGGTACTAGAGAGTGGGGCTCTGTTGCATTTCAGATGCCTTTGCAAGGAAGAGGCCAGACTTTTAGAAAAGCAGGAAACAGCAGAAGGAATTGAGATTTCCCTAGATCAAATTCTAAGTGAAGGAGTTTTCTCTGATCCTCAAGAACAGATCTGTATGATGATCACAGTTTATCCATATGTGCCACAGCAACTTTAAGGGCTTGGGATAAGACTCATGACCCAGGACAGAGAATGGAATCTTATATCAGGGTTAAACAGGGTCAGAGAGAACCCTTTAGTGACTTTATACAAAGAAGAACTTAGGCTGTACAAATAGGGATACCTAACCAAGAAGCAAGACATATAGTAAATGAGTCTTTAGCTTTTGAGAATGCCAATGTAGAGTCCAAAAGGATCCTGGAACCTTTAAATATCAGATAAGTGCCCTTGAACAAATGTGTCTTTCATACAACTAATGTTGATACATTTGACTATGGTACTGAAACATGGGTAGAAAAAGCAATTTCCAATGGTAAAAGAAGGCATCAAGATACCAAATGTTGTAATTTTGGTAAAATGTGACATAAGAAAAGGAATTGCAGACAACCAAGTCCAGGAATAATAATAATAATGCCTCTTCTAGAAATAACAGAAATAGGAACACTCAGCCTTCAGGTTTATGTAGGAGATGTGGAAAAGGCAGGCATTGGACAAATGAGTGTAGATCAACAAGAGGTAGACAAGGCAATCTGTTATCATTGGGAAACACAATGAGGGGTCTCTCACAGGCCCCCATGGTGAATGTGGTCTGGTTATTTCTGATTACTCTAGAGAATGAACGTGCCTCGTCAGGAAAATTAGACAGCCCCATGCCTGCTGTCCAAAGCAATAATGGCCTGAAGGATGAGTGACGTGTATTTTGGCAGACTTCTATAAATAAACAAAGACCAAAGCTAAGAGTGTGTGTAAGTGGCATTTTTATTACTGATTTACTGGACACAGGTGAGGATGTAAGTATCATTACTCTGAAATTTTGGCATCCTAATTGACTTCTATAGGAAGTGGATGTTCATCTCCTGGGAATTGGTACCCTCTCTCAAGTAAGACAAAGGACAAAATGGGTTGAATGCATAGAGCCAGAAAGGGCAAATAGGAAAACTAAGGCCATATGTAACCAATATTGCAATGAATTTATGGGGCCATGATCTATTGCAGCAATGGAATACCCAAATTAACATTCCTGCTGCTTTGAGAGCCTATATTTCTGAGGAAAATATTAAAATATATTTCAGACAGCAGATACTGGTTGTTTGGACTGTACAAGAACACTGTGAGTTCAAGACCAGCCTGGTCTACAAGAGCTAGTTCCGGGATAGGCTCCAAAACCACAGAGAAACTCTGTCTCAAAAAACCAAAAAAAAAAAAAGAACACAAAGCAATTGATGATGCTTTTGAGGTACCAACAGTCCTGACTCTAAAATGGTTGAGCAAGATACCAATATGGACCACGCAATGGCCTTTAGCTGAGCAAAAGTTGTTGCAGGTTTAGAACAGCTGGTACAAGAGCAATTAGAAGGTTGACATATAGAAGAATCTACCATCCCTTGGAATTCTCCTGTATTTGTTGTTAAGAAAAAAATCTGGCAAATGGAGAATGGTGACAGATCTCAGGGCTACCAAAAAGGTTATTCAACCTATGTTCCCTCTGCAATCTGGAATTCCTTTGCCCTCTCTATTACCAAAGGGATGGCATCTCATAATTATTGATTTAAAAGATTGTTTCTTCACTATACCTTTACAAGAAAAAGAAAAGTTTGCCTTCACAGTGCCTACTTATAATGACTCTCAGCCTATGAGGAGGTACCAGTGGATTCTCCTCCTATAGGACATGTTGAACAATCCCACCTTGTGCCAATATTTTGAAAGTCAACCATTGGAAATAATATGCAAGCAATTTTCTAAGTCTATCATATAACATTACCTGGGCGATAATCTGTTGTCAGATTCAAGCATACATACCTTAGAAAGACTGTTTGAAGAAGTAAATGGGGCTTGCAGATTTCTCCTGAAAAAATACCGAGAGGATTCTGTTAATTATCTAGGTTATAAAATATGTTAACAAAAATTTGAGACACAAAGGCACAAATTAGGAGAGATCAGTTATGGACTCTTAATGACTTTCAAAGATGGCTAGGTGATATTTCCAGCCTATGACTGGCTGTTGGGGTAACACCTGATCTAATAATTCATTTAAACAATCCTTGGATGGTGATAAAGACTTGGACAGTCACAGAGAATTAACAACCAAAGCAGAAAAGGAAAAAACAATGATTGAGGAAAAGTTACAGTAGGCACATGTGGATAGGGTAAATCCAGAGCTTAGTTGTATTCTTGTCATATTGCCTTCCAAAATCTCTCCAACAGGTATCTTAATGCAGAGAGATGATATTATCTTAGAATGGATCTTTTTACCACATAAACCAAGTAAAAACTAACAAACTTATGAGGAAAATTTTTCTGAATTAATTATAAAACATAAATTGAGACTTTGTCAATTATCAGGCATACACCCAGCAGAAATTATAGTGCCTTTCACTGCTGATGAGATAAAAAAGTTATTGGAAGACAAGGAACCATGCAAAGAGCTTGTGCTAATTTTGTGGGAGAATAGTTGATCCCAACAGAAATAGGCTTAACTTTATAAAGAAAACTTCTTGGATTTTTCCTCAAATCACCCATGATGCTCCAATAACCAGAGCCTGTACATTTTATACTGATGCTAATAAATCAGGGAAGGTGGGTTAGAAATCAGAAGAATTGAGTAAGGTGGAACAAATTCCTTATGATTCTGTCCAGAAGGCAGAATTATATGTCATTTATATGGTGCTAAGAGACTTAAAAAACCCTTTTAATGTAGTTACTGACTCGCAGTATGCAGAATGAGTTATCTTGCATATTGAAACTGCTGAATTTATACCAGATGATACAGAACTGATGGATAATGGTCCAGTTTATGTCTCTAGGAAAATGAAACGGTTTTTTGATTATGACAATACTAAGCATGTTACAGATATACCATACAACCCTACAAGTCAAGGAGTCATAGAATGATCAAACTGAACTATAAAGGATACATTAAACAAACAGAAAGAGGTGGATTATAACCCCAGAAATAGATTACCTAATGCTTTATTAACTTTGAATTTTCTTAATGCTAATGAGAAGGGGACAACGGCTGCAGAAAGACATTGGATAATGTAAAAGTTTGCCGAATTAAATCAACCAGAATATTTCAAAGATGTGCTGACTACTCGATGGAAGCCAGGAGATGTGCTGTGTTGGGGCAGGTGTTTAGCTCTTGTCTCCACAGGAGAGGAAAAATTGTGGACACCATCAAAATTAATAAAGGTTCAGTTTGAAGAGGAGAAGCTTCTTTGAAAAGATAAATAAAATCTCATTCACATGGATAATAATCATAAAATATAGGTTGGGGGCAGGGTTCTCTTCTTATCTCCACAGTAAAACACTCATCTTCAAAAAATGTAAGGGACCCTGGGTATTTAAATACAGATGGATGAAAACTAGTTATGATCCTTTATGGATCAACAAGAAACCCGAATTTGTTTAGTAAGTATAAACACTTTTATATGTATTAATATGCATTATTTATAAATATATAAAGCTGGTTTTGGTGTAGGAATCTTGATCAGTCCCTCTAAAATTCCAAGCCTCTTCATAAGAGATATCTCAGAGTTTCTGTCACGTGATATGGGACAGAATAATAAGAATAAGAATAAGCATACTTGATAAAATTTCTTTATATGAAATTTATCAAAAAAGCTGTCCATTTCTTTTATAGATTTTCAAGTGTTGTGGAGCATAGTTTTTTGAAATATGACCTGAACTTTCTCTGTATTTCCTCAATAACTGTTATTATGTCCTATTTTAAATATTCTTAACTTGGGGATTCTCTCTCTCTGCTTTTTTGTTAGTATTTTTTTGGTTTTTCAATCATGTTGATTTTCTCAAAGATCTAAATTTTCATTTTATTGATTCTTTGTATTTATCTATTTGTTTCAATTCTATCACGTTTAGCCATTATCTTAATGATTTTTTTGCCATCTATTTATATAAGGTAATTTGCTGACTTTTGCTCTAATTCCTTTATGTATACTGTTAAGTTGCTCATGTGACATTTCTTCTAGTTCTTTATGTATAATTTTAGTGATATAGACTTTCTCCTTATAACTTTTTTCATCTTGTCCATAAGTTGTTATATATTGTTGATTAAACATCTTTAAATTTCTAGGAAGTCTTTAACTTTTTATGTCTTCCTTAAACTATTTGTGGAACAGTTGAGAACTGGTCATGTTTTATGATTTTGTGGCCTTTCTGTAGTTTATGATACTGTTGAACTATAGCTTGTAATCTAATATTATATAAAGGTTATTTCAATTCTTTGTTTCTTTTAAGATTTGTTTATGATCAAGTATTTGGTAAGTTTTAAAAAAATTTCCATGAGGTTTTGAGATGAAGGTATATTCTTTGGTATTTGTTGAAATGTTTACACATATCTGTAGCCTGGATCCAGAGTGTCAGAACAACCAAGAATGGCATAAACTATTTTGGCCTTCTTTGAACGTGGCATTCAGATGACAGATAACAGCACTGTACCATGTTCCATGTCAAGATTCTGCTGTTCCATAGTGAGATGTCTTGAAATCTGACATTGAGTATAGAGTTGTGTGTTCTGTTTCTGAAGTTTATGGACTACCTGCTACCAAAAATGGATTGCTTAGGGATATAATGGAAAGGAAATCCATTATGTCTCCATATCCTGAGAATGCAACATATCCTGATTATCCTTGCTTCTGCCAGTGTAGTTGATCATACATGGCTCTTCTTCAGAATGTACGATTTGATTTTTTCAGATCAATATTATTATATGATTTCTCCGTTTTTGAAGTCTCAAAAATTTTCTGTCAGCATCTTTTATTGCTCTCAAATTTCATAAAATCTGACCAGTATAGCAGCCCAAACATGTTCTCAGTTATCACACAATACATGTGCCAAAATATGTGTAAAACAACAGAGTCATGAACCCTCTTCGCATATAAAAGGAAATCAGAAATTCTGAGCCTGGAAGAAACTGTCTTTACAAGAGAAGAAAATATTTTTTTCAGCACTGAACAGTTTTTTGTTAATCCAACAAAATTCACTAGTAAATTTCTGTATTAATTTTCACCTTTATATATGTAGCCCTGTAAGTTTCTAATTTTCAGAACTTCATTTCAACTTCAAATTAAATATCTGAAGAAAAACAAAATTCAAAAAGTTAGTGACAATTTATGATATCTTTTTTCATATAAAATTAGTTCTGGATAATCAATAAATAAATCTTTTAAGCTCAAATCTCAATAAGCTCTCTGGAACACATCCTGCACCAAAGCTGAGTAGACCTAAGAATTGAGACAGTAGTGGCACTGTGTCCCCAGTCACCCCACTCCCTATGACCTCAATGTGCATGAAAAACAAGGGGTTGTGTTTGTAGTCCTTCTGTTTGTGTGTTGCTTTCATTGGTTAATGAATAAAGACATCACTTTGACCTGATTGGCTAGAATTTATGTAGGCAGAGAAGGCAGAACTGAATTCTGGCAGGAAGAAAACAGAGTCAGGCAGAACTGACATAGAGCCTCCATAAACAGACATGCCAAATCTTTCCTGGTAGGCCACTGCCACATGGTGATACACAGAGTAATAGAAATGGGTTCAATTGAGATGTGGGAGTTAGCCAATATGAAGTTAGAGCGAATGGGAAAAGCTATAATTTAATTAATGCAGTTGATGTGTGGTTATGTTGGGTATAAGCTAGCCCGGCCACGAGGGCAAATACAAAGCCCTTCCCTTGCAACACAAGGGTCCCTCCCAAATCCATCCATATTTCCAACTACCAGCAGGGAGTTTTCCTGATAGCTTTTAATCCACCTAGCACCCATCCCACCATTACCTGCAAGATCCCTGGATCCCTACTACACAACTTCTGCGAATACTGAGTGTAGCTAAGAATTGAGTCAGCAGTGTACCTGTGGCCCAAGATACCCCACTCCCTGGGATGTCTGCAAGGGAGGAATACCAGGGGCCACTCTCCAGCTCCTTAGGAATTTCTAGCAGCCAGCGGTGAGATTTTCTGATAGCCCTCAATCCACCCTGCCCCAAACCACCATTCTTTGTGAGCTCTGTGGAACACTGCTATACAGGCTGCACCAAAACTGAGTGGATTAAGAGCCTGCTCCAAAACTGCTTTTTCCTAAGAGACAGCACAGCAAGGATTGGATCAAGAAGACAAGACACTACCAGTGTCATTTGAAGGGTAAGATGTGTATTCACCACAACAAGAATTTTTCCAACATCCTAAAAAGCAACATGGTAACACCAGAATTAAGCAGAACAAAACAAGAAGACTTGATCATGCTAACCAAGAAGTTGTAGAAGAAACAAAGTTTAAACATAACTTTATGAGCATGATGGAAAACTTTAAAAAGAAGTGAAAAACTCTCTTATAGAAATGGAGGGGAAGACAAACAAAAATCTGGAAAAATTAGTAAATCCCTCAAAAAGTATCTACATTTGAATAAGATAGCAGAATGTCTTCCATGTAATCGTATAGAATTAGAAATCTGTTGATATTTTATTTTAATGACTGACTTGCAATGTATTGTCACAGGGTGGGGCTATTTCGCTTTCTCTTTGGGAGGACAGTACATTTACATCTCCACTATGCTGAGAAGTTTTAGAAGCAGGCATTTTACCTTCACAATGCCTGCTTCTAAAATTCTTTTTTGTAAAAGTATAGTGAAGAAACAATATTTTAAATAAATAAATATAAGAGATCATACTTTAGGTAAGAGGGAAGGCAAAAGAATTCCAGTTTTAGAGGGAACATGGCTACAATTACCTTGCTGGAAGATCTTAAATCTGTAATAATTCTTCTTATTTTAGATTTTTTTAACAATAAATAAGAGAGAATTCCAATGATGGCTTGATTCTGCAAAATGCTGAGTATCTATTTGCTCCTTAACAAGCAGTTCTAAAACCCACAGTTTCTCTTTTTTTAAATTGTATTGTTTAACCAATATTGATTTCTCAGTTAACCATTTTTGCAGTTCATATTAATTTATATAATTCTCTCCATTGCCCTCCGATCTTCAAATCTTCTCTGGTCCATATGCTTCCAATTTTCTTAGGAGATCTTGTACTTTCTATCTCCCATGTAAGTGTATGTTAGACCCATATATGCCACTATTTGTTATCTATGTTTTCTGGAATTGTGAAGCAGTTTTTTTTTTTAATTTTCTGACAATTCAACACACTGAAATCCAAAGCAGCTGTACCCTCTTGCACTCCCACTAGCAGTGCATTGGATTTCCTTTTACCCCACATCCTCTACAGCATAATTTTTTAACTGTGTCTTTTGTCTTGGATTGAATTTCAGGGCTGTTTTGAATTGTATTCATCTGATGAGTAAGGATGTTGAGCATTTAATTGACTTTCAGCCATTTTAGATTCCTCTTTTGAGAGTTCTCTGTTTAGGTCTGTATCCCATTTTTGATTAGATAATTTGTTCACTTGATGAACAATTTCTTGATTTTATTATGCACTTTGAAGATGATCTTTCTATTTGATATGGGCTTGGTAAAGATATTTTCATATACTGTAGGGTGCTGTTTTATCTTGTTTTCTGTGTGCTTTGCTTTACAGAAGTTTCTCAGTTTTAGAAGGTCCTATTAATTGTTTCTCTCAGTTTCTCTAATACATGGGTTCTTATTTAGGAAGAGGTCTTTGATGCCAATACATTCATTTTTTCTAGTATGAGTTTCAGCTTGGTTGCTTTTATGTTGAATTTTTTTGATCCATTGGAATTGAGTTGCACACAAGGTGACAAATATGGATCTATTTTCATTCTTCTACATGCTGATATCCAATTACACCAGCACCATTTTTTAAATAGGCTTGCTCTTTTTCATTTTCCATTCATCACTTTTTGTCGAAAATGAGGTGTTTGTAGGTATGTCCATTAATATCTGCATCTTTGATTTGATCCCACTAGTCATTCTGTTCATTTTTATGCCAATGACAGATTATTTTAAGTGCTGCAACCACGTTGGAAATCAGTGGGCCCATTTCTCAGGAAATTCGGGATCAACCTACCCCAAGATGCAGTAATACCACTCTTGGGAATATACCCAAGGGATGCCCTATCATATGAAAAAAACATTTATTCAACTATGTTCATAGCAGCATTATTTGTAATAGCCAGAATCTGGAAACAACCTAGATGCCCTTCAATGGAAGAATCGATGAATGAAGTGTGGAATATATACATAATAGAGTACTACTCAGCTGAAAAATATAAAAAACAATGACTTTGGGAACTTTGCATGCAAATGGATGGAAATAGAAAACACTAACCTGAGTGACGTATCCCAGAGCCAAAAAGATGAACATGGAATGTACTCCCGCATAATTGGTTTCTAGCCATATATAAAGGACATTGAGCATATAATCTGTCATCCTAGAGAAGTTAAATAAGAAGGTCAACCCAGCTGGGACTGGGAGCACAGAGGTTATTGGCCCCCTATCCTTCTTGGGCTCTCTGCAGGGCCTCTACTCCCTGCTTACCGCCTCTTTCTTCCTAGCCCACCCAGCTTCCATCCAGAACCCTCCCCACTTTGGCCCCACCACCCTCTTTTGGCACATAACATCACCCAGCCCAGCCTGTCTGGGCACTGGGTCCAAATCCTCGGCACACCCAAGTGGGCAGGAGTTCCTTTGTTTCTATGGCCTGCCTGCACCAAGCAGAGTAGGCGCTTTGTTTGCAAGGTGCCCAACCAGCATGGAGGCCTGATCTCTTGGCGCCAGAGAGCCAGCATTGGGCTTGCATTAAAAACCCTCCCCACATCAGCCCCACCGCCCTCTTTTGGCACATAACATCACCCAGTCCAGCCTGTCTGGGCACTGGGTCCGAATCCTCGGGGCATGCAAACAGGTGGGAGTTCCTTTGCTTCTATGGCCTGCCTGCATCAAGCAGGGTAGGCACTTTGTTTGTGAGCTGCCCAACCAGCACGGAGGTCTGATCTCTCAGCACCAGGAGAGACAGCGTTGGGGTGAGTTTCTGGCCCCATGGCTCAGCGCCACCCTGGGACGGGGAGCTCAGAGGTTCCTTGGCCCCCTATCCTTCTTGGGCTCTCTTCAGGGCCTCTACTCCCTGCTTACGGCCTCTTTCTTCCTAGCCCAACCAGCTTCCATACAGAACCCTCCCCACTTTGGCCCCACCACCCTCTTTTGGCACATAACATCACCCAGCCCAGCCTGTCTGGGCACTGGGTCCAAATCCTCGGGGCACACAAGCCGGCGGGAGTTCCTTTGTTTCTATGGCCTGCCTGCACCAAGCAGGATAGGTGCTTTGTTTGCGAGCTACCCAACCAGCATGGAGGCCTGATCTCTCTGCGCCAAATGAGCCAGCTTTGGGGTTAGGCTCTTTGTTTGCGAGCTGCCCAATGAGCATGGAGACCTGATCTCTCGGCGCCAGGAGAGCAAACATTGGGGAAAGCCAGCGTTGGGTAGGCAAGGAGACATGATCCGGTAAAAGAAGATCCATAAGGGAGCATTTGGAAGAAGAGATGGGCAGACGCTAAGGCAAGAATTCACCCAACATGCTGAAAAGCAACATGAAGCCACCATAAACCAGCGACCTCACAATGGGAGGACATGAACACCTTAATCAAGAAGAGGTAGAAAAGATTGACTTCATGAAAGTGATTGACACCCTTAAACAGCATGTAAAACACGCCCTTATAGAAATGGATGAGTAATATAACAGAAAGTTTGAAGAATTGAATAAATCAGTGAATGATACCCAAGAAAACCAAGGAAAAACAATCAAACAGATAATGGAAACAGTTCAAGATTTGAAAACTGAAATGGAGGCAAAGAAGAAAACACAAACAGAGGGCCGGCTGTACATGGAAAATTTAAGTAAACAAACAGAGTCTACAAAAACAAGCATAACCAAGAGAATACAAGAGTTAGAAGAAAGAATCTCAGATTGTGAAGATACCATAGAGAAAAAAAAACACACTGATCAAAGAAAACAGCAAGTCCAAAAAACTCTCATCACAAAACATTCAGGAAACATGGGACACAATAAAAAGACCAAACCTAAGAATAATAGGAGTAGAAGAAGGAGAAGAAGTGCAGCTCAATGGTCCAGAAAATATATTTAATAAAATTATAGAAGAAAACTTTCCCAACCTAAAGAAAGATATACCTATGAAGGTTCAAGAAGCATACAGAACACCGAATAGGCTTGATCAAAAAAAAAAAACAAAAACAAAAACAAAAAAACCAAACCATCCCCTCGCCATATAATTATCCAAAACACAAAGCATACAGAATAGGGAAAGAATATTAAGAGCTGCAAAGAAAAAAGGCCAAAATGCTTATAAAGTTAAATCTATCAGATTTACAGCTGACTTCTCCATGGAAACCATGAAAGCCAGAAGATCCTGGATAGATGTACTGTAGACATTGAGAGACCATGGATGCAAGCTCAGATTACTATACCCACCCAAGCTTTCATTCACTATAAATGGAGAAAATAAAATTTTCCAAGATAAAACAAATTTAAACAATACGCAGCCACAAATCCAGCCATGCAGAAAGTAATAGAAGGAAAAACACTAACCAAGAAGTCCAACAATGACCACAATAACTCAGATATCTGGACACCTTCACCAACAAAAATCAAAGAAGGGAAACACACAAACTCCATGACTAAAAAAATGACCAGAGTTAACAACCAGAGCTACAGTGATGAAAACTGTGTAGTACTGGCATAAAAAAAGAGATTTCGACCAATGGAATCGTATTGAAGACCCGAATTTTAACCCACAAACCTATGAACACCACATTTTTGATAAAGGAGCCAAAAGTATACAATGGAAGAAAGAAAGCATCTTCAACAAATTGTGCTGGCATAACTGGATGTCAACCTGTAGAAGAATGAAAATAGACCCATATCTATCACCATGCACAAAACTCAAGTCCAAATGGATTAAAGACCTCACTATCAGTCAGAACACATTGGATCTGATACAAGAGAAATGGGAAGTACCCTACCACAGATGGGCACAGGAGATCACTTCCTATGTGTAACCCCAACTGCACAGACATTAAGGGAAACATTGAATAAATGGGACCTACTAAAACTGAGAAGCTTCTATAAAGCAAAGGACACTGTCACCAAGACAAAAAGGCAACCTACTGGCTGGAAGAAGATCTTCACCAACCCCACAATGGGCAAAGGTCTGATCTCCAAAATATATAGAGAACTCAGGAAACTAGACTTTAAAATGCTAATTAACCCAATTAAAAAATGGGGCACTGAACTGAAGAGAGAATTCTCAGCAGAGGAAGTTCAAATGGCCAAAAGACACTTAAGGTCATGTTCAACCTCCTTAGCAATCAGGGAATTGCAAATCAAAACAACTTTGAGATATCATCTTACAGCTGTCAGAATGGCTAAAGTCAAAAACTCCAATGATAGCCTTTGCTGGAGAGGTTGTGGAGGAAGGTGTACCCTCATCCATTGCTGGTGGGAATGCAATCTTGTGCAACCACTTTGGAAATCAGTGTTTCGGTTTCTCAGGAAATTCGGGATCAACCTACCCCTGGACCCAGCAATACCACTCCTGGGAATATACCCAAGAGATGCCCTATCATATGACAAGAGCATTTGTTCAACTATGTTCATATCAGTATTATTTGTAATAGCCAGAACCTGGAAACAACCTAGATGCCCTTCAATGGAAGAATGGATGAAGAAAGTGTGGAATATCTACGCATTAGGGTACTATGCTGCGTTAAAAAACAGTGACTTCTCGAATTTTGCATGCAAATGGATGGAAATAGAAAACACTATCCTGAGTGAGGTAACCCAGAACCAAAAAGATGAATATGTGATGTACTCAATCATAATTGGTTTCTAGCCATAAATAAGGGTCACAGAGTCTACAAGTGGTGATCCTCAAGAAGCTAAGTAAGAAGGTGAACCAAAGGAAAACCATATAGTTATCCTCTTGGCTATGGGAAGTGGACAAAATTGCTGGGGAGAAAATTGGGATCTTGGGGGTGGGGTGGGTTGGGGGTAAGGGGAGATTGGGAGAGAAAAGGGAGGGGAGGATGGTGGGATCTTGGGGAAAAGGAGGATTGGGATAAAGGAAGGTTGGATATGGGAGCACGGAAGCACAATTCTTAGTTAAGGGAGCCACCTTAGGGTTGGCAAGAGGCTTGAACCTAGTGTGGCTCCCAGGTGCTCAAGCCGATGTCCCCAGTTAGTTCCTTGGGCAGCTGAGGATAGGGAACCTGAAATCACCCTATCCTATAGCAATACTGACGAATATCTTGCATATCATCATAGAACCTTCATCTGTTGATGGATGGAGATAGAGACAGAGACCCAAACTGGAGCAATGGACTGAGCTCCCAAAGCCCCAATGAGGAGCAGAAGAAGGAATAACACGAGCAAAGAAGTCGGGACCACGAGGGGTGCACCCACCCACTGAGACAGTGGGGCTGATCTATTGGGAGCTCACCAAGGCCAGCTGGACTGTGACTGAAAAAGCATGAGATTAACTGGACTCTCTGAACATGGCGAACAATGAGGGCTGCTGAGAAGCCAAGGACAATGACACGTGGTTTTGATCCTATGTAATGTGCTGGCTTTCTGGGAGCCTAGCCAGTTTGGATGTTCACCTTCCTAGATATGGATGGAGGGAGGGGAGGACCTAGTACTTACCACAGGGCAGGGAACCCTGACTACTCTTTGGACTGGAGAGGGTGGGAGAGAGGAGTGGGGGAGGGGAGTACGGTGGGAGGAGGGGGAGGGAAATGGGAGGCTGGGAGGAGGTGGAAACTTGTATTTTTTTCTCCTTTTCTCAATAAAGTAAAAAGAGGTCAAGCCAAAGAAATGATATTGTCATCTGCCTGGATATGGGAAGTAGACAAGATTGCTGGGCAAACACTGGGAATCTGGGGGTGAGGTGGTGTGGGGCTAAGGGGAATTGTGGTGAGAAACGTGAGAAGGGGAGAATGGGGGAGCTTGGGGGAATGGAATGGGATGGGGGAATGGGATGTTTGGGACACGGGAGCAGAGAAATATATATCCTAATTAAGGGAGCCACCTTAGGGTTGGCAAGAGACTTGACTCTAGAGGAGTCGCAGGTGTCCAGGGACATGTCCCCAGATAGTACCTTGGGCAACTGAGAAGAGGTAACCCGAAATGACTCTATCCTGTAGCCATACTGATGAATATCTTGCATATCACCTTAGAACCTTCATCTGGAGATAGATCGAGATAGAGACAGAGACCCAGATAGGAGCACCGGACTGAGCTCTTAAGATAAAAATGAGGAGCAGAAGGAAGGAGAACACGAGCAAGGAAGTCAGGACCACGAGGAGTTCACCCACCCACTGTGACAGTGGAACTGATCTATTGGGAGCTCACCATGGCCAGCGGGACTGGGACTGAATAAGCATGCCTTGACACCGAACTTTTTGAACACGGAAGACAATGAAGGCTGATGAGAAGTCAAGGACAATGGCACTAGGTTTTGATCCTAATACATGAACTGGCTTTGTGGGAGCCTAGCCTGTTTGGATGCTCACTCTCCTGGACCTGGATAGAAGTGGGAGAACATTGGACTGCTCTTCATTCATGAGAGGGAGTGGGTATAGAGTGGGGGGAAGGAGGAGAGGTGGAGGGGAGTCAAGAGAGGGGGAAATATCGGTGAGGAGTGGGAGGGAAATAGGGAATGGAGAGTAGGCAGAAATTTTTTTTTACCAACAACTAAAAAAAAAATAAAGAATTTTAAGTCAGGGATTGTGATGCCTCCAAAAGTTCCATTAATGTGGAGGATTGTGTAAGCTATCCTGGGATATTTTTCAATCATATAAAGTTGAGTAATGATAGTCACATTCACACCTCTGTCTAGCAATACCACAATGTTATTCATATGCACGGTTAATTTTGGTCTTTGCTCATTGATAGAAGTTTATAAAAATAGGTTTGCTATTTCCTACTGGTGTTTTGATTTATCTTCCATGTCTATTCCAGAGTCCAAAAAAGTATGATTTTTTACAGGAGGCACTGGATTTTTTAATTTTTCTTGTGGCACATATCATACACAGTGACTGAGAATAACTGGAAGATGTTTGTCATGGGGCCTGCAAAAGGCACCCAAAGAGTTTCCTGGTGTTATCAGGTTGCTCTGTCTGTTCTTTGTTAATCCACATTTATTGGTACAGTGTCAGACTCTACCACATAGTCAGAAAGATTGAGCTTTTTTAATATTGCCATTTTCAAAGGAGACATTATTGCTGGGCCTTCATTGACTATATTACCTTCCCTGATGTGTTATTGTACCACAATTAATACATTTGACATTTTAGAGTCCCTTCCTAACATTGGAATTTGCTTATCCTACCCAAACCTCAGTAATATATTTAAGTGTCTCAACACTTATTGTTGGCAAAAATCCATTCATGCATTTGGTGCTGATCTGATATTTTCACGCCCAAGAATCTTTTTGCATTTTATATTGTCATTTTCAAAAGCAGGAGTTTCATTGAATACTGATCTAGCTTCTGGGTCTCATACTTCCTTGTAATATCTTAGTTAATATTTGATAAAACTCTCTAAGGGATTCTCTCTTGCCCTGTTTAATGCTGGTATATGGTTGTATTATTTCTCTTGATTTTTGAATACTGTCCCAAGCATTTAACACTGCTTTTAGGCTTAGGGAAAAGGTAAAACTTATGTTAATCATGTTGAGCCTGGTCCTGTAGATACATGTAAGAGACCTTGACAAGAATTTAATCTTGGAGAGTCTCAAATTCTCTTATTTTTTCCTGTTATTTTAAAATGTTTGCCTCTTTTCACTTATAGCACTACCATAGCATCTGTTCTCGGTCTTAGAGGACTGCTGGGACAAATTGAAACCAACAGAATGGGTAGCCTTAATGCTTGACTCCATATTCTCACCATTTCCCTAAAAATGGTGAAGGTGAGCCGTAAGGTATTACTGTTTGCTTAACTTTTCTTTGATCATTCACACCTATACATTCTTAGAATCCTTTAGAGTATTTATTAATGGATGGCTTGTCAGAGGAGATTCTGTGATAAGAAGCTCGAACTCTGGTTAAGTAATCCCTGACTCTGACACATACTGCAAGGTTAAATCTAGTTATAGACCCTTCTCTCCCTGTTAAGCAATATGTAACTTATTGTGAACTAGCTTACAGTAATAATACTAATAGTGAGTTATAGTGTGAATACTTGTAAGTTATCATTTATAGACAATTTGCATTTGTATATATCCTTGTACAGTGATACATACTCAAATTATATTTGTTATATTGAGTATTGTCCCATTCTGTTTATTATACTGTATATGCTATGTAAATTTATTTTGTTATATCCTAAGCATTCATATTTCTACCTCTGTTAATGACATTTTTATATGGATACATGTTTAGGATATATTTATCATTTTGCATTACATATTCTACCTCTGATCAAGATTTTTATATTTTGTATACATTTTGAGATCATTGTCCTATTTGCTGCCGAGTTGTTTAAAGATTGTTTAATATTCTCATATGAAGTCTTAGTATTTGAACTATATAGTATTAAGAAATTTGGGTAAAAAAAATCATCCATATTTGTCACTGTTATCATTAGACTAATCAGGTTGATTAGATATGTAGAGTTTTTATTCTGCATACGTAGGCAATCTTCAACCACATTAAAGATGTTTAGAATATAGCATTTAAATAACTTAGCATTCTGTTTATGTGAGACACAATTGTCCCTGGCAGCACTGATGTATTCCAAAAAGAATGTTGCATACCAAAGACATCCCACTTGCAGCTTGTTTTCATCTTAGCAAAACTGGCCTTTGGGCAAAGAATTTCCCATGCCTAAACCACTGATAAAATGTATGATGATCAGGCAGGACAAACACTATATTAGTAATAAGATGGCCAAATCTTGACAAGATAGGGTAAGATGATCCTGAATTTTTTCTTCTTCAGAAAATGGTCAGTTGTTCTAGGCCTTAGTCAATGTTGATTGCTTCACCATTGCAAATGATAATTTGCATGATTGCTTTGGTAGCCAGTTGTCTCTGTCATCTACTGCACATTTTGGAAGCTGCTTGATTGTACTGCCTGTTTATTCAAGTAATATTATCTCCCTTCTCAGACCTTGGTGCTGAAGATTAGAGAGTCATAGTTACTTTCCTTCTATGATTTAGACAGGCTATTTCTAATATAAGATTTAGACAGCCCAGGATAGAATGATTATTGAAGCATTTAGCATATGTTCTTCACTTAATATTGCTTATGTTGGTTAGAATTCTAATTTTCATTTATATTTATCATATAATTTATATTAGGCTTAAAACTCTTTTACTTAAACCAAAGGGGGAGGTGCAATAGGAACTCTAATGGCTAGTAGCTGTTAAGATACAAGCCCATCGTGAGCATGGCCTTGTATGCTATAAACATCACTATAAAGCATATGTACTCTCTGTCTTCTGGTTTCTGGATTCAAGTCCTGTTCCCAATTTGTGCAGAAGATTGTGATCACTGAGTGTACTCATAAATAAATAATTATTTATTATACTCAATACTGAGCTTGTGTTTGGTTATTTTATAACTTCCATATTCACTATATATCCATGTAAATTCTAAGGAAGCTTAAAAATATACTTCTTGCAAAAGAAATAGCCAGTGTTAGTTTAAGCTTCTTGGTAACCACATTTTTTTTTTAGAAAGAATATGTTTGCTGGCCAAACAGATGTAGGTTTTCTTTAAAGGCACCTTTCTAGTTCATACTTGTGGAAGGGATATTTCTGGCTCTTTCATGAGGTCCTGCTACAGAGCACTTAAATGGGGTTTGTGAGCAGAGTGCCATAAGTTGCTTAATGGCAACCTAGAGCAACTGCATCACTGGATCTGGAGCCATTAGAATTCCTCACAGTGTTTGGGTAAACAAACCCATGCAATGTTGGATATGGCAGAGCCAAACAGCAAAGCAGCAATATTAGACTTAGCTTTGCTGCTTATCAAAAGTTCTCCTGTTCAAAAAACAATTATAGATATACACTAAAGACAGATTCACACGGAAAAAAACTGAATGGGCAACAGTATATTTGATGAATGTGCATAGGCCTGACAGAGAAATAAAACAAAGCATAGAAATATTCATAGGTTAAAATAATGCTTTAAATGCTTTTTTAATACACAGAGGGTCTAGAACGTATGTTATTTTATCTTCTTTGCATTTTTTGACAGGAGAAAAATATCTGATTCCTGGGACTGCTATGCTAAACAAACTCATTTATTTTAACAATAGGTTAAGTTCCACATTTGAGGCAAAAGATAATTTGTAGTGAAAAAGAACTTCTGGCTTTGTTTCCACAGATTATGGAATCCTATGGATTTATATTAGGTTCATGTGGCTTGATGGAAGAAGACTGCCCCAGCAGGTGACAACAAATCCTAAAAATATTTGCTCATTAAACAGCCAAAACAAATTCGGATAAAACTATTCACACATTCCCCAAATTATTGTATATAAATGTTTACTTTCATTGTAAAAAGATTGGTAATAAATGGTTAAGTAGGATGAAGGTAAATATAGTCATCTCTAATAGTCCAAATTTTAGTCATTCTAGTTATGTCTTCTAGATATGCAAAGATACATATCACTTAAAAAAGCAAGATGTTAGGTGACAAACCACATGCATCATGGTAAAATATAAAATAATGAAAATGGGAAATTTTAAGATGTAAGAATTAGTTAATAAAATCATGAGCTAATGGGCTACATAATCAGGAGTAAATATTAAACCACAGATTAGATATTAATATTTTAACATGAGTCTTATTATTTGGTCCAAACATTATTATATTATTATTATTTGGTCCATAGTCTCCAGCTCCTAGTACAGAGAATTTTGAATTGAGTCTGTATACTACCAACCATCTAACAATGCCATGATAACTTCTATTTTTATTTTAAGAGAGTTTCTGGGCCTTGAAAAGTGACACAGACTTTAACTGCCAGCACATGATAGGAAGATGCTCACTAATTTCCATGTTTAAGTCCATCCCTGTAAACAAATTTAGATCCAGCAAAGCCAGGGAATACACAATCAAACCCAATCTCAAAACAAAGCAAAAACAAAACCTTAGATTCACTAGCCTATTACACATTCCACCTTCTAATTCTGCCTTTTTCCAGGTTATGTCACTTCTTTCTTTCTTATTCCTTCCTACCCAAATATTCCTTGTACCGACATTACAAGCATGTATGCCAAAAGAACTGCCTTACACAAAGTCAGTCATCTTGATAGTATCCTGTCTCTTGTCCTGTAACAACTCCATTTCTTTCCTTTCTACCCTTTATCCATGCCCCATCTTCTCTCTTTTCCCCAGTGTTCTTCCGCATGGCCTTCTTCTCTCTTCTCACTCTCACCATTTCTTTTTCTCTCATTCCTTTTTTTTTTCAAACCATTATAACACAGGCTGTTAAAACATATACACTATGATTTCCATCTTCCAAATTTGGGTTTACATGACTGTGAAACCAAATGAATTACTGCAAAACCTGCCCTTGTGGAAGTGTTTGACAAGTTTAGTCTATAATGCATAAATTAGAGTTCTATAAGCACCACATACGTTCACATCACATCACTGTGCCTCTTTTAGCATTTGATAATTTTTAAGTCAAGCACTACCTATAAATCTAAAGAAAAGCTCAAACTCACAATTCTTGTCTTCTTGGGCCTATACTTTACATTGCTAGATTTACAGAAATGTCCTCACAGTCACTTAATTCTGGCATCCAGTGAATTTTCTGATAAGTGAGACAGACTCTATTATAGTAGCCCAGGAGGAGCTATACTCATTCTTGAAAATATGTACTCTACTCTCTCCATCGTCAGTTGTACTCTAATAATGTACTATCCCTTTTTCTCCATACCAGCACTAGGCTCACAAGTTTACATTCTTTGAGGAAAAGTTTTTCTATCTATCAAAGATAGAGTCAAATCACAGGACTCTTGTTACCTCTTCCTATTTCCATCTCTCCAAGGTAGGATTAATATCCTGTGTCAATACAGTGTCCACCAAATCTTCCCACCAGTATTTTAAAGGAAGAATACTATACAGATCATAGGCCATGCTTAGAATATCCCTTAGACCATACCTCTCTGAACCTCAGAACGATGATATTGTGCATGTATAATAATAATTGTGCATGGATAATAATCCCTAAATCACTAAAAGTGTAACATTCTGCAGCATATACATCATTGAAACAAGACAACGTTTCTTTTTGGTGAATGCTAGGAATGAACAGAAAATTATCATGTCCTGCCAACACTATACCTCAGTGGCGTCTTACAGACTTAAATCTAGGGATTTCAGCATCATGCCTATTTTGGTTTTAGTGACTTTTGTTGATTTTTTTTTTTACTTTTTCTCACACTGGGTTTCCATGTATAGCTGAGAAAGCAAATAATAATCCTCACTTCTAAATACATTTAACTGTAAAATGGTCTACCATCCCAGGGTAAAACGCAAAAATATCTACATTTAATGGAAAATTTTAAAATTTGCAATGTACAATTGTTTATGCTCAATCTCTGTTCATGAACAACTTAATATTTAGGTGGTAATATTGCATGAAATATTGTGAAGAGTAACAAAATATTTATAGGAAATTTGGACATTGAGTTACATAGAATTAGAAAATCTGCCTGGAGAGACCGCTGCAACTTCAAAAAATTAGAACATAATACACATAAAATTGAAGAAATATTTGAAAATACTTGTTACAATTGTAAAACTAAATAGTAGACCATTGAGTCCTCTCATTTCCACTTCCCAAAACAATGTTCTTTCAGTCAGGGACACCTTCCTGTCTGAAACACTGAAGTCTATTTCTACATAATTGTGAATCAAGTAAATTCTTCAAGATATACTTCATACAACAGTGTCATATAAGATTCTTAAGATCAATTCCCCAGAATGAACAGCTACTACTATGACTCATGGTCTCCTCAGGAAAACCAATTTTCATCTTGACAGGGAGGCATCATGTTCCCCTCAGGATTAATGTTTCATTGTCCTATACTTTGAGGAAGAGCTATGTACTCTCACCTACTCCTATGAGGGAGCAGTCTTTTAATTATTAATACCACAGAAATGTAACAAATAAATCATGTAAATTGCTTATATTTTCTCTCCTCCTATGATGACAGAATAAAGACAGGATATGGAAATGTATACATCAACAATTGTGGAGGGGAATTTTGTAGACATTCCTTTTAGAAATAATTAGAATATGTATCCAAGGGCAAAAACATATATATGAAAATTTTACTATTACATAATCTATAGTCTTTGAACTATGTAGTAGCATAGAACCTATATAGGATAATAATATTCAGATATTATCAAGAATATATAGATATTTATTTGTGTGAAAATTTACAAAAAATCACATATCTATATTTTTATAGGTAATGCACTTCTACATAAATTATAACATAAAAATATAAATATAAATATTTGGGCAGTGGTGGTATGCAAGCACTCAGGAGGAGAGGCATGTGGATTTCTGTGTGTTTGAGGCCAATCTGTTCTACAAGAGCTTGTCCCATGTCAAGCTCCACACTAGACAGAAAACCTGTCTTCAAAAAGAAATAAAATTTAAAAAGTAAAGCAAAATTAACCTATCAAAATTGAACAGAATAAACAGAAGTAAAATAGCCTAAGGGAAGACATTGATAAAACAGAGAATTTGATTATACTAATGGATGAAAGCTGAGTTGGTAAGCCTGCCAGTTTTTCCTCATCCTCAACATCAGCATGAATTCTCCACACCTCCCTAGATAGTTTATGCTATGTAGTAAGCAGGAAATGGTAGGGGATTAATGGTGTTAACTCTCAGAAAGTGACAAAGTTTGTGAGCAGTAATGGCCAAACTGTGGATTTATGAGGTGATATTTATAATACATAATGTTTGGGAACTAGGTAACCATTATTCTACCATTAATAATAGTGTCATCTCTTTCTGGGAGTTCGAGGCCTGCCTGGTCTACAAGAGCTAGTTCTGGGACAGACACCAAAGCTACAGAGAAATCCTGTCTCGAAAATCCAAAAAAAAAAAAAAAAAATAGTTTCATCTTATGTAATGCCGGCTTGTTTGAAATTGAATGTCTAGAAGGTTTTATGAATTTTGACCCCGGTATTTCTCTAGTGAATTTTATATGTATTGAACTTAACTGTCACAAAACTAAATGTGAGACAGGTATGTAAAAATGAATGCTTGTTTGTAATCCAGAAACACAGTAGAAAAAATTTCAGAAAAACTCTTTCTATGTTGATAGAGGTGGAACTTGTATCTTATCTGTTGCTTTCATTGGTTAACTAATAAAGAAAACTGCTTGGCCTGATAGGACAGAAAATAAGGTAGGCTGAGCAAACAAAACAGAATACAAAAAAGAAAGCCGAGTCAGGCAGTCGCCATGATTCTCCCACTCCAGACAGACGCAGGTTAAGATCTTTCTTGGTAAGCCGTCTCGTGAGCTACACAGAATATTAAAAATATGTTAGATCAATATGTAAGAGCTAGCCAGTAAGAGGCTAGAGCTAATGGACAAAGCAGTGTTTAAAAGAATACAGTTTCCATGTAATTATTTTGGGGCATAAGCAAGCTGCCTGCCAGGAGCCAGGTGGCGGTGAGTGGCCCACTGCTCCTATTACAACAGAGTGGCACCCAACCTGATGGACAAAATCCACTTAAAAACCTGAGAGGGTTTTAAAAATAAAGGAGAGAGAAAAAATTTAACACAGCTTTTTGCTGTTTGTGAGATGAGTGCCACAAAGAAATTGTCCTGACTCAGCAGCAGGAAAAAACAGGCTGTTTTAAAATGCTGGCTTTTTGGGCTGTGCTGCCATTACAATCTCTGTGTGGCTTCTGTGGGAGAAAGAGTTTTTGAATAGAGTATTTGAAGTAAAGTGCTACAATTTGTTTAATGGCAACTAGACTCGCTGTGTGCCTAAAAGGAAGTCATTGCATGCTGTGGCTCAGAGACACAAGCAGCTCCACCATGCTACTGGTACAATGTGCTTGAATCAGATGCTCTGCCATGTTGGACCCGGAGGCGCAAACAGGCAGTACCTGTTTTTGAACTGTCAGGGTCACAGCTTTGATTCTTAAGAGCTTAGTCATTTAAAGATGCAAAAAAAAGTAATCCTGGATAGTAAAAAAACTTACAGATTCACAATAGGACATATTCAGACCACTAAATGGTTCACAATGTTGGATGAGTGTAGGTAGGCTTGAGAGAGGTTATATATATATATATATATATATATATGTATATATATATATATATATATGTATGTATATATTCCTTCTCTCTCTCTCTATGATAGAGAGAGAGAGAGAATAAAGTTAATGCCCTTTAAAAAAGGTAATGTCTTTAAAAAGGGAGAGTACAGATAGTAATAGATTAAAAGAAATAAATATAAGCCACGTAAAAATGGAAAATTCACAGAGAGTCTGGATTATGTACATTGTGTTTTCTTTAAAATTTTTGACTGTGAAGGAGCTAAGTACAGAGAGACATTGCATTACATGGGCTGCCAAGTTAAAACAGAATGGATATGAGGGTATTACGATTTCAGAATTTGGGTCTAGGGATATGATGCTTTGGAGAGGATCTTCTTTTGTTTTCACAGAGGATGATACTCTGTGGATTGCTTCTATCCCAAAATGGTGTGATAGACCACGCCCTTCTGAAAGGTTGCTGTGAACACCCTCAAAAAAATTACTTCACTCAATTGCCAACTGAGATGACCCTGACACAGGTTATACCATGAAAGACCTAATTAACGATGCCCCCATTCAGCAGGAAGCAGTTTGGAGAGAAAAAACTGCACCCATATTCCCAAATATTGTCTATAAGTGTGCTTTTACATTTAAAGGGGGATATGACATAGATATAAATAATTTGCATTGGTATGGATTTTAAGGTCAATTTGTTATATGTGTATGCATATTTCTAATATTGATTAAGGTATTGTGATTGTGTAGTTCATTGTTCAAGTTTAATCTATAATTAGGATATATAGGTTGTTAATAGATAATCATTGATAATGTTCAAGATTGTATTCATGTTAGTTAGATTTTCTAGATATGCATAGATATATTTCAGATAGGCATTCTTCATATCTTTCAAAGACTGCAGAATATGGCATTTAAATTTTATAATAACTTAGGGCTTTTCATGACAATGAGACATGTCTGCTCCTGGCAGCACCTGCTACTTCAAGAGGAAGATGGGCATTGAAGACTCTCCTTATGGAGTTTGTTAGTCGTTTTAGCAAGAAACTGCTCTTGCCTGGACTGTTGAATAAACAAAGACACGTGGAGAAAGGACTGCTGAACTTGCCTAAAGGTGAGATGGTCTTTCAGGGTTCTTGATTCATTAAAGAATCTGTGAGACATTCTGCAGAACACAGCAGAAAGTGACTGTACTGTCTTTGAAATTTGCTGCTTCATGGAAAAGTCTGCTGGATACTATGGGCCTGGAGGCCGAAGATGGATGCCCCAATGGTACAGAGGAATTTTGGATAACTGTACAGGCAGCGAGATTTCTCTGTCATTTCTAAAGTTTTCTCATTTCTTGTTTACTTAGGTAGTATTATATATCCTTCTGGAGCCTTTAATGGAGTTGAAAATGGATAGTTATAGTTTTCCTTAGTTATGATAAAATAGGTATAAATATTGTAACTATAATTTTTGCTTTTTAACTGTTTTGTTATAAGTAATTGTACTATGTTAAAATGAAAGCCTTTCTTTTTGTTTAAACAGAAAAAGGGGAAATGATGGAGGTGGGTCTTGTATCTTATCTGTTGCTTTCATTGGTTAACTAATAAAGAAAACTGCTTGGCCTGATAGGACAGAAAGTTAAGTAGGCGGAGTAAACAGAACAGAATGCTGGGAGAAAGAACGCTGAGTAAGGCAGTCACCATGATTCCCCATCCAGACAGATGCAGGTTAAGATCTTTCTTGGTAAGCCAGCTTGTGGTGCTACACGGAATATTAAAAATGGGTTAGATCAATATGTAAGTGCTAGCCAGTAAGAGGCTAGAGCTAATGGGCAAAGCAGTGTTTAAAAGAATAAAGTTTCCATGTAATTATTTCAGGGCTTAACCTGGCAGCCAGTAGCAGGTAGCGGGAAGCAGCCCACCACTCATATTATAACACTATGTCACTGGTTTTAAACACCATTGCATCCCATCATGGTAGTCAGTAGTGCTGCTAATTTTCACCCTGAGATAAAAGCATTCTTCTTGTTTTTAATTCATTACAACTACTTGCAAACTATAGGGATAGCACCACAGAGTAGTAAAAATAAACATATTGGTTGCTTGTGGACACATTTAAGATGAAGCTGATCAAAGACACCAAACTTGAGCTCTATTAATGGAGGACACTTGCAAGTAAAAAAAAATGGAAAGAGAAATAGGATAAGGAATACTTAAGAATGTGGGGAAGGTAGAGAAGTAGAAAAAAAGAAGAAGGTTAAAAGGATCCAAGTACAGGCAACCAAGAAAATGGAGTTTACTTACATTGAAATGTATACTGAAGCACCTTAACTATATGCATATACATATACATAGTTATACACACAAACACATACAGATACACATTGTTCTCTACCTGTGGGAGAATTATTCTCACATTGTAGCAACACAGAGTATCTTCAACTTTTTGTACTGTGGAAGCCTCATGCTATTTCTCATATATAGTTGGGAACCACCATTCTTAATCATGTCATTCTATTGTTCAGGCAATCATAATTATATTTTTATTGTTGTACTGGTAAAAATTAATTCAAAGAACAGTAAAAATTGAGGGACTGGCCAAGAAATGGGGAAATCAATAATTACATTTGGACCTCAATGATAAAAAAAGTAAATATTTGGGGGAAGACATTTACTCCATGAACAGAGTGAGAACATGAGTATTATATGTTTCTAGATGTCATCAGATTAATTAAATTTTAGAGAAGTTCCTTATAGGAAAAGTGCTCAAACCTAAATTTCTGTCTAAGAAAAGAAGTGTTTTAAAACCTGTTGGTGTCTGCAATGTGCTACTGGTCAGGACAGTGACACTAAGTACCTCCGATTGCCAGATTTCATCCATATAATAATCTAAATATTTCAAAAGCAGCAAGTAGCCTATATTCCATCCCGTGGCCTACTGAGTAAAAACTCACAGCCCTCGACTAGATATCTCAATAATCCCTACACTGGATAGATATAGACTGAAAAGTTCAACCCATTTCGAAGAAACACTTTGGATGACTCCAGTGGTACTTCCGTGATGAGGCTGGAAAACTAAGTAATTGGCTGGATCCAGCCATCAAAACCATGTCTTTCACCATCTCCTTAAAGATTTGTGTAGTCAGAAAAAGAGATATATGGTAAAGAGAGATTAAAAGACAAGAAAACCTCTAGATGGTATACAGTTTGTTAAAAATATATGAAGGCAAAATGTTAAAGTTCTTAAGGAAAAAAAAAAGAAAGAGAATAGTTGAGTGTGGTAGTATACACCTTTAATCCCAACACTTTTTTGGCAGAGGTAGATTGACCTCTGTGACTTCAACAAGCAGAGGTAGATTGACCTCTGTGACTTCGAGGTGTGGTAGCACACACCTTTAGTCCCAATGCCTGGGAGGCAGAGACCAGTGGATCTCTGTGAGTTCAAGGATACCCTGGTCTACCAAGTAATTCCAGGACAAACATATACAGAGAACCTGTCTCAAAAAAGTAAAAATATACAAAATAGATGTTAAAACAAAGCTGCAAAAAGACGGAAAATACACAGAGAATCTAGATACTGTATGCTATTATGCTCTCTTTGAATTGTTTGACTCCTGAGGAAGGAGCAACAACTGCTAAAAGATATTTCTTTATGAATGCTGCTGAACTTATCAAAGATATATATTCTTTATATATCTTGACTTCAAAATTTGGATCTAAGGTTATGATGCTTTGAAAAAGTTCTTCTTTGGTTTTCACAGATGATGAGACCCTCTGGATTGCTTCTATTCCAATATGGTATGAGAGACCACGCCCTCCTGAGTGGTTGAGAACACTCTCAAAAAAATTACTTCACTCAACTGCTGACTTAGATGAACTTGGCACACAGGTTACACCATCAAACACCTGATTAACAGCACCCCCATTCAGCAGGAAGCAGTTTGGAGAGAAAAAAAACTGCTCATGTTCCCAAATACTGTTTATGAATGTTCTTTTACATTTAAAAGGGGATATTATATAGATATGAATATTTTGTAATGATATGGATTTTGCTTTAGTGATTTATATTTAGGTCAATTTTGTTATATGTATATGTATTTCTGATCTTGATTAAGGTATTGTGATTGTGTAGTTCATTTAAAAGTGTAATGTATAATTACGAAATATAGGTTGTTAATAGATAATCATCAATAATAGCCAAGCTTGTGGTTATGTAAGTTAGATTTTCTAGATATATGGAGATATATTTCAGTTAAATAGGCATTCTTTATACATTCCAAGACTATGGAATATGGAATTTTAAATGTTTTAATACCTTAGAGGTTATCATGAGACACGTCTGCTCCTGGCAGCACCCATCTACTTCAAGAGGAAGATGGGCATTGAAGGGGCTCCTTATGGAGTTAGTTAGCCATTTTGGCAAGGAACTGCTCTTGCCTGGACTGTTGCATAAACTGGACACAGAGGACCCACAAAGAGAGGAGTGCTGAACTTGCCTAAAGGTGACATGATCTTTCAGGATTCCTGATTCATGAGAGTCTCTGTGTGCATTCTTCAGGACACAGAAGATAGTGACAGAACTGCCCTTGAAATTTCATGCTTCATGGAAATGTCTCTGGATACTACCAGCCTGAAGGTTGAAGATGGATGCCTTAGCGGAACAAAAGATCTTTGGGTGACTGTCAAGGCAGCGAAAAGACTCTGTCACTTCTATAGTTTTCGAGGTTTCTTACTTCTTGTTTACTTAGGTAATATATCCTTTAGGATTCTTTGATGGAGTTGAAGAATGGATAGAGAGTTATTATTTTTCTTAGTTATGATAAAAGATAAAGTAGATTAAAATATTGTAACTCCAACTCATGCTTGATAACTGTTTTGTTATATCTAATTTTACTATGTTAAAGTTGAAGCCTTTCTTTTTTGTTTAAACAGAGAGAGGGGAAATGATGGAGGAGGGTCATCTGTCTATGTGGTACTCTCATTGGTTAATAAAGAAACTGCCTTGGCTTCTTGACAGGGCAGGATTTAGATAGGTGGAGTAGACAGAACAGAATGCTGGAGAAAGAAAGCATAGTTGGTCAGACACAATAGAGCCAGCCACCAGGTCAGACATGCTGAATCTTTTCTGGTATGCCACCACTCATGTTGATACTAAAATTATTAGAAATGGGTTAATCAAAATGAGAGAATTAGCCACTAAGAGGCTGACACTAATGGGCCAAGCGGTATTTAAAAGAATACAATTTGAGTGTTTTTATTTTGTGTATAAGGTTAGCTATACAAGATCTGGGTGTCCTCTAAGTATTCCTCTGACCTCCATGGTTTATCACATCATATGATGTGCACAGACATGAATAAATAAAGAAAAACTTCAAAAAATATTTGTTTTGGTATTTGGAGGCAAAACTTAAGATCTCATATTCTGTACTAATATAAGATATCTCAAAATTATAAAGAGACTCCAAGCACCTACAATTCCCACCATTCATCCTAATTTACCTAGGACACAATTTTTTTTAGACTTATAAGTATCATAATTTCTTCTACCCCAAAACTACCTAATATGCTAAAGGAAAGCACCCATGCAAGTGCAAGTCACTATATCATTATAATAAAAAAGGAACGTTAGACATAGTTCTTATTCTCTAGATTTTATATTCTCAAAATGAAAAAAGCACCATTCATATTCATTTCTTTTATTCCATTTACTTTCACTTAAATAAAATGTTTCCTCATTCGTGTGTCCACCGTTTCAGAATTCTCACACAGATTAACCTATGTTCTTCATTTGTCTTATAAGTTGCTCGGTATATGTTACCAGTAAATGGTGTTATCTCTGCTCAGAGAAAAATAGAAAACACTGCTGACAAGAAAAGAAGTCTCTCCTATCTGTTCTATTAATTATAGTATGTGTTAACGAAGGCTCCATGCATCCACACATTGCCTCTGCTTTACAGCTGTGTTTATTCTATCGTAATACTTGGAAAGGCACAGTAGTAGATGTAGCATTCTACATTTACTAATTTTAAACACTATTCTGAGATTTCTGCTTCAACATTCCCCGCTTGGTTTCATTTCTATGATTCAAAAACAGAATACATAGTTATTTTATGGGATTTTTTTATTCAGATTTTTCCTACCATGTATTTATACATTGTGCTATCAATTATTCCACCTTCATTGTACTATACCTTTCCAAGGAGTACTCACTTGCTTTAGAACATTATGGCTGAAACTTTTAAGAATTTTGACCCAGAAGTTTCTGTGTGGGTTTTCACCATATTTAATGTGGCAAGTATTTCAAGACACATGTAGTATAGGTTTTCCAAAAAATTAACAAAAGCTGGAAACAGGCAACACTTCCTATCTTACTACTTTTAAACACCAATTGATCAAAACTTGAAAGTCTCTCCTTCATATAATCATCTATACAGAAAAAGCCCAGTATTCATTTTGCTGCCACATATTGACTGCCAGAACTAGGTGCTTATTATGCACATTAGGATTTTTACAGGCAAGAAGTAATACTGGGCATGTAGTTTTCTTTCAGAAACATTCTTTGAAATATACTTCATCTATTATATTCAACTTAAGCTCTCTTTTTGGATCCTGGTCCCTTTTTAGGAATATGATGCTAGGCCTGGAAACAATGAAGGAGGGCAGTGAAACTTACTCAGGTGATTTCACAGACCATTGACTCCCATGGGAGAACTTTCCTTCTATGAGTTGTTTTTGAGGGAGTAGATATAAGGATTAAGATGGGGAAGTGGAAGGAGCATACAGAGAGGGTTCTGGGATTGTATATAAAATAAAAATATTATTTAAAATAAATAAATGCATAACATTAAAATAAATTTACATTAAAAGCAGGTAAAAAACAGCAGAATTTTTTATGGCAGAATCATTTGTAGCTGGGCAGTGTTGGTGAATGCCTTTAGTACCAGAACTCAGGAGGCAGAGATATGAGCATTATTATGAATTTGATGCCAGTTTGGTCTACAGAGCCAATTCCAGAATATCAGTCTCCAAAAAATCAAAGAGAAGCAAAATTAAAAAAAAATATATAAGGGAAATAATAAGAAGCCATGCTGAAAAGTGATTAAACACGCTGGGTACAAAAAAGAAGTAAGCAAGAAAGGACAAAAGGCAACAAAAATAGCTAACAGTGAAGTTATGTGTATTCACTAAGGGATGGGTACACACATATATAAACATTTGTTGTTGTGAAAAGAATTTCTAAAGAAAGTGTTCGATAAAATAAGTAATGCAATGTTTATGTTGATGAGGTAATAGCTGTGACAATTTTTATTTCAGTATTGTTTGTTTAAACAAAATAATTATATTGAGTTACAAATATTTCTCTGATTATGGAAATATTTGTCACACACACAGTACACCTGAGTTTCTTCAGGATGTTTATGTAGTGTTGAGTCCTTCTGCTATTTCCTCTAGAAATATTGGAACAGCTATTCTCAGACTTGCAAGCTCATGTTAAGGCTGTCATATTCATGTTGATTCTGGTTTAATTTTAACAGGTGGTAGAGAAAAACAGGCTAATTGGGAAGTATTCTTTACTGAAAAGCAAATGAAAATATCAATCTTTTTCTAAACTTAAAACACTTGTAGAATTATTATAACCCTATAGGTAGGGCCCAGAATAGAAGGGAAATTGTGTACATTCAGTGGATGTCAAAATGAATAATATGGGTAGCAGACTCAGTAGAGGACAATACTTCAATCTCCATCCAATCTAAGTAATGGCTTACAAAATGGAGGTTTCTGATCATACTCTAATCCAAGGTTGTGCTCTGTTGTAATTCACCTAATTTGCACCCAGTAAAATACTCTTACTCTAACTAGGAAGAAATTGGCTTCTATAATAGCCCTGCCTTATTGTATAAATAGCTGAAGCTCAGGGCTAGAAATCCTACCAATCGATACCATGAAAAGCTTTACCTAAAAAGTTTCATTATCCTTAAATAAAATCAAAGTAAATCCTGTATTCTGTTCAGACATTTTCTGTTCTTAATCTTGCCCTAGAAGAAACAGGAAACTTCCTGGTTTTATCTGTCCCAATTGAATTTTTGTGTGTTTTTCAAATTTAGATTTTGTGATGTGTGCCTTTGTCGTACTCTTTTACTACCTCCTGCCAGGAAACCATTTGTCTGAGCTCTAACACTTAGTAAAGCTTATATGAAAGAAAGTAACATTGAAAAACCTGCCACTAGCTAGATGCAACTGAGGTCAGTAATTTTTAATTCAGAGTTTTACTTCTCAGTGAAGATGACATGTAACAATTAAAGATATGAAAACTTTATATACAGACTGTATTTAGTGAGATAAGGTTTTGGTGACTTGGAAATAACGGAAATGCCATTTTTTTTATGGATTTGGCAATAGCCTATTTGGTTATTCCACTCCCTTCTATGATGCCTTTAAATGTGATATAGGATACTCATGTGTGATATACTAAGACATCCAATAAAAAGAGAACATATCATCTGATCCCTGTTTTGGGTTCTTTTATATAAGTGAAGAGAGTACATGTGGATTTGCCAGGCAAGAGTCATTCTAGTCATTCTAGTACAAGAATTCTAGTACATCTCCATAGTATAAACAAATTGCACCCACCATTCACAAACAAAACATATAGCCTTATTTAACTTTTACTAAAGTAAATCTGTGTGATTTAATTCTTTTTATTTCAGCTACCACAGACCTTTCTTACCACGTCAGCTGTAAACTACAAATGCAAGTGAAGGAGTCATTGTTGCATTGTAATAGATTGATGACCTCATAGATATCATTCATATAATCCCCTTGTCATATTTTCACCATGCAGACAAAAGAAGCAGTTATGTTGTGTTATACTTCACACTTTCATTCAGTTAAATGAAAAAAAGCCTTATTTCTTGTGCATCCTCCTCCTATGGATCTCATCAACATCTCACTATCGAATTCAAATATCTTAAAAATTACTATGTATATGGTTTCCAGTAAATGTTCTTATCTGCTCTCACAAAAAAATTAGACAACCCTTTGAATAAGAATATATGTAATTTTATGTGATAAATGAATAATAACCTGTGTTAATTTGAGCTCATTGTAAGGTTTTTGTTCTTAAATAGCTCCACAGTAGATCTAGCTTTGGTAAATCTTTATATTTGGAAATTGCTAAATAGATTTGCAATCCAACATTTACGCATTACAAGAATAATTCTAAGATATCTCTTCCATTTTCCATTCTTGGAATTCTCGGTAGGGAATCAACAAAAAATGTATTATCTTTTGGTATTTTGTGGGTTTCTCACATCATACTTAAGACACAAAATGCTTAGACACCATGCTAACCATAAATCCCCCTGAAATTACATTCTGTATTCTCAAAGAAGATAGAATTTCTATGAAATATGGTGGATGGAACTTTTATAAAATTCAACACTGATATTTCTCAAGGGAATTTTGACCAATTTCGAAGAACTACCACCAAATTTTTACTGAGTAAGTTATTTCAAAATTCACTTTTTGGGTTAACCACAAAAGAAAAGAAAACTGGACACAGGAATCTCTTCTCAATTTCACAGTATTAAATGGAAAATAAAAACATCATGAAAATCTCTGTTCTGCTACTTTTCTTCCAAGAAAATAAACAGCTTTCTGCTCTTTCATGTGTCTTACCGAATGTCAAAGCCAATAACTACAATGCATACCAGGCTTCTGATAGCCCACCGCCAAGTATTAATTATTGGTATGATGAATGCTTGCAAAACCATTGTTAGACAGATTATTTATCTGGAGTAAGTACAAAAATATATTTATAGTTATGATGTTATTTTTGGGGCTTTTTATAGCAATATTATTTCATCTAAAAAGAAAATAATTATATTGAGTAACAAATAGTTCTGTGTATTTGGAAAAGTTTTTCTCCCAATCTGATTCTCTCTAAGCTTCTACCAGATCCTTTTGTACTTCAGACTCATCCTTTCATCTTTGATACTAATTTTAGAGTAGCCATAGATATTTAAACTCTTGCTTAAGAAATAATGCTCATGTTTGTACTGTCATAATAATATTTAATCAGAGAATAGAGCAGAAGCAATGGTGATTGAACGGTAATGGAGATGAAAAAGCAATGGGGAAATAACAATCATATTCTCACAGACAATTTTTATAAAAAATGTACATTCTTGGGTAGACACTAATTCCATGGGCAGGGACCAGAAATTTAAGAACATGTTGTTCTTTTTAGAGAATGACACATAGAAGTTGGTAGCTGCCTCCTCACACAAATACCTCAATCTAACCAATTTCTATTCAATGAAACTGTTAAAAAAAATGGAGGCCCCTTTATGCACACTAGGCAACAGGCCCACCCCCTGAGAATTTTACCTGACATTTTCCACAAATAGAAAAATGATGGGAACTGTTATAAAAAAATCACCTAGCCCACATCTTAATCACTGCCCTCTTGGGTATAAGTAAGAACCTCAGGATAGTAAATCACCCCAATCCATAACCTGGAACCCGCACCCTGAAAAGGTCCACCATCTCAGAGTGCCTATATAAATCTATCATTTTGTTCAATTACTTACTGAATCTTTCCTATATGACACTCCCATTATAGTATTCATCCTAGTATTTATCTCTTGTAACTCTTAGTATGAGGTATATAACTTTTTGGTATTCACTGACGATCTTGTGCCCAGACGCTTTTCCTTCTGAGCTGTAATATTAAATAAAACACATATAAATGAATGTAGTGATGGAAAACTCACCATTTTGCAGACCTCTGAGACTAAAATTCTTAATTCAGGGATTTATTTCTTAGTGAAGAGGGCTTCTTCCCATAAAAGTTTCTGTAAAGCTTTTTTGAGAGATGGTACTCTGTGAGATTATGAACTCAAGACTTGTGAAATATTGCCAGCTAAATATCCAAATGGCAAAGAGATGGCCATAGCCTTATTTAAAGAATCACCTTACAGAAACGATGCCCCAAAAATGTAGAAGTAACTTGTTAATCCTCCCGTGTAAACATTACATCTCAGCAGCTTCCTACATCTTTGGCACTAGAAATAAGCAGATAGAATCCCACATGGGTTGCCTAACAACAATTATGATCTCACAGCCTGCCAGATTCTTTATTCTTTCTTTCTTTCTTTCTTTCTTTCTTTCTTTCTTTCTTTCTTTCTTTCTTTCTTTTTTTTTTTTTGAGACTGGTTTCTCTCTGATTTTGGAAACTGACCTGGAACTAACTCTTTTTTTTAAAGGGGGGAGGCCAAATTATTATTGATTTAAATTTGATTACAACCAATTTTGTTGGCATTTAAAATTTGAGGAGTTTTAAATCTCAATAATGGCTATATATTGATATCTAGAAATCAAGTTTGATAAAAAACAAGAAATTTTCTAGCAATTACAGAGTAAAAGGCAAGTCAATTTAGAGAAACACAGACAAAGTCCAGGTTTACAGTGATTGTGCCAGATTTAACTTTCAGTAGTACATAGTAAATTGTTTCACATTTAGGTCTTCACTTTGGAGAATTGAGAGCTGTTCTTTTTTTATTATTATTATTTTTAAGTATCTGCCTCCTCCCAGCCTCCCATTTCCCTCCCCCTCCTCTCACCCTATTCCCCCTCCCCCAAACTCCTCTCCCCCTCCCTCTCCAGTCCAAAGAGCAGTCAGGGTTCCCTACCCTGTGGATAGTTCAAGGTCTGCCCCCCTCTGTCCATGTCTAGGAAGGTGAACATCAAAACCTGCTAGGCTTCCACAAAGCCAGAACATGAAGTAGACAAAATTGCCGGGGAGAAAATTGGGATCTTGGGGGTGGGGTGAGAGGGGGGTAAGGGGAGAAGGGGAGAGAAAAGTGAGAAGGGAAGGAGGGGGGGAACTTGGGGAAACAGGAGGTTTGGGATAAAGGAAAGTTGGACAGGGGAGCACGGAAGCACAATTCTTAGTTAAGAGATCCACCTTAGGGTTGGCAAGAGACTTGACCCTAGAGCGGCTCCCAGGAGCCCATGGTGATGTCTCCAGTTAGTCCCTTGGGCAGCTGAGGATAGGGAACCTGAAATGACCTTATCCTATACAGCAATACTGACGAGAGCTGTTCTTAAAATCTTTCAGTACCTATGCAAACAATCTTCCACATGCCTTAAGCACCCACTTAAAATATCTCCACTGTATATATACAAAGCACCCACCACATCTGCAGGGCAAAATACATACTTTCATAACAAAACTATAATGTACCTCTCAAGTATGAAAAATATACACATAATACATGTTATACAGTATTTACAAAATATAAAATATAATACAAGTTTCTTGTGTGTGACTTAAGCTCATCTCCTGTCGTATGCTGCAACACGGCAAGTTTCCACCGTTGTATCCATTTCTGTTTAGAGTACAAGGATGTGGAAAAAAATCTATGTTTAACATACATATTGAAAACTATAATCTACGTCTGAACTTTGAGGAGGGTTTTCAGATGCACTGTCAAGAGCTCCCGGCTGTGGCTGGGATTTTCAGCAGTGTTTCCCATCCAGTGAAGGAGGCTTTGGAAGAACACTAGGGGAAGATGGGTCGCTAAACTTTGCTCCCGCGTAATTTTCCTTTTGGCTAACTTCTGTCAGAAATGCTGATTTCTTCAAATGGTTACCTTTAATGTTCTCAGTATTTTTAAAAGGCTTTTTTCCTGCTTCTGCATTCTATCGGAGGAAGCAGAGTCCTGCCAAAAGTCATTTTCATTCCTTTTTGCAGAGGTGATCTTGGTTTGTGGTAAGTTAAATTTGCTTTTCTGTCTGTTTATCTTTGGTTGTTCACACAAGTGTATAGCATGTACAAGCTGGCCGTGGGGAAGGACAGTTTTCTCCGATTTTTCCATCTTTGATTTTAACATCTCCTTGGCGAGCGGGGGTTGTCGGTGTAGCCAGGCTGTGGCCGCCGGGCCCCGCTCCTCAGGCGCCACAGTCGGCCCCGGGGTCGGGCTGTGGCCGCCTTCCAGGCTTGGCCATTGCTGCTGGAACTGGTGGAAGCTGCTGGGGAGTTGTCCAGCCTGGCTGGTTCGCACCTTCTTCATCAGATGCTTCTTGGGCGCCGCCCGCGGGGCAGCCACCAGGGCCGGGCTGCAGCCGGATGGTGCAGCGGTGCGAGGCGCGGGGGCCAGGCCTGGGCCATCTCCCTAGATGAAGTGCGGCAGGAAGAGGGTGGGAGGCAGCGCCCGCGGGTAGGGAAGGCGCGGCAAGTGAGGCGGGGCCGGGCTCACCATCGGGAGGGCCCCTAGGAAGCCCAGTGGTGCTAGGGGGCTGCCCAGAGCGAGCTCTCCCTGCGGGACAGAGACCATGGTCATAGCGAAGCAAGGCATGGGACTCTGCAGAGGACTGGAAGTGGGCATCACAGGGTGGCGACGGCTGCTGCTGCTGCTGCTGCTGGGAGATTCGGAGCAAGGACCATCTGGAACTAACTCTTGTAGACAAGGTGGACCTCAATCTCAAAATGATTCACCTGCCTCTGCCTTTTGATTGGTTAGATTTAAGGTATCTTCTACTACCCAGAAACCTCTTTCTTTCCCAATTTTAATACATATTCATATGCTAATGAACTCCACACATCTATGACTCACCTTGTATCCTTATTTGTTGTACTAAGTAGATAAATCTGTTTTATAATTTTTTTCGCATACCCAACAGCTTCATGCTAAGACTGCTTTAAAGCACACATGCAAGTGACAGCATCACTATGTGACTATATTAGACTGATGAGCAATTCTTTGCATCACATATACTCCAGATGTCATATATTTAAAATAGAGAAAAGCACACCTTGTTCCTTTGACCTAGTCAGTACACTCCCATTAAAATGAAATCCAGCTTCTTTTTTCAAAAGATTTATTTATTGTACAATATTCTGCCTGCATGTATGTATCCCTATGGGCCAGAAGAGGGCATCAGATCTCATTATAGATGGTTATGAGCGACAATGTGGTTACTGCAAATTGAAATCTGGACCTCTGGAAGAGCAGCTCTTATCCTCTGAGCTCTCTCTCCAGCCCAAAATTCAGCTTCTTAATCTCTGTCCACATCCTATGAGCTCTAAACAAGGGCAGTCAATGAAATTCATTTGTCTTATAGACAAGGCTGGTCTTGAAACTCAAGTCCAAGAGGACCAAAGACCTCAACATAAAGCCAGCCATACTGAACATTATAGAAGAGAAAGTGGCGAAATACACTTGAATACATTGTCACAGACAACCTAAATGTAATGCCAGCAACTCAAAAACTAAGAGAAACAATTAATAAATGGGATATCCTGAAACTGAAAATCTTCTGTAAAGCAAAGGATATGGTCAACAAGACAAAACAACAGCCTACAGAATGGGAAAAGAATTTCACTGAAACTACATCACACAGAGGTCTGATCTTTAAAACTTTCAAAGAACTCAAGAAATTGGTTATGAAAAGAACAAATAATCTAATAAAATAAGGAAAACAGACCTAAACAGAGAACTCTAAACAGAGGTATCTAAAATATCTGAAAGACACTTAAGGAAATGTACAAAACCTTTAGTCATCAGAGAAATGCAAATCAAAACAACTCTGAAATTCCATCTTACACCTATAAAATGACCAAGACCAAAAACACTGATGGCACCTTATGCTGGAGAGGTTGTTTGGAAAAGAAAACAGTTCTGCATTGATAGTAGGAATGCAAGCTGGTACAACCCCTTTGGATGTCAGTGTGATGATTTCTAAGAAAAAAGGGAAACAAGCTTCCTCAAGACCCAGGAAAACCTCTTTTGCGTATATATCCAAAGGGTGGTCAATCACGCCACAAGTTTTTGTGCTCAACAGTGTTCTTAGAGTCATTGCTTATCAAAGCCAGAACCTGGAAACAATCTAAATTCCCCTTGAAGGAAGAATTGGTAAGGAACATGTGGGACATATACACAATGGAGTACTATACAGCAAAGAAAATAATGATATCTTGAACTTTGCACGGAAATGGATGATGAAGAAAAGCATTCTTTTGAGTTAGGTAACCCAGACATAGAAAAATAATTATCATATATACTCACTCAAAGGAGGTTATTAAATATAAAGCACCAAAAACCAGCTGCGAAACCATAATACAAAGAACTTAGACAATAATGAGGACACAAAGAAAGACATATATTGATCTAATATACATGGGAAATAGAAAAAGACAAGTTCTCCTGAGTAAATTGGGAGTATTGGGAACTTGGGCAAGGGTTGAAGTGGGCAGGGGAGAGGAAGGGAGAGGGACAATGACAAAATTTAGAGTTCAGTAAAAATCAATAAAAATAAATAAAAGAAAAATGTAATTCAATTGTTTTATGATGCTTTGCACATAGTTGAGAGTCAATTTGTTTACCTGTTATCACAGAAAAATGAACTACTAATGAGACAAAAAGTTGTCTCACTTATGGGCTGCATAAATTTTACATGCGTTAGGAATTTGCTTGAAGGTTGTATCTACACATAGCTTTTCACTGGAGACGTCCCTTGGATTGTGTTAATTATTGGTGAGGGCTGGTGGCAAATATGTTGTCCTACATTTACTAATTAAAGAAGGCACTCTCACATGTCTCTTGTAACTTCGCATGCTTAAACTGCTCTCTGTGGAATAAACAAAAAATGTAAGATTACTAGTTATTTTATGGGGTTTCAGAAGCCAGTATTTTTAAACATCATATTTAGACATTATGTTCTCCATTACTGTGAGTTCTCAGTGTCTTTCCATTGAAGAATGCCTCAATATGGAGTAGACTGTATTGAAATAATATGAATTTTATCTGTGATGTTTCTCCAAGGGATTCTTTGACGAACATGCAAGAATTTTTATAAAATTAAGAGTGCCACAATATGTATTTTTGGTTAACATAGTTAACATAGGTTGTCAAAAATGGATGCAAGAAACTTTTCCGTTACAGGGGTAATAAATCCTTTAAATTGAGTATGGAAATCTCTGGTAATACTAATGTTCACACTAAGAAAAAGAACAGTCTATTGCTATTTGATGCTAAACTCCCCTTGTCAAAAGTAGAGTCCTAATATATACCAACCTACACTGTCCCCATAGATGAGTTTTATTGAAGGGAATGAGTTTAACTTCCACAAACATATTCTATCAATTTAAGATATTTTAAAATAAGAAAAGAAAAAAATTAAACAAAAGAAGAACCAAGGAAAAAGCTGTATAAGAAAATAAGATTACAAATTAAAGTATGTTTGATTTACAAAAATGATAAAGGATAGAAAATGGTTAGGAATGCATGAGGATACAAAAGGAGAAGTAAGGAAAGTTTAACAAAATGTAAAAAGGACATGGCAGTCTAAGCAATTTCTTTTCAAAGTGGTCATAGTTTATGCAAATAATTCTTCTCAAACACAAGATAAATGAAATAACTTTTATTATCAAATCACAGTATAAAATGTACAACGCAGAACAAAAACTATAGAAAATATACCAGTTCATGATGAATATAAAATTAAAACATTTGAGTAAACTATGATTTCCTAAAGAAATTGGGAATAATTTTGTAAATTCTTAAACCCAAACAGTGATTGAAGGGATATACCACTCTTATATTGTACAAAAGTAATAGAACTGTGGGACATTGTATGTGTTTGAGTACACACACAAATAAATAAATATTGAACCTAAAAATGAAAACCTAAATATCATCACACAGATAAAAAAATAGCAAAGATCGTAATCAGGAAACAATGAGCTAATACCAAAAATTCAAACCTGAAGCAGAAAAAAGTAAACAATCCAACAAACACTTAAATCTATAGAAGGGCAAATATTCAATTCAAGCAAGCAGTTAGTGAAGGCAAACTAACGTAATGATTGTACAAGATTAAACTGAGATACTGAAGAAAAGGTGAAGGAAGATGAAAGAAAAAATTAACAAAGAGAAAGGGGAGAGGGAGAATTAAAGAAAGGGAAAGACAGACAGAGAGAGAGAAAGAGAGAGAGAGAGAGAGAGAGAGAGAGAGAGAGAGAGAGAGAGAGAGAGAGAGAGAGAGAAAGAGAGAGAGAGAGAGAGAGAGAGAGAGAGAGAGAGAGAGAGAGAGAGAATATCCAGGGAAGGTAACAACTTTGAATAAGCCCCAATTTAGACTTCTGAGTCACTCCTGTTTTGCATTCCTGCTAAAAATGGCTTGGAATATCCTTGAAATCTGTCTTCAATCTTATTAAGGGAAAAACTGTACAACACTTTGTGTCTTATGATATGGCACAAGCCATTAGTGACAATACACCTAAATCACCTCTGACTACCAAGACAGAAGGGGCCCTGGCACTGTCATGTTAAAAGCAGGATTCTGCCAATGCAAGTCATAGAATACTAAAGTCAATCAATGTTATCATTAGCAAGAGTTGAATTTCAGTTGTTTTTTAATTAGAAAATCAACTGATAATTTAGTAGGTTCACATAATGGACACTCTGTTAGGCAAAAGTTCTCTAAGAGCCCTATCAAAGACTCTCTTTTATCCATATAATTTCTTATGCAAATTTGACCAGAGATGTCTCAAGGAACTTGAGCTAATGGTTTCTTGTTTGGGCTAAAGATTGTGTAGGATTCTCTTCCCCAAAGAACTGACTCATTCCATTAGGAAAAAATGACATCACTTCAATGTCAAGAGACAATGAAATTGGGGGGGGGGATTAATGGAACCTGACAATTATCTGAAAGAGTTTCCAGAAGTTTTAGAAACAAAATAATTGACACTGGGGCAAGAGGCCCAGGATCTCTCAGTATGCAACAATAACATACTGATATGGAAAATTGTAGTAGGAAGGCTGCATGTTAGTTATGGGCTGCTCAGATCCAAAAGAACTACAGAGATATTGTATTAATTAAATCACTGCTTTTCCCATTTGCAATATCTTATTATTGGCTAACTCTCACATATTAACATAACCCATTTCTATCAATTTATGTACTGCCACAGGCTGTGCTGTCCCTACTCAAGTTATGGCATTTGTCTCCAACAGGGTAACATGGCTTCTTTTGGCTCTGCCTTCTTTTCAAAGCATTCCCTGCCTAACTCTATTTTGCCCCTCCACACAGACCAAGCTATCTTTTTATTTATTAACCAATAAAAGGAACACATAGACTGAAGGCCCACCCACATCAGACACTTATACGTAACATGAAGTTACCATTTTTCACATGAGGGTCTGGCTTGTTGGGGTTTCTGTCCTGCCTGGTAAACCACAGTCAGTAAGCCTCAAAGAAAATCATACATAGGTCTCCATAAATTATAAGCTGATTGGCCCATTAGCTCTAGCCTCTCACTGGTTCTCACATCTTGATTAACCCATTTTTCTGATCTATGTAAGGCATGAGGTTCAATAACCTTTTTCAGAGGGGCAGATCACATCCTGCTGTTTTGGTGGTTTAGGCAGGAGTAGGAGGAATCAACTTCCTCCTTCCTAGAATTTTCCTGTTCTTATTGCATCATTTCTACTTCCTGTCTTGTTTTTTAACTCATACTCCCTACCTGGCCTATCAGTGTTTATTAAAAACATGATTATCAGAATACTGACAATTCTCCCACACCCCTTGCACCTCTAAAAAAATAACCAGGAAAAAAATCAAATGATAGTATCCACAGTCCATTCTTTGGGGATGTGAGCATAATATTCCAGGCTGCTTCCAGCTTGTTTGGAGCACTGATAATCTTATGGGGACCTAAAGAATATTTAGAATTATGATCACGTCCTGACTGAAGTATCTTTTGAGCCTTGATCACCTCAGGCCACAGACTTGAACCTGTTCTGGATGAAGAAATCAGACATCTGTGCCATGTATTCCTGCCAGAGATTTCTTAGGTGGTCTTCCTTGATCAAAGCTAATATTTCTTAACTCTGAATAAAATACACAGCCTCTCATTTTCTGTGGAAACAAAAGCAAAATCTCTTCTCCAAAGTAACATTCCTTTTGACTTCAATTTTGAATCCAAGCTATTTTCAAAATACCTATTTTGGATTAATTCTGCAACATTTATAAGGAAATATCTTTTAGTAGCACTTGTTCTTTTCTCAGAATTCAAACAATTTAAAGAGAACATATTAGTACACAGTATCAAGATTCTCTGTGTATTTTTCATCTTTACTGGATTTTTATCCTCTATTTCTTTTATTTTTACTTTTAACTTTTGGCTTTTTGAGACAGGTTCTCTGTGTAATTTTGTCCTATAACTTCCTCTGTAAATGAGGCTATCCTTTAACTCACAGAGATCCATCTGTCTTTGCCTCCCAGGCAAATCCTACCAGCATGTGCCACCACAACTTGCTGTGCTCTTGCTTTCCTTTTTTATTTACTCTGAGAACTTTAACATTTAGCCAGTATGTATTTTTAACACACTGTATACCAAACATGTAACATATAATAGAAAACTAAACATGTAACATATAAATCTCAAATTTTAAGTTTATCTATTTAGAGTTAATTTATTAGTACAGAGGACATACACCACAAAAAAATCATTGAGCAGCTTCTAGAGAAGGAGGTTTTCTTCCTCTGTGAATCACTCTTTACTGTATATCTGCCTTTTTATGACCACATTAGCCTTTAATTCAGTAAGCAAGTATGGTTGAGGTACTTGCCAGAGCCATGTTTATTGACACAACTTGGCATTTCAAGGTCCTTGCCAGGAAGCAAGCTGCAAAAGAAAAGTATGTTCTTAAAGAACACCCAGAAGCCCCTATGGCATTTCAAGGTCCTTAGTAGGATGCAAGCTATAAGAGTGTGTCCATAGCTCCATAGTTGGGACTGCCTGCTTTAAAGAGTCAGAGTTTTCCCTGGCAGGATGGATCAGAAAGCCAGCATTTTAAAACAGTGCAGCTTTTTTCTTGCTACTGCTGAAAACCAAAATGCTTTACTCTAGTCTTTCACAAGCTTTTTCAGGTTTTCTCTGGATGCAGTTATCCACATGAACATCATTCTGTAACATGGAGGTGCCATTTTTAAGATGAGGGGCTAGCATGTTGGGAATTTCGTCCTGCCTGGTAAACCACAGTCAGTAAGCCACAAAGAAAATCATACATATGTCTCCATAAATTATAAACTGATTGGCCGATTAGCTCTAGCCTCTCACTGGTTCTCACATCTTGATTAACCCATTTTTCTGATCTATGTAAGGCATTAGGTTCAATAACCTTTTTCAGAGGGGCAGATCACATCCTGCTGTTTTGGTGGTTTAGGCAGGAGTGGGAGGAATCAACTTCCTCCTTCCTAGAATTCTCCTGTTCTCATTGCATCATTTCTACTTCCTGTCTGGTGTTTCTACCTATACTTCCTGCCTGGCCCATCAGCATTTATTTAAAACATGATTGAGAGGATACAGAAACTTGTCCTGCACCACTTATGCAGGATGATCAGCTATGATATGGACACCTGGTTCAATGCCAACACACAAGGTATTTAGTCTTCCCTAGTTTTATTGACACTGTGGATTTATCTAAGGGAGCACGAGATGTAGTATTTGCTCAGCTCCTACAAGAAAGAAAAATAGAAAAATAAACTATTGAACACACATCCCAAACACCACAAATCTTTGCATGGCACTATCTATAAAATGCAGTAAGAATCTTATTGAAAACAGGTACAGAGTAGAAAACTCAACAAGTAACAAGTAATTCTCAAATTCTAAGTTTATTTTTCTAGAGTTAATTTATTAATACAGAGGACATACACCACAAAAAAGTCATTGAGTAGCTTTTAGAGAAGTAGTAACCAGTGCCAATACTCTTTGGTTCTAATTCCAGTTAATGTCCAACTCTTAAAGATTTGGCCATTGACTCACTGGGAGAATCAAAATTTCTATATTCTGAAATGAATGAATGTAGAAGATACTTAACTTTGGGTAGTAAAATATCCAAAAGAAAATCCTGATACTCATCTGCTTCCTGCATGCAGAGATCACAATATAGGTTCAGAAGAAACTCCTTAATATTCCCAAGCAACTATTATCTCATGAGTATAATTGGAACAGCAGCAAACTGAACATCAGTGAATGAAGGAGGTATATCAATATTTGATTAATCTCAGAAACACACACCTACAAACACACTTACATTATGCCTACTTTGATAGCCATTCTTAAAACACCAATTGCCAAATAGATTCCATGACATTTATCACCAGTACAGATAATTACCTCTGGATTACAGTGAAGTGACAATTTTCACTTGAGAAATGCTTTCATCACACTTTCATGTTGAATGTGCATTGGCTATCTCCTCAATGTTTAGAATTTTTTTATTGATAAAAGGAGGATAAAGAAAAGAAAAAAAAACAAATTTCCACCTCCTCCCACCAGCCACCCATTTCGCTCCCCCTCCTCCCACTCTTCTCCCCCTCCTCCCACTCTTCTCCCCCTCCTCCCACCCCTCTCCCCTTCCCCCCACACCTCTCCCCCGCCCTTTACAGTCCAAAGAGCTGTCAGGGTTCCCTGCCCTGTGGTAAGTCCTAGGTCCTACCCCCTCCATCCATATCTAGGAAGGTGAACATCCAGACTGGCTAGGCTCTCACCAAGCCAGCACATTGCATAGGATCAAAACCGCGTGCCATTGTCCTTGGCGTCTCATCAGCCCTCATTGTTCGCCATGTTACCAGAGCCCAGTTTTAACCCATGCTTTTTCAGTCACAGTCCAGCTGGCCTTGGTGAGCTCCCAGTAGATCATCTCCACTGTCTCAGTGGGTGGGTGCACTCCTCGTGGTCCCAACATCTATGCTCATATTCTCACTCCTTCTGCTCCTCATTGGGTCCTTGGGAGCTCAGTCCAGTGCTCCAGTGTGGGTCTCTGTCTCTATCTCCATCCATCGCCAGATGCAAGTTCTAGGATGATATGCAATATATTCGTCAGTATTGCTCTAGGGTAGGGTCATTTCAGGTTCCCTAGCCTCAGCTGCCCAGGGAACTAACTGGGAACCTCAGCTTGGGCACCTGGGAGCCCCTCTAGGGTCAAGTCTCCTGCCCAACCTAAAGTGGGTCCCTTAACTAAGAATTGTGGTTCTGTGCTCCCCTATCCAACCTTCCTTTATCCCGATCCTCCTTTTCCCCAAGTCCCCCCTCCTTCGCTTCTCCCATTTCTCTCCCCATCTCCCCTTACCCCCATCCCACCCCACCCCCAAGATCCCACTTTTCTCCCCGGCAATTTTGTCTACTTCCCTTATCCAAGAGGATAACTATATGTTTTTCCTTGTGTTCACCTTCTTACTTAGCTTCTTTAGATTCACCTATTGTAGACTCCGTGAACCCTATTAATGGCTAGAAACCAATTATGAGTGAGTACATCCCATGTTCTTCTTTTTGGGTCTGGGATACCTCACTCAGGATAGTGTTTTCTATTTCCATCCATTTGCATGCAAAATTCGAGAAGTCATTGTTTTTTACCGCAGCGTAGTACTCTAGTGTGTATATATTCCATACTTTCTTCATCCATTCTTCCATTGAAGGGCATCTAGGTTGTTTCCAGGTTCTGGCTATTACAAATAATACTGATATGAACATAGTTGAACAAATGCTTTTGACATATGATAGAGCATCTCTTGGGTAAATTCCCAAGAGTGGTATTGCTGGGTCCAGGGGTAGGTTGATCCCGAATTCCCTGAGAAACCGAAACACTGACTTCCACAGTGGTTGCACAAGATTGCATTCCCACCAGCAATGGATGAGTGTACCCCTTCCTCCACAGCCTCTCCAGCAAAGGCTATCCTTGGTGTTTCTGGCTTTAGCCAATATTACAGGTGTAAGATGATATCTCAAAGTTGTTTTGATTTGCATTTCCCTGATCGCTAAGGCGGTTGAGCATGACCTTAAGTGTCTTTTGGCCATTTGAACTTCTTCTGTTGAGAATTCTCTGTTCAGTTCAGTGCCCCATTTTTTAATTGGGTTAATTAGCATTTTAAAGTCTAGTTTCTTGAGTTCTCTATATATTTTGGAGATCAGACCTTTGTCTGTTGCGGGGTTGGTGAAGATCTTCTCCCAGTCAGTAGGTTGCCTTTGTGTCTTAGTGACAGTGTCCTTTGCTTTACAGAAGCTTCTCATTTTAGTAGGTCCCATTTATTCAATGTTGCCCTTAATGTCTGTGCTTCTGGGGTTATACCTAAGAAGCGATCGCCTGTGCCCATCTGTTGTAGGGTATTGCCCACTTTCTCTTCTATCAGATTCAGTGGTTTCGGGCTGATATTGAGGTCTTTCATCCATTTGGACTTGAGTTTTGTGCACGGTGATAGATATGGGTCTATTTTCATTCTTCTACAGGTTGACATCCAGTTGTGCCAGCACCATTTGTTGAAGATGCTTTCTTTCTTCCAATGTATACTTTTAGCTCCTTTATCGAAATGGGGTGTTCATAGGTTTGTGGGATAAAGTCCGGGTCTTCTATACGATTCCATTTGTCCACTTCTCTGTTTTTATGCCAGTACCACCCTGTTTTCATTACTGTAGCTCGGTAATAGAGTTTGAAGTCAGGGATGGTAATGCCTCCAGAAGATCCTTTATTGTATAGAATTGTTTTGGCTATCCTGGGTTTTTTGTTTTTCCATATAAAGTTGATTATTGCCCTCTCCAGATCTGTGAAGAATTTTGATGGGATCTTGATGGGGATTGCATTGAATCTATAAATTGCCTTTGGTAGAATTGCCATTTTTACTATATTGATCTTCCCAATCCAAGAGCAAGGGATGTCCATCCATTTTTTGGTATCCTCTTCAAATTCTTTCTTCAATGCCTTAAAGTTCTTGTCAAATAGATCTTTCACTTCCTTGGTTAGATTTACCCGAAGATATTTTATGCTGTTTGTGGCTATCGTGAATGGAGAAGCTTCTCTGATTTCCCTCTCTGCTTCCATATCCTTTGAGTATAGGAGGGCAACTGATTTTTTGGAGTTGATCTTTATCCTGCCACATTACTAAAGCTGTTTATCAGCTTTAAAGTTCTTTGGTGGAATTTTGGGTGTCGCTTATGTACACTATCATATCATCTGCGAATAACGAAAGTTTAACTTCTTCCTTTCCAATTCGAATCCCCTTCATCCCATTATGCTGTCTTATTGCTATTGCTAGAACTTCCAGCACTATATTGAAGAGGTATGGCGAAAGTGGGCAGCCTTGTCGTGTTCCTGAGTTAAGCGGGATGGCTTTGAGTTTCTCTCCATTTAATTTGATGTTAGCTGTCGGCTTGCTGTATATAGCTTTTATTATATTTAGGTATGACCCTTGTATCCCTAATCTCTCCAAGACTTTTAACATAAATGGATGTTGAATTTTGTCAAATGCTTTTTCAGCATCTAATGAAATGATCATATGGTTTTTTTTCTTTCAGTTTATTTATATGATGGATTACATTGATAGATTTTTGTATGTTGAACCAGCCCTGCATCTCAGGAATGAAGCCTACTTGATCATAATGGATAATTTTTTGGATGTGTTCTTGGAATCTGTTTGCCAGTATTTGGTTGAGGATTTTTGCGTCGATATTCATGAGTGAGATCGGCCTGTAATTCTCTCCTGGTTGAGTCTTTGTGTGGTTTTGGTATCAGACATAAAAGGAATTTGGTAATGACCCTTCTGTTTCTATATTGTGGAATACATTGAGGAGTATAGGTATTAGGTCTTCTTGGAAGTTCTGGTAGAATTCCGCATTGAAACCTTCTGGCCCTGGGCTTTTTTTGATAGGGAGGTTTTTGATAACAGCTTCTAGTTCTTCGCGACTGACAGGTCTGTTTAGATTGTTCACCTGATCCTGATTTAATTTTGGTAAATCGTATTTATCCAAAAAAGTGTCCATTTCTTTTACATTTTCCAGTTTAGTGGCATACAAGCTTTTGTAGTAAGATCTAATGACTCTCTGAATTTCCTCTGTGTTTGTGGTTATGTCCCCCTTTTCATTTCTGATCTTATTAATTTGCAAATTTTCTCTCTGCCGTTTGATTAGTTTGGATAGGGGTTTGTCAATCTTGTTGATTTTCTCCAGGAACCAGCTTCTTGATTTATTGATTCTTTGGATTGTTTTCTGTGTTTCTATTTTGTTGATTTCAGCCCTCAGTTTGATTATTTCCAGTCTTCTACTCCTCCTAGTGAGTCTGCTTCTTTTTTTTTCTAGAGCTTTCAGGTGGGCTGTTAAGTCTCCAATATGTGCTTTCTCTGTTTTCTTTCAGTGGGCACTTAGTGCTATGAACTTTCCTCTCACGACTGCATTCATAGTGTCCCATAAGTTTGAGTATGTTGTTTCTTTATTTTCATTGAATTCAAGGAAGACTTTAATTTCTTTATTTATTTCCTCCTTAATCCAGGTATGGTTCAGTAGTTGACTCTTCAGTTTCCATGAGTTTGTAGGCTTTCTAGGGGTAGCATTGTTGTTTAATTCTAACTTTAATCCCTGGTGGTCTGATAAGACACAGGTGGTTAGTAATATTTTTTTGTAGCTGTGTAAGTTAGCTTTGTTACCAAGTATGTGGTCAATTTTCGAGAAGGTTCCATGAGCTGCAGAGAAAAAGGTATATTCTTTCCTCTTTGGGGGGAATAATCTATAGATGTCTGTTAAGTCCATTTGCTTCATTACCTCCATTAATTCTCTAATTTCTCTGTTAGGTTTTTGTTTGATACCTGTCCATTGGTGAGAGAGGAGTGTTGAAGTCTCCTACTATTAGTGTGTGTGGTTTGATGGCTGCCTTGAATTTTAGCAATGTTTCTTTTACATACATGGGTGCTTTTATATTAGGGGCATAGATATTCAGGACTGAGATTTCTTCCTGATGAATTTTTCCTGTTATGAGTATAAAATGTCCCTCTCCATCTCTTCTGATTGATTTGAGTTTGAAGTCAACTTTGTTAGAAATTAGTATGGCCACACCTGCTTGTTTCTTAGGTCCATTTGCTTGATAAGCCTTTTCCCAGCCCTTTACTCTGAGTAGGTGCCTGTCTTTGTGGTTGAGTTGTGTTTCTTGTAGACAGCAGAATGTTGGATCCTGTTTTGGTATCCAGTCTCTTAGCCTGTGCCTTTTTATAGTTGAGTTGAGTCCATTGACACTAAGTGATATTAATGACCAGTGGTTGTTAACTCCAGTCACGTTTTTAGTAGTAGGGTTTGTGTGTTTCCCTTCTTTGAGTTGTGCTGGTGAAGGGTCTCTAGATGTCTGAGTTATTGAGGTCTTTGTTGGACTCCTTGGTTAGTGATTTTCCTTCTATTATTTTCTGTAAGGCTGGATTTGTGGCTAAGCATTGCTTAAATTTGTTTTTATCCTGGAAAATTTTGTTTTCTCCATTTATGGTGAACGAAAGCTTGGCTGAATATAGTAGTCTGGGATTGCATCCATGGTCTCTTAGTTTTTGCAGTACATCTATCCAGGACCTTCTGGCTTTCATGGTTTCCATAGAGAAGTCAGGTGTAAGTCTGATAGGTTTACCTTTATAAGTAAGTTGGCTTTTTCCTTTATGGCTCTTAATATTCTTTCTTTATTCTGTATATTTTGTGTTTTGATTATTATATGGCGAGGGGATGTTTTTTTTTTTTTTTTGATCTAGCCTATTTGGGGTTCTGTAGGCCTCTTGCACCTTCATAGGTACATCCTTCTTCAGGTTGGGAAAGTTTTCTTCTATAATTTTGTTAAGTATATTTTCTGGACCGTTGAGCTGCACTTCTTCTCCTTCTTCTACTCCTATTATTCTTAGGTTTGGTCTTTTTATTGTGTCCCATATTTCCTGAATGTTTTGTGATGAGAGTTTGTTGGACTTGCTGTTTGCTTTGATCAGTGCGTTTATTTTCTCTATGTTATCCTCAGACTCTGAGATTCTTTCTTCTATCTCTTGTATTCTGCTGGTCATGCTTGTTTCTGTAGTCTCTATTCGTTTACCTAGATTTTCCATGTCCAGCCGGCCCTCTGTTTGTGTTTTCTTCTTTGCCTCCATTTCATTTTTCAAATCATGAACTGTTTCCATTATCTGCTTGATTGTTTTTCCTTGCTTTCCTTGGGTATCATTCACTGATTTACTCAATTCCTTGAACTTTCTGTTATACTTCTCATCCATTTCTATAAGGGCATTTTTTATATGCTGTTTAAGGTTGTCAATCCCTGTCATGAAGTCAGTTTTTCTCCTTCTTCTTGATTAAGGTGTTCATGTCCTCCTGTTGTGAGGTCGCTGGCTTCTGGTGGTTTCGTGTTGTTTTTCAGATTGTTGGGTGAATTCTTGCATTGGCGTCTCCCCATCTCTTCCTCCCAATATTCTCCTATGGATCTTCTTTTACAGGATCAGGTCTTCTTGCCAACTGATGTACCTTCCCAGTGATGTCACTCCCCCGTGATGTTTCTCCTGGAGTCCAGTTCGGATCTCCTTGCTGCTTGGTTAGGTCGCAAACAAAGGGCCCACCCTGCTTGCTGCAGGCAGGTTATGGAGACAAAGGAGCTACCACCTTCCCCTTTGCACTCACCTTCGGGTTCAGTCCCAGCGCCCAGGCAGTCTGAGCAGGGAGGCGAACTGCTTCAAGAAGGGAGGGATGGAGGGAGACAGGGAGTAGGGGGATCTGGATGTAAGCTGGATGGGATAGGAAGAGAGAGGAGGTACCGGGCAGTGTAGCCCTCTAGGTTGATCAGGAAGTGTTGGCGGGCTGTTCCCGTGTGCCGCAGCACTCAATCACCACAATGATGTTTCACTAGGTGTCCTGATTGAAACTCCTTGCTGCTTGGTACTCTGGCAGACAAAGGGCCCACCCTGCTTGCTGCAGGCGGGCTATGGGGACAAAGAAGCCCCCGACCTCCCCTTTACCCTACGCTTTAGGTTAGGACCCAGCGCCCAAGCAGGCAGATCAGGGAGGCGCTCTGCCACCAAGGAAGGGAGGGGGGGAGGAAAACAGGGGGTGGGGGGATCTGGATGTAAGCTGGATGGGGTAGGAATAGAGAGGAGGTACCAGACAGTGTAGCCCTGTAGGTGGATCAGGAAGTGTAGGCGGGCTGTTCCTGGGTGCGACAGCACTCACTCACCACAATGATGTCTCACTATGTGCCCTGATTGCAACTCCATGCTGCTTGGTTCGCTCCCAGACAAAGGGCCCACCCTGCTTGCTGCAGGTGGGCTATGGGGACAAAGAAGCCCCCGAGCTCCACTTTACCCTACGCTTTGGGTTAGGACCCAGCGCCCAAGCAGGCCGAGCAGGGAGGCGCTCTGCCACCAAGGAAGGGAGGGGGGAGAGAAACAGGGGGTGGGGGGATCTGGATGTAAGCTGGATGGGATAGGAATAGAGAGGAGGTACCGCGCCAATGTTTAGAATTTTTGTTGTTGCTAAAGAGAAAAGACCTCCTTCCACAGGTTAGACATGTCTTATTTTCACACTCTACCACCTAGAATAAAGTAAATACCTTTATGCTGACAAGTGATCTCTCTGTGTTATCCTGTTCTGAGTTGTCTACCTGAGTAGTCATATCAAGTAATTCATCAGCTGTTGTAATACTATGCCATTACAATATTTAAAATAGTTGTCTCTGGAGCACAAAACCCCTTCCCCCAGCTCCTTCTGCAGGGCTGTCCTTCTTATGCAGGACCCAGACCCCCAAAACCACCCCCCAACCCTGCCATGCTGTATGCTATGACCAGTGCTCAAGAACAGTTTTAAGCTCCTACACTAAGGCTACCCACCCAGAGTGGTGAGTGCCTGTCTAACGGGCAGGCCTCAAGGTCCCCTGTAAATTAGCCCGGGCACCTTTAACTTGTGCTACATGGTCTCCTGTGCTGTCCTGGACCGCACCCTGACTGGCACATTCTTCATTTTGTCCCCGGCTCATTGGGCTACCAGGCGGCCCTCTTTAGGTGCTGAGGAGTTCCATCTGGATGGGTGAGTGTGTGTTATCCAGGGGCGGATTTAACTGGAAGAGAGTACAAACCCCACTCCCCAAGCTCCTTCTGCAGGGCTGTCTTTCTTACACCCCTCCTCCAAGCCTGCGTTTTCTGCAAGGTCCTTTTATGCTCCTAAACCAGAGCCTTGAGCGCCTGCCTACCAGGCAAGCCTAAAGACCCCCAAAAGGGAGCACACGCACCTTCAGCTTGATCGGCAGGGTGTCCTGTGTTCTACTAGTCCCTGACCTGCCCCCCAAGTTCCCTCTTTTGTCCAAGGGACATTGGAATGCCAGGCGTCCATGTTTTGATGCTGAGGAGTTCCATCTGGACTGGCCGGTTGCTGCTTTTACACTGAAGAGATACACCCAGAGAGTCAGTGACAGCAAAGACTGGACCAAGATGCCAGGCCTCTCCTGGTTCCATTTGAAGGCAGAGATGGGAAGGCGCCAATGCGGGAATTCCTCCACCAATCTGAAAGGCAACATAACAACACCAGAATCCAGGGATCCCGAAATAAGAAGAATTGTACACCCTACTCCAGAAGAATTAGAAGAAATCGACTCAAAAGTGAATTATATGAAAATAATAGAAGACCTTAAACAGGAGGTGAAAAACTGCCATAAAAATTAGAGATTACAAACAAAAAGGTAGAGAAAATGAATAAATCGCTCAAAAATACCCAAGAAAACCAAGAGAAACAAGAAAAAGCAATCAAACAGGAAAGGGAAGCTGTTCACGATTGAAGAATGAAAGGGAAGTAATGAAGAAAACACAAACAAAGGGAAGGATGGAGATGGAAAATCTGGGTAAATGAACAGGAACTACAGAGACAATTACTACCAACAGATTACTAGAGATAGAAGAAAGAATGTCAGACACTGAAGATACCGAAGAGAAAATAAACACACTGATCAAAGAAAACAGCAAAACCAACAAATTCTCCTCAAAAAACATTCAGGAAATCTGGAACACAATAAGAAGACCAAACCTAAGAATAATAGGGATAGAAGAGGAAGAAAAAGTACAGCTCAACCGTTCAGAAAATATATTTAACAAAATTATAGAAGAATACTTTCCCAACCTAAAGAAAGATATTCCGTTGAAGGTTCAAGAAGCATACAGAACACTGAATAGACTTGACCAAAAAAAAATCTCCTATAATATATAATATAATAATAATAATAATAAAATAATAATCAAAACACAAAACATACAGAATAAAGACAGAATATTAAGAGCTGCAAAGGAAAAAGGTCAAGTTACTTATAAAGTAAACCTTTCAGACTTACATCTAAGTTCTCTATGGAAACCATGTAAAGAAGAAGGTCCTGGAGAGATGTACTGCAGAAGCTAACAGAACATGAATGCAAGCCCAGATTACTATACCCAGCCAAGCTTTCGTTCACTATAAATGGAGAAAACAAAATTTTCCAGGATAAAAAAAAAAAAATTAAAGAATACGTAGCCACAAATACAGCCTTAAGAAAGTAATAGAAGGAAAATCACAAACCAAGGAGTCCAACAATGACCACTATAACTCAAACATCTAGAGACCCTTCACCAGCACAACTCAAAGAAGGAAAACACACAAACTCTACTACTAAAAAGTGACCAGAGTTAACAACCACTGGTCATTAATATCACTTAGTGTCAATGGACTCAACTCAACTATAAAAAGGCACAGGCTAAGAGATTGGATACCAAAACAGGATCCAACATTCTGCTGTTTACAAGAAACACAACTCAACCATAAAGACAGGCACCTACTCAGAGTAAAGGGATGGGAAAAGTTTTATCAAGCAAATGGACCCAAGAAACAAGCAGGTGTGGCCATGCTAATTTCTAACAAAGTTGACTTCAAACTCAAGTCAATCAGAGGAGATAGAGAGGGACATTTTATACTCATAACAGGAACAATTCATCAGGATGAAGTCTCCATCTTGAATATCTATGCCACAAATATAAAAGCACCCACGTACATACAAGAAACATTACTAAAACTCAAGGCAGCAAACTGCACACACTAATAGTAGGAGACTTCAACACTCCTTTCTCACCAAAGGACAGGTCAGTCAGACAGAAACCTAATAGAGAAATACGAGAATTAATGGAGTTAATGAAGCAAATGGACTTAACATACATCTATAGAACATTCCACCCAAATAGGAAAGAATATATATTCTTCTCTGAAGCTCATGGAACCTTCTTGAAAAGTGACCACATACTAGGTAACAAAGCAAACTTCCACTGTTGCAAAAAAAAAAATATTCGTAACCTCCTTTGTCTTATCAGATCACCATGGATTAAAGTTAAAATTCAACAACAATGCTACCCCCAGAAAGCCTACAAACTTATGGAAACTGAACAGTCAACTACTGAACCACACCTGGATCCATGAAGAAATAAAGAAAGAAATTAAAGTCTTCCTTGAATTCAATGAAAATAAAGAAACAACCTACTCAAACTTATGGAACACTATGAAAGCAGTCGTGAGAGGAAAGTCATAGCACTAAGTGCGCACTTAAAGAAAACAGAGAAAGCACATATTGGAGACTTAACAGCCCACCTGAAAGCTCTAGAAAAAAAAGAAGCAGACTCATGTAGGAGAAGTAGAAGACTGGGAATGAGCAAACTGAGGGCAGAAATCAACAAAATAGAAACACAGAAAACAATCCAAAGAATTAATGAAACAAAAAGCTGGTTCCTGGAGAAAATCAACAAGATTGATAAACCCCTATCTAAATTAATCAAATGGCAGAGAGAGAATATACAAATTAATAAGATCAGAAATGAAAAGGGGGATATAATCACAGATACAGAGGAAATTCAAAGAATCATTAGATCTTACTACAAAAGCCTGTATGCCACAAAACTGGAAAATGTAAAAGAAGTGGACACGTTTTTAGATAAATACACTATACCAAAGTTAAACCAGGACCAGGTGAACAATCTAAATAGACCTCTTGGTCGCGAAGAATTAGAAGCTGTTATCAAAAACCTACCTACCGAAAAAAGCCCTGCACCAGACGGTTTCAATGCAGAATTCTACCAGAACTTCCAAGAAAACCTAACACCTATACTCCTTAATGTTTTTCACAATATAGAAACAGAAGCATCATTACCAAATTCCTTTTATGAAGCTACAGTCACTCTGACACCAAAACCACACAAAGTCTCAACCAAGAAAGAGAATTACAGGCCAATCTCACTCATGAACATCAACGCAACAATCATCAACAAAATACTGGCAAACCGTGTCCAAGAACACATGAGAAAAATTATCCATTTTGATCAAGTAGGCTTCATCCCAGAGTTTAAGGGCTGGTTCAACATACAAAAATCTATCAATGTAATCCATCATATAAATAAACTGAAAGAACATAACAATATGATCATTTCATTAGATGAAGAAAAACTTTTGACAAAATTCAACATCCCTTTATGATAAAAGTCTTGGAGAGATTAGGGATAAAATGCTCATACCTAAATATAATAAAAGCTCTTTACAGCAAACTGACAGCTAACATCAAACTAAACGGAGAGAAACTCAAAGCCTTCCCACTAAAATCAGGAACACAACAAGGCTGCCAACTCTCTCCACACCTCTTCAATACAGTGCTTGAAATTTTAGCAATAGAAATAAGACAACATAAGGATATCAAGGGAATTCGAATTGGAAAGGAAGAAGTTAAACTTTCGTTATTTGCAGATGATATGATAGTGTACATAAGCGACCCCCAAAATTCTACCAAAGAACTCCTACAGCTGAGAAACACCTTTAGTAATGTGGCAGGATACAAGATCAACTCCAAAAAAAAAAATAATCAGTCGCCCTCCTATACACAAAGGATATGGAAAGAGAGAGGGAAATCAGAGAAGCATCACCTTTCACAATAGCCACAAATAGCATAAAATATCTTGGGGTAACTCTAACCAAAGAAGTGAAAGATCTATTTGACAAGAACTTTAAGGCATTGAAGAAAGAAATTGAAGAGGATACCAGAAAATGGATGGATCTCCCTTGCTCTTGGAGTGGGAGGATCAACATAGTAAAAATGGCAATTCTAACAAAGGCAATTTGTAGATTCAATGCAATCCACATCAACGTCCCATCAAAATTCTTCACAGATCTTGAGAGGACAATAATCAACTTATATGGAAAAACAAAAAACCTAGGAAAGCCAAAATAATCCTATACAATAAAGGATCTTTTGGAGGCATTACCATCCCTGACTTCAAACTCTATTAAAGATCTACATTAATGAAAACAGTGTGGTATTGGCATGAAAACAGAGAAGTTGACCAATGGAATCGTATAGAAGACCCGGATTTTTAAAAACAAACCTATGAAAACCTCATTTTTGATTAAGGAGCTAAAAGTATACAATGGAAGAAAGAAAGCATCTTCAAAAATTGTGCTGGCATAACTGGATGTCAACGTGTAGAAGAATGAAAATAGACCTATATCTACCGTCATGCACAAAACTCAAGTCCAAATGGATCAATACCTCAATATCAGTCCAAACACACTGAATCTGATAGATGATTAACTGGTAAGTGCCCTACAACAGATGGGCACAGGAGATCACTTCCTATGTATAACCCCAACAGCACAGACATTAAGGGTAACATTGAATAAATGGGACCTACTAAAACTGAGAAGCTTCTGTAAAGCAAAGGACACTGTCACTAAGACAAAAAGGCAACCTACTGACTGGAAGAAGATCTTCACCAACCCCGCAACAGACAAAGGTCTGATCTCCAAAATATATAGAGAACTCAAGAAACTAGACTTTAAAATGCTAATTAACCCAATCAAAAAATGGGGCACTGAACTGAACAGAGAATTCTCAACAGAAGTTCAAATGGCCAAAAGACACTTAAGCTCATGCTCACCCTCCTTAGCGATCAGGGAAATGCAAATCTAAACAACTTTGAGATATCATCTTAAACCTATTGGAATGGGTAAAATCAAAATCACCAATGATAGCCTTTGCGGGATAGGCTTTGGAGGAAGGGGTACCCTCATCCACTGCTGGTGGGAATGCAATCTTGTGCACCACATTGGAAATCAGTGTTTTGGTTTCTCAGTAAATCGGGATCAACCCACCCATGGACCCAGCAATGCCACTCTTGTGAATAAACCCAAGAGATGCCCGATCATATGACAAGGGCATTTGTTCAACTTTCTTCATAGCAGCATTATTTGTAATAGCTAGAACCTGGAAACAACCTATATGTCCTTAAATGAAAAAATGGATGAAGAAAGTCTGGAATATATATACACATTACAGTACTACTCAGTGATAAAAACAATGACTTCTCAAATTTTGCATGCAAACTATCCTGAGTGAGGTAACCCAGACCCAAAAAGATGAACATGGGATGTACTCATTCATAATTGGTTTCTAGCCATAAATAAAGATCCGTGAGTCTATAATTTGATATCATAAAGAAGCTAAATAAGAAGGTGAACCCAAAGAAAAACATATAACAATCCTCCTGGTTATGGGAAGTAGACAAGATTGCCAGGCAAAAATTGGGATCTTGGGGGTGGGGTGTGAGGAGGGTAAGGTGAGATGGGGAGAGAAATGTGAGAAGGGGAGGATGGGGGAAACTTGGGGAAACAGGATGATTGGGATAAAGGAAGGTTGCATAGGAGAGGAGGGAGGCACATACTTTAATTATCGGAGCCATCTTAGTGTTGGCAAGAGACTTGGACCTAGAGGGTCTCCCAGGTGCCCAGGGCGATGTTTCCAGTTAGTTCCTTGGGCAGCTGAAGATAGGGAACCTGAAACGACCCTATTCTATAGCTATACTGATGAATATCTTGCATATCACCATAGAACCTTCATCTGGTGATGGATGGAGATAGAGACAGAGACCCACACTGGAGCACTGGACTGAACTCCCAAGGTCCTAATGAGGAGCAGAAGGAGGGAGAACATGAGCCAAGAAGTTGGGACCACGAGGGGTGCACCCACCCACTGAGACAGTGGGCCAGATCTATTGGTAGCTCACCAAGGCCAGCTGGACTGTGACTGAAAAAGCATGGGATAAAACCGGACTCTCTGAACATGGCGGTCAATGAGCGCTGCTGAGAAGCCAAGGACAATGGCACTGGGTTTTGATCCTCCTTCATGTTCTGGCTTATTGGGCGCCTAGCCAGTTTGGATGTTCACCTTCCTAGACCTGGATGGAGAAGGGAGGACTTTGGACTTTCCACAGAACAGGGAACCCTGATTGCTGTTTGGACTGGAGAGGTAGGGGGCAGGAGTGGAAGGAGGGGGAGGGGAGTGGAGGAGGAGGAGGGAAATCGAAGGCTGGGAGGAGGGAATAATTTTTCATTTTTTCAATAAAAAATAAATAGTTGTCTCTCTAAAAAAATAAACAAAAATCATTACTTTTCTTCTGCTCACTTTCCTCCCTTCTTTTCTGCATATAGACAATCAAAGATAATCACACTTGGTTAGTTGGAAAACAGCTATTATCTCTCAAGTCTATCCCAATTTAATACAGTTCCTCATATTAAACTGAACCCTTCCACTCATCATATCACATTATATATTTATTTACTTTTCTATTAATATGTCTCTTTATAAGTTGTGACTGCTCTGACTTCTCCTTCACAAAGCATTCTTCTGTGATTGTTGTAAAAGACACAGCACTTGAGGTCATCACTATGCCTAGAACATTGATAGATGAGTACTTAGACAGAGTCAAGATATTCCTGATCTCATTTCTAAGGCACATGACCCCAGAACTCAGGTGTTTCTACTTTGCTCAGCTGTTTGGCCTTGCCGGAAAACATGTTCTATTTATACTGTTTTGTATCAGTGTTACATGAAACATTTATCTATTGTCAATTAAGTGGAGGTAGATGAGGAAATAAGACATCCAGTTCACACAGAGTGAGCACCAGTAAACAGACATATTCATACACAAGCATACACATGCACCAAACAACAGAAATTACAAATACCCATGAATATATTCAATACCTTCCATCACTAACCAAGGAAGTTAGTCTAGATTCTTGGTAAACAGCCTTTTTTATTTTGGAGTCACTTTTACTATAACAATAGGGAACTTTTTCCTCTTTAAGTAATGAATTTGCATAATAATCCTTACCTTTGAGATTTTGTTATTGTTTCTGGAAATAGGACCATCCTATCTGTGTCTTGGAGACTTCCTCCTCTTCCTCTTTGCCAAGAAGAATTCTATGTCTTTTGTTCCTGACATTTTCTTCAAGTATATTTCACTTTTTATTGTTTTCACTAGGATGTTGCTATGTTCTTCTTTTGATTGATCATTTGTTTTCCATATGGGTTTCAACAATTGCTTTCCACATGGGTTTCAACAAATGGTATTTTATGTTCTCAAAATATAGTAGACAACCACCATGAAAAAGATAGATGCTTCTTACTTGAATCACTTTTTGAGATTCTTTCATGACCCATGGCTGTTTTAATCTCTAGAGAACAAACTCTGCATAGATACTCTCATACCATTTCATGTATGAGACCTATAATGTATTACTAGTAAGCCATATGATAGTCATCCTTCCATCTGTGATAATGCTGTTTCACAAATGAAGGATACATTGCTATAAAACAAATGTTTATAAAGCTCTCTATATAATTCTCTATAAAGTATCTTGGATAAAGTAAATATGTGCAAATTAAATATTAATCACATATTAGATGCTGAATATTTCCTTTGTAATCCAAAATGGCAGTGAAACCTGAATACATGAAGCTCTTCACATTTCATTGGCTTCAAATATGCTTTGATCCTCATATGAGAGTCTCTTCCCAGTAAAAGACACCTTAATTTCTTCTTGATACCAAATATTCAGTATCAAAACCAGATGTCTAATTGGTATACCTATATAAAGTACATGTTACAATGTTTTAATAATAGGTATTTAGTAATAGTCATGTAAAAATATTCTGACTCTAAAATATCAGACAGTAAATTTATTAATCATATCTTTTAAAAAAGAAAAATTTAAAAAAGAAAAGAGAGAAAGAGAATAAAATGGAAATATGGAAAAAATTATATCATAAGAATGAAAGAGAAAGAAAAGAGAAATCAAATGAAGCAGAATTAATAATTACAGAGAGGAAAGAAAAAAAATATGAACAGAGAGTCAATAGAGCATTTATGAAGTAGGAAAGAAGAAGCAAAAATAATAAAAGGAAGGAAGGAATGGTAGATAATCAAGTAGTTAATATTTATTATATCATGGAGATATATTTTTATTTATCCATTGATATATGCAAAGGTAATTAATGACTAAAGAGACCATTAATAATCAAGTAAAAGAATATAGGTGACTTAGTAGGAACATGGGAGAACATTTTATAATACAATTATTTCATTGGAGGAATGAAGAAAGAAGAATTTTGGATAATGAATTTGTTTGTTCCCTTAGCAACAGAATTTCTACTACTTCCAGCCTTGCTTATTTTTCTCAAGATTTTCTTATTATTATCATTCTGGTCCCATAGTCTGCCACATACATTGTGTCAAATCTTTTTACCGATAGTTCAGGTCATTTTTAATTTGTCACTTTTGAAAAATTTATCAGATTGGAGAGCAAATGCATGAATAAATATTTGGTTACTGCAAAGAAAAAAAATCACATGATCTCAAAAGTAAAACAAAAAAAAATGCTTTTGAAAAAACTATGTGTCTTAATTTCACCAGTAGGAACCAGAATAACCAGTACAAATTTTGCCCCCAGGATATGAGGACTGGGTAGGTTTGGATAGCCAAGAAATAGCTTGTGCAACTGAGCAGGACTCTGTAGAACTGAGATAATGAATTTCTGCTAGTAAGAAAAGCTGGGATTCCAGGCAAGTTCCTCTTTTGTTGCAGTATCATATGTAGTCTTAGGTTACATTGATGTTCTTTTCCTTGCAAACATGGTCTCTAATGGAATTAGAAATCTATATTTTCTGCTTTCCTTGGATCAATAATTACAGAGGCCTCTAGTCTTTAGGAAATAATATTTTATAACACAATCTATAGACTTTAAACGGCCTTGGAATTTCAAGATAGTTGGAACCCTTACACTTTCGTGGTGAATTGAGATGGTACTCAATTCATGTCTTAACAAGAAGAGTATTGGATCCATAAGTAAGCCCATTCATTTTAAGGTCATTGTTTATACTTGAATGTCAAGCTGTTTTTAACCTAGTTTCACTTCACTCACATTGTGCCCTGCTCTTCCAATTTGCCATTTGCATGCCTATTGCAGGACTCCAACAATATGGTAAGACACTTAATTCATCACTGCTGGTTAAAGATGGTTCTAACTTGTTGAATTAGTGGAATGATATTGGGTTTGCTGTTTTTACTGGATTCTCCCTTTAATAAAACAAAAACATTCCCACAGTAAAAAAATATCATACCCATATGAAGAAAACATGGGTTCAGAAAGCTGAAAAGAACAAGATTCTTTTTGGGCAGATATTCCAGAACCCTAAGAAATAAGTCAGTGATACTAGCCCAAGAGTCATATCCCAGGAGATTTCTGTACATAACAGAAGTAAATTGATATGAACAGTTGTACAGCACATTCAGGCTTTATCTGGACACAAAGTTCAATGGTGACCCACAGTATGTTCAGTAGTTCTCAGTGGTATTGACATTGTGCATCGAGGCTTCTAGTTACCATCATATACGTCAAGTAGGATAGTGGCCTCATTGTATAAAAACATCTGTCACATATCTCATTCTTCTCTACTCTATTTCTCAGGGTATCATTCAAGTTTCAGCTTAGAGGGGAAAGATCTCCATTATTGGGACAATTTTGAGGCCCAGAAGCATATAGGGGATGATCTGAAAATTCTTTGGTAGTGATCACCTTGAGAAAGATAGAAATTCTGAGATGACTTTAGTAAAAACCACTTATTTTTATGAATTTCATTAGAGTGGAGAAAGCCTTATGTGTTATCTTTAATATTAGAAAGTCGTTACAGCAATTTTAATCATAAATATATTCAGATCATCAAAAAGCCACAGTGTGAGATGCCTGGAGAATAGGAATATTTTGGGGAGCTCATTTTAGAGGGTAAACTTCTGAGGTCATTCTGAATGGTCTAGCCTTGTGAGAAAGTTCCTGACAACGTTTGACGAAATAGCAAGATCCAATCACACCATTGTGCAGAAGGGAAAGAACTAGTTTAACCTGAGTAAGGTTTGGTTAGACATCATTTGCTTCCTACTTTGCTTCCAAATTCCATGACCCTTATATTACATCAAATACCGGGAAGAGTACAAGAAACAATTACAATGCTCTTTCATCATGATTATTGGTGGTATAAACTTTGATGTTTCCTAAGAATTGTAATGATCTGTGCATATCCATCAATGTAAGTGATGAGGGATGTCCTTGTATATGTGTTTTTCATTTTAGGTTAATGAATAAATCTGCTTTGACCTATGGCAGGGTACCGTGGATCCCAGGGAGGCCATGTAGCTGTACACCAGAAGTTTCCATTAGGCTACAGCCATAAGGTGATACAAAGATTAACAGAAATGGGTTAATTTAAGATGTAAGAGTTAGGTAAAAAGAAGACTGAGTTGTTAATAGGTTAAGTGATATTGTAAATTTCTGTGTGATTATTTGGGTTGGGGCAGTTGGGAAACATAAGGGCAGTCTTCATTTACATGAATGACATGAACATTCTGCATTTCTGACTGGTACATTTTAGGCAGAGTCCATGATTATTAGTTTTAGCTTTTTATATTTTCCCTCTACCTAAAGTCTTGTGAGGTCCCATGGTTATGAAAGGGTTTCCCCAGCAGTTGGAGACCCTGGGATTGACACTAAGGTAATATGAGTCCAATGGACAAGTTAAATGTGTCCATGGAAGCAGGGGGATGCTCTAAAGCCTCCCAGGGTCAGTGGCTAGATCTGAATCTCAATTTATACTAAGTGAATGATTTGAAATCCCTTTGGTCATGGAATCCAATTCTGACATGTTATTCACCACTATGGACTATTCCAGACACCCTATGGAAAAAAGGGGATCTTTGTAAATTTTGTGGTTGAAGTTTGTAATCATAGTTCCCTCTTTCACTACTCTGGACCGAATATGGGCAAATCTGATTCTCACTTTTACAGTGTCAGTGGTGTAAGGATTATTTAATCTGGGCTCTTTGTATTCAAAGGTAAAGCTTGAGCATTTTTGCCAAAAAAAAAAATCCTTAAGACCACCTTTGGCAAAAGGTGAAAGTCTGCAGTAGGCTTTGTCCGAGGAAGGAGATATGACAGTTTCATTAGTAAAATCAATGGAGTAAGCTAACTTGGGGAGAGTCTAGACATTGGCTCTTTGTGAGAAGGGGTAAATTTTGAGACCTGTGTAGGGCAAGGTATAAGTTGGAAATCCTTGCACACAGGGGAGAAGTATCATGCACCATCCTGTTGTAGGTGAATGTTCTTACAAACCCATTCAGAGAAGGAAGGTCCCATTATTGCACTTCAATTTCCAATAATTCTTTAGAGCTTTCTCATCTATTGTTGACCCTTGGAGAGTTTAGGCACCAACAAGAGCTTTCTTCATTATGTCTGGATGCCTGTCAACAGCAAGATTTTTTTTCAGGTTGGTTTCTTATTGCATATATGGGCACACATGATGGGGCCAGTTGATTTCTAGTGAATGGATTGAAAAACATAGCTTAGGATTCAGTTTCTAATTCTAAAGTTATGAGAGGGGCCAAAAATCTACAGTGGTGCAATGCATTTCACTAGCCACCTGTACCAAATCTTAAAGGTTTAAATCATTTTTATTTAGAACAGCATATTTTGGAGTACTTTGAAAACAGAATAAAATTCTTGAGAATTTTTGACAGAATCCTACAAGCTAGGATGCAGTATTTCACAAGGTGAAAAAAAAAGGAATGCATGAGTTTCATTGAGTCAAACACAATGCTTCCTAATCTCCCTTGGATAGGTGGATTATGAGTAAGTACACATTCTTAATGGAGAGAAGGATTATGGCCCAGTTTGACTCAGGGTTTTTCTCATGAAACTTTCAATAAACAAAATATATATGAGGTCTCTTGATAACAGGACTACAGAGAACCTCTTCCTAGAATGGAAATTTATGAGACTACCTTTAGCAAATGAGAATTCCTGAATGTCTTTATTCACATGGAGGAGGGCTCCAGTCACATATGGTAGAAAAGTAACATGCAATACACTCAAGATCAAAAGTGGAAGGGCCCAAGGCATCATGGATAATGGGATAAGAATCTGGCTCTGCACTAGGACCCAGATAATTTTTACAATGCAAAAATACATACCCAATGAGAAATATTTGATAGTCTAAGGCAAATCTCATGACAATCTTCCAATAGACTAAGTAATAATGCAAGCATTGATGTTTCCTCAAGGATGTGTTCAGCTGTACATATTTGTAAATATAGAAACAGTGCATTTTTGAAAAATGAACTTGGAGACAGATGGCTTGAGAGCCAATTTGCTCTTTCCACCTTCTGTCCTGTGATTTAAAAGCAGAAAGTTTTAAGTTCCCATTGATCACATATGTGTTTGTGTGATTATCTTTGTCAGCAGGGTCAGATCTAAAGCAATCTTAGTAGAGGAATGTGTAATGTCAACATCACAAAAATGAAACTTGATGGTTTTTTAATCTTAGGGTAGACTAAAGTGCTGAAGATCATAGGGTGTAGGTCTGAGACTTCCCTTTTATACAGGGGTCAGTTTTGAGAGACCTTTCAATAGAGTTTGATTTTTCAGATTTCCTTTTGTGGAAACTTAACTTCTGAAATCTTCTTCCTGGATTGAAGTAGATAATTGGGTCACAAACCTTCAGTGAAGATCATGAATGTCTCATATTTCTTTTGCGTGGTGGTATAAGGCACTCTTGGTCTGGTACCCCTGACATGAGTAGAATAAAGACAGAGTCACTTGGGAGCATTGGGAATATATAAGAACCATGAAACACCAAATAATTGTTTTAGGTTATGGCTCATTGGAAAATGGGTTTATGAAAATCTAAGTCTTAACAGAGTACTGACATACTGTTCCATGTACTGAAGAAGAATAGGTGACTAACATTAACAGTAATAATAATAATAGGAAAATGAAAATTCTGAGCCCAGTTTAAGAGTGGAAAACTGAGATCCCATTATTAATGAGAACAGAATCCCTTTTTGACAAAGTGTGAAAGTGCCATACGCATTTCTGTTAAAGAGGACTATTCTGGGCCCCTCATATAGTGGAGAAAGTTCCCAGCACTGGTCATGGTCTTTTAACTCTTATTCCTTGTTTGTATTCCATCTTGGAGAGACAAGGCAGCAACAATCTAGATCTTCTTCCAAAGACATGGATGATTGTTCCTCGCTAGGTTACTTCCTGTAGTTTGTGTTCAGCAGTCCTTATCTAGGCAGAGATGTTAAAATCATCCCATTTATATTGACTGATTTGAATGCAGATGTAATGTGGTTCTATGCTCCGATTGCTAAACATGCCTATGTGACCTCAAACCAGAATAGACTAGTGTCCCTTGTTTATAGAGAGAGTCTCCCATGGACATATACCTGAAAAGCATGATGGACGACCTATTAGGCCATACGTGTAAGGTTTCTGGCCCCATGTTTGAAAGGGAGAATGTTTTGAGAAGGTAAGAAAAAGCTCAAAGGTACAGAACAATCAGGCAGAAGATGAGGCTCCCAGGTTACCTTGGGAACTAGAAGAAGGAGGAGCCGATATCTTATCTGGTCCAAATGTCATCACACTATGGAATACTCATGTGTTTGGAGGTTCTGAAGCTTCATTTCAAGCAATCAGAGTGATTTTTCCTGTTTTATTGATTTTCATTGAACATTTTTCTCTGTTTTCCTCTCCGCATCTACCCTCCTCTTCAACCTTCTTCCAATATCCCCATGCTCTCCATTTTCTCAGGAGATCCCCTTGGAAGCAGAGTGTTTCTTTTATAGTTTGGTTGGCAGTTGCTAGCCCTGTGTCCTCCACAAGCCGTTTATCAGAAGCACAGCCATAGGAGACAAAATGGGACGACTCCATTTCTGGTGAGACTATAAGAAGTAAAAGGGATTAATCAGGGATCAGATATTAATGTTTTTGTCCCAGGATATCAGTTCAGAGTGCTCTGACATCTTTTTGATCATATGGCATGCCTGGACACATAGGTCAGAAGGGAAAATTAATATCTTCTCAGTTAGAGAAATAGACCTGAGGTTTCTGCAGATAAAGTTGGATTATTGAAGGAAGCGAAGGTCACGGATTGCTTATTTTTAGTTTACATGACAAAAAGATGAACATCTGAGTGAGTCTTCATGTCACTGTCCTGGTCAGTATATCCTTAATCAGATGAGTCTCTTTCAGTAACCTTGAAGGTAAATGGTGTGTCTAAAGTCCCCCATTTCAAGGAAAGTAGAATATTACCACCATTTTTGACAGGGTATTTATTGTTAGAGGCTCTCATAGGATCAATATTTTGCCTACAGTTTACTGCAGTGGAAATCTGGGACCCATGTTTTAAGAAAAATGTCTGAGGTTCAATCCATAATAACAGGAATTATATGGGCCCGTCAAATGAAAGGAACATCTAAGCCTCCTTTGAACAAACTGGAAAGATGTATGACTCCCTTTGTTCCAGGATGAAGATCAAATATCTCCTTTATCAATAGGAGGAGTGAGGACCCTTGTGAAGAATGGAGTTTCTGAGACCCATGAGGCAGGGGAGATATGATCAGAATGTGAAAATTTCATATAACCATGATCAAAAATTCAATTGACTTCTATACCTCATAAGCTTTCAAAGTTGCCTCACCATTTAACTCTGCTTTATAGTTTAGAATTTCCATATCATTATCTGAATCTGCAAGAGACAAAACATCACTATCAGAATTCATGAAGATCTTCTGGAGGAGGCACAGTATGATTGACTCCCAAGAAAGCTGTGCAGTCAAACAGGACAGGGTGTGACTTAGAAATCTATTCCATGGCTACTTTAATTTAGGAAGTAGCATGGGTTCCTAGATTTGCCTACTATTCTTGACTTCTGTAAACTAACCACAGGGACTAATGCTTTTTGGTCAGTGGTGAAGTATTCCATGTGCCCTTCCTCAGAGGGAAATTTCTGAAAGCCATTTGGGCCAAAAGGGGTATTTTAAGGCCTAAGTTATCAGAGCAAAAAAAAAAATAAAGTTTTGGAAAGAGACAGAACCTAGACCTTGTTGGTCAAATAGGATTGCATCTGCTTACCTTCTTTATAAGAGAAGATCTAAGCACTCTCTATTCCTTCTCCAACTCTTCAGTGAACTGTCTAAAATTCTCATTTCTGACCACTTTTTTGAGGTACAATGGCAATCAGAGGGTTCTTCTTACAAGTTGAATTATTGCAGCTTGAAAACAGATTATCTTAGATCAAGGGTAGTTTTTATTCTTCTGCCATGTAACTTCAAACTAGAGTTCCATAAGTGTCCTTTGCTGATCAGAAGTGTACTTCTTAGTCATTCAGTTCTTAAGGAGAAGCTCTAGTCTCTATTATTTGCTAGACCTGAATCAGCCATGAACACAAAAAGAAGCTCCTTTGTTTTCCTAGTAAAATGGTGTCAATCTCAAGTACCTGTCAGCCAGGTATTAATATTTGAGATTTTTTTCAGTTAAATGCCAGTTTTTCACAACTTACTTCATCAAACAGGCATATCTCAGACTCCTACAGTAGAGACAATCGAAGCTCTGTTTCCTGTTTGAAGATTGTATGTAAAAGAAATCCCTCCTTGGCAAAGTATGAAAATCAAGGGTTACTGTATTTGGAGGAAATAACTTTAAAACCCTCTTCAGAAGAGAGTGCTCCAAGGTGTATGCTTCTTCCATTAGTGAATTAACTCAATTTAGAAGAGGCTCTCTAAGACATGATAGAGTTGTTAGCTGGAGGCCTGAACTGTTCTGCTTCTGTAATAAATTGAATACCCAGTGTAAATTAGCAGAAATTCTATGGCTCATTCCCTTAAAGGGTTTGTATTTGTAGTCTCCTTGGAGCATTGGGGAAGTCTGAGGCTTTTTTGTTTCTCAAGTTATGTCTCAGGATGCCTTCAGCATTGAGGATGTGCATGACACCCTTGTTATGAAGTTTTAAGTATGAGGTCCCTTTGGGCAATTACACAATATCTGAGTTCTCCTGGTTCTCAAAGGAGGGTGTGTCAATCTTCTTTTGAACACAGTGTAATGGCTGAAACTTTTGTTGTTGACAGGTTATTCGTTTACTGGTCAAAGCTGTGAGTTACTTTGGCTCTAGGCAGAAAAGATTGAGGCCAATTGGGTCATTGAGAAAGATCTGAAACCACAGTTTCTGAAGGAGTGGTCAGAAGCTCCCTTCGTCCATACATCTCTTTGGGAAATCTCTTATAATGTCAGGGTAGGACTATAGCCTGCTTGAGAATTAGTGGAGTTCATTCTGCATCCCGGTTCAGAAGAAATGTGCCTGAGCACATAGTGAGTCCATGAAAATATTTTGAGGTCCACTTCAGTTACTGGGGAAAAGGATGAGTCCTTCTGGGCCTGAAGGAACAAGTCTGAGCCCTCTTTGTCTGAAAGAAAAATGTAGAAGCCCTGTACAGAATTAGACACAGTGGACGTGGCAGACATCATGCAGATGCTGTGGACGTGGTGCAGATGCTATGGACGTGGCGCAGATGCTGCGGACACGCGCAGACTCGAACTTATATTGTTTGATAGTCCAAGCTTGAAACAGTGAAGCCCACACTGAGAGCAGATAATCCCATGACAACTAATTAAAGTAGGTGTTTGGTGGCCGCCCTGCAGAGTGGTAGGCCTCTTGTTGGCTACCTAGGTCCCTGGCGAACGGGGAACCTGGTCCTGTCCCTGAAGACCCTCCTAAATATGAGAGTGTTCTTGAACTGCGGTGGGACCCTGGAAACAGACCAGGGGCATTCCCCAACCCCATTGACTCAACGGTCAGCCTTTGGGGTCTGCTCCCCTCTGCTGGGGCTGCTCTTCCTCTGCTACAACCTCTCTCTCCCTGGCCCATTCCAGCTTGTTCCCAGAGGCTTCCTTCCTTCTCCCTCCCTTCTGCGGGGACGTGGGATCACCCATTTCAGCCTGTTTGGGCGCTGGGTCAATGCTTGGGGCAGAGGGCAGCAGGAGTGTCTTTGTTTTGGTGGCTGGGCTGCAGAGTGGTAGGCCTTTTGTTGGCAAGATACCTGGCAAACGGGGAGCCTTGTCCTGTTCCTGTAGACCCTCCTGAGTGGTGAGAGGGATCTTGGCCCACAGCGGGAGCCAGAAAATGGAGCGGGGGCATTTTGTAAGTGGGGCCCCTGCACAGCAGGGAAATTGGATTCTGTTTTAGGAGACCCACTAAATAGCATTGGTAGGAGGAGAAGGGCCAGTGGCAAGGCAAGAATTCATCCAATAATCTGAAAAACAACATGAAAACATCAGAAAACAATGATCTTACAACAGAAGGACCTGAACATCCTAGAACAGAAGAAGTCGAAAAAATTGGCTTTATGAAAACAAAAGAGTCCCTAAAACAACATGTAAAAAATGCCACTATAGAAATGGATGAGAAGTATAACCAAACATTTGAAGAAATGAGTAAATACGTAAATGATATCCTGGGAAACCAAGAAAAAAATGATCAAACAAGTAATGGAAACAGTTCAAGAAATGAAAGCTGAAATGGGAGCAAGGAAGAAAACAAAAACTGAGGACCGGCTGGATATAGAGAAGCAAAGTCAATGAGCAGAGACTACAGAAACAAGCATAATCAGTAGAATACAAGAGATAGAAGAAAGAATCTCAGATTCTGAGGATGCCATAGAGAAAATAAACGCACTGATCAAAGAAAACAGGAAAGCCAACAAATTCTCATCACAAAACATTCAGGAAATATGGGACACAATAAAAGACCAAACCTAAGAAAAATAGGGATAGAAGGAGACAAGTCACAGCTCAAAGGCCCAGAAAATATTTTTAAAAAAATTATGGAAGAAAACTTTCCCAACATGAAGAAAGAAATTCCTTTGAATATTCAAGAAGCATACAGAACACCAAATAGACTGGATGAAAAAAAATCCCGTCGCCATTCAATAACCAAAACACAAAACATACAGATAAAGACAGAATGTTAAGAGCTGCAAATGAAAAAGTCAAGTAACTTATAAGGGTAAACTGATCAGACTTACACCTGACTTCCCTGTGGCATCCATGAAAGCCAGAATGTCCTGGATAGAGGTACTGCAGAAAATAAGAGAACATGGAAGCAAGCCCAAACTACTATACCCAGCCAAGCTATCATTCACTATCAATGGAGGAAACAAAACGTTCCAGGAGAAGAACAAATTCAAACAATACATAGCCACAAATCCAGCCTTACAAAAAGTAATAGAAGGAAAATAACAACCCAAGGAATCCAACATTGCCAAACTGCCTACAGTAACTCAGGCACCTAGTGACCCTTCATCAGCACAACTCAAAGAAGGGAGACACACAAACTCCTCTACCAAAAACAATAAGAATAACTGGAGTAAACTACCACTGGTCATTAATATCACTTAATGTCAATGGACTCAACTCACCTATAAAGTGGCACAAGCTAAGAGATTGTATGCGGAAACAGAATCCAACATACTGCTGTTTACATGAATCACATCTCAAATACTTCTACTCAGAGTAATGGGTTGGGAAAAGGATTTTCAAGCAAATGGGCCTAGGAAACAAGCAGGTATGGTCATACTAATTTCTAACCACACTGACTTCAAACTAAAATCAATCAGAAGAGATAGAGATGGAAATTTTATACTCATACCAGGAACAATTCATCAGGATGAGGTCTCAATTCAGAATATCTATGCCCCTAATAAAAAAGCACCCACTTATGAAAAAGAAACATTACTAGAACTCAAGGCAGACATCAAACCACACACACTAGTAGTAGGAGACTCAACACACCTCTTTCGCCTATGGACAGGTCAATCAGACAGAAACCTAATAGAGAATTAAGAGAATTATTGGAGTTAATGAAGCAAATGGACTTAACAGACATCTGTAGTACAGTCAACCCAAATAGGAAAGAATATACCTTCTTCTCTGCAGCTCAAGAACCTTCTCGAAAATTGACCATATACTCGTTAAAAATGGAAACCTCCACAGATACAAAAAAAAAAACATCAGTGTCCACACGTGTCTTATCAGATCACCATGGATTAAAGTTGGAAGACAACAACAATGATGCCCCAAGAAAGTAAAAAAAAAAAAAAAAAAAAAAAAAAAACTCATGGAAACTGAACAGCCAACTACTGAAACACACCTGGGTCAAGGAAAGAAAGAAATTAAAATCTTCCTTGAATTTAAGGAAAATAAAGAGACAACATACTCAAACCTATAGGATATGATGAAAGCAGAGCTAAGTGGAAAGTTCATAGAACTAAGTGCCCACTTAAAGAAAATGGAGAAAGCATACATTGGTTACTTAACAGCACATCTGAAATATCTAGAAAAAAAAGAAGCAGACGTGCCCAGAAGGAGTAGAAGACTCGAAATAATCAAACTGAGGAATGAAATCAACAAAATAGAAAGACAGAAAACAATCCGAAGAATCAATGAAACAAAAAGTTGGTTCTTGGAGAAAATCAACAAGATCAACAAATCCCTATCCAATCTAACTAAATGACAGAGAGAGAGAGAACACGCAAATTATTAAGATCAGAAATGAAAAGAGAATCATTAGAACTTAATACAAAAGCCTGTAGGACACAAAACTGGAAAATTTAAAAGAAATAGACAATTTTTTAGAGAAGTACCATATACAAAAGTTAAATCAAGACCAGGTGAACAATCTAAATAGACCTGTTAGTCGCGAAGAATTAGAACCTGTTATCAAAAAACCTCCCTTCCAAAAAAAGCCCAGGACCAGATGGATTCAATGCAGAATTCTACCAGAACTTCCAAGAGGAGCAAATACCTATACTCCCTAAGGTATTTCACAATATAAAAAGGGAAGAGTCATTGCCAAATCAACCTGCTACCAAAACCCCACAAAGACTTAACCAAGAAAGAGAATTACAGGCAAATCTCACTCATGAACATCAAGGTAAAAATTCTCAATAAAATACTGGCAAACCAAATCCAAGAACACATTAAAAAAAATATCCATTAAAGGGGAGCTCGGGGGCTTCTTTGTCCCCACAGCCCGCCTGCAGCAAGCAGGGTGGGCCCTTTGTCTGCAAGCGAACCAAGCAGCATGGAGTTGCGATCAGGGCACCTAGTGAGACATCATTGTGGTGAGTGAGTACTGCAGCACCCCGGAACAGCCCGCCTACAATTCCTGATCAACCTACAGGGCTACACTGCCCGGTACCTCCTCTCTATTCCTATCCCATCCAGCTTACATCCAGATCCCCCCACCCCCTGTTTCTCTCCCCCCTCCCTTCCTTGGTGGCAGAGCGCCTCCCTGCTCTGCCTGCTTGGGCGCTGGGTCCTAACCCAAAGCGTAGGGTAAAGGGGAGCTCGGGGGCTTCTTTGTCCCCATAGCCCACCTGCAGCAAGCAGGGTGGGCCCTTTGTCTGGGAGCGAACCAAGCAGCATGGAGTTGCAATCAGGGCACATAGTGAGACATCATTGTGGTGAGTGAGTGCTGCCGCACCCAGGAACAGCCCGCCTACACTTCCTGATCCACCTACAGGGCTACACTGTCTGGTACCTCCTCTCTATTCCTACCCCATCCAGCTTACATCCAGATCCCCCCACCCCCTGTTTCTCTCCCCCCCTCCCTTCCTTGGTGGCAGAGCGCCTCCCTGATCTGCCTGCTTGGGCGCTGGGTCCTAACTTAAAGCATAGGGTAAAGGGGAGCTCGGGGGCTTCTTTGTCCCCATAGCCCGCCTGCAGCAAGCAGGGTGGGCCCTTTGTCTGCCAGAGTACCAAGCAGCAAGGAGTTTCAATCAGGACACCTAGTGAAACATCATTGTGGTGAGTGAGTGCTGCGGCACCCGGGAACAGCCCTCCTACACTTCCTGATCAACCTACAGGGCTACACTGCCCTGTACCTCCTCTCTCTTCCTATCCCATCCAGCTTACATCCAGATCCCCCTACCCCATGTCTCCCTCCATCCTTCCCTTCTTGGAGCAGAGTGCCTCCCTGCTCAACCTGCCTGGGCGCTGGGACAGAACCCGAAGTTGAGTGCAAAGGGGAAGGTGGTAGCTCCTTTGTCTCTATAGACTGCCTGCAGCAAGCAGGGTGGGCCCTTTGTTTGCGAGCTAACCAAGCAGTAAGGAGATCCGAACTGGACTCCAGGAGAAACATCACGGGGGAGTGACATCACTGGGAATGTACATCAGTTGGCAAGAAGACCTGATCCTGTAAAAGAAGATCCATAGGAGAATATTGGGAGGAAGAGATGGGGAGACACCAATGCAAGAATTCACCCAACAATCTGAAAAACAACACGAAACCACCAGAAGCCAACGACCTCACAACAGGAGGACATGAACACCTTAATCAAGAAAAAGGAGAAAAAACTGACTTCATGACAGGGATTGACAACCTTAAACAGCATATAAAAAACACCCTTATAGAAATGGATGAGAAGTATAACAGAAAGTTCGAGGAATTGAGTAAATCAGTGAATGATACCCTAGGAAAGCAAGGAAAAACAATCAAGCAGATAATGGAAACAGTTCATGATTTGAAAAATGAAATGGAGGCAAAGAAGAAAACACAAAGAGAGGGCCAGCTGGACATGGAAAATCTAGGTAAACGAACAGAGACTACAGAAACAAGCATGACCAGCAGAATACAAGAGATAGAAGAAAGATTCTCAGAGTCTGAGGATAACATAGAGAAAATAAATGCACTGATCAAAGAAAACAGCAAAAAAAGACCAAACCTAAGAATAATTGGAGTAGAAGAAGGAGAAGAAGTGCAGCTCAACGGTCCAGAAAATATACTTAACAAAATTATAGAAGAAAACTTTCCCAACCTGAACAAGGATGTACCTATGAAGGTTCAAGAGGCATACAGACCCCCAAATAGGCTGGATCAAAAAAAAAAAAAACATCCCCTCGCCATATAATAATCAAAACACAAAATATACAGAATAAAGAAAGAATATTAAGAGCCGCAAAGGAAAAGGCCAACTTACTTATAAAGGTAAACCTATCAGACTTACACCTGATTTCTCTATGGAAACCATGAAAGCCAGAAGGTCATGGATAGATGTACTGCTAAAACTAAGAGACCATGGATGCAAGCCCAGACTACTATATCCAGCCAAGCTTTCATTCACCATAAATGGAGAAAAAAAATTTTCCAGGATAAAAACAAATTTAAGCAATATGTAGCCACAAGTCCAGCTTTACAGAAAATAATAGAAGGAAAATCACTAACCAAGGTGTCCAACAAAGACCTCAATAACTCAGACATCTAGAGAACCTTCACCAGCGCAACTCAAAGAAGGGAAACAAACAAACCCTACTACTAAAAAAGTGACCGGAGTTAACAACCACTGGTCATTAATATCACTTAATTGCAATGGGCTCAACTCACCTATAAAAAGAAACAGGCTAAGAGATTGGAAATGAAACAAGATCCAACCTTCTGCTGTCTACAAGAAACACACCTCAACCACAGAGACAGGCACCTACTCAGAGTAAAGGGCTGGGAAAAGGCTTATCAAGCAAATGGACCTAAGAAACAAGCAGGTGTGGCCATACTAATTTCTAACAAAGTTGACTTCAAACTCAAATCAATCAGAAGAGATGGAGAGGGACATTTTATACTCATAACAGGAAAAATTCATCAGGAAAAAATCTCAATCCTGAATATCTATGCACCTAATATAAAAGCACCCACGTATGTAAAAGAAACATTGCTAAAATTCAAGGCAGCCATCAAACCGCACACACTAATAGTAGGAGACTTCAACACTCCTCTTTCACTGATGGACAGGTCAATCAGACAGAAACCTAACAGAGAAATTAGAAAATTAATGGAGGTAATGAAGCAAATGGACTTAATAGACATCTATAGAATATTCCACCCAAGAAAGAAAAGAATATACTTTTTCTCTGCACTCATGGAACCTTCTGGAAAATTGACCACATACTCGGTAACAAAGCTAACTTACACAGCTACAAAAATATATTACTAACCACCTGTGTCTTATCAGACCAAAATGGATTAAAGTTAGAATTCAACAACAATGCTACCCCCAGAAAGCCTACAAACTCATGGAAACTGAATAGTCAACGACTGAACCATACCTGGATTAAGGAGGAGATAAAGAAAGAAATTAAAGTCTTCCTTGAATTCAATGAAAATAAAGAAACGACATATTCGAACTTATGGAACACTATGAAAGCAGTCCTAAGAGGAAAGTTCATCGCACTAAGTGCCCACTTAAAGAAAACAGAGAAAGCACATATTGGAGACTTAACAGCCCACCTGAAAGCTCTAGAAAAAAAGAAGCAGACTCACTAGGAGGAGTAGAAGACTGGAAATAATCAAACTGAGGGCTGATATCAACAAAATAGAAACACAGAAAACAATCCAAAGAATCAATGAATCAAGAAGCTGGTTCCTGGAGAAAATCAACAAGATTGACAAACCCCTATCCAAACTAATCAAACGGAAGAGAGAAAATTTGCAAATTAATAAGATCAGAAATGAAAAGGGGGACATAACCACAAACACAGAGGAAATTCAGAGAGTCATTAGATCTTACTACAAAAGCTTGTATGCCACTAAACTGGAAAATGTAAAAGAAATGGACACTTTTTTAGATAAATACGATTTACCAAAATTAAATCAGGATCAGGTGAACAATCTAAACAGACCTGTCAGTCGCGAAGAACTAGAAGCTGTTATCAAAAACCTCCCTACCAAACAAAGCCCAGGGCCAGATGGTTTCAATGCGGAATTCTACCAGAACTTCCAAGAAGACCTAATATCTATACTCCTCAATGTATTCCACAATATAGAAACAGAAAGGTCATTACCAAATTCCTTTTATGAAGCTACAGTTACTCTGATACCAAACCACACAAAGATTCAACCAGGAAAGAGAATTACAGGCCAATCTCACTCATGAATATCGACGCAAAAATCCTCAACAAAATACTGGCAATCCGAATCCAAGAACACATCAGAAAAAATATCCATTATGATCAAGTAGGCTTCATTCCTGAGATGCAGGGCTGGTTCAACATACAAAAATCTATCAATGTAATCCATCATATAAATAAACTGAAAGAAATAAACCATATGATCATTTCATTAGATGCTGAAAAAGCATTTGACAAAATTCAACATCCATTTATGTTAAAAGTCTTGGAGAGATTAGAGATACAAGGGTCATACTTAAATATAGTAAAAGCTATATACAGCAAGCCAACAGCTAACATCAAATTAAACAGAGAGAAACTCAAAGCCATCCCACTTAACTCAGAAACACGACAAGGCTGCCCACTTTCGCCATACCTCTTCAATACAGTGCTTGAAGTTCTAGCAATAGCAATAAGACAGCATAATAGGATCAAGGGGATTCGAATTGGAAAGGAAGAAATTAAACTTTCGTTATTCGCAGATGATATGATAGTGTACATAAGCGACCCCCAAAATTCTACCAAAGAACTTTTACAGCCGATAAACAGCTTTAGTAATATGGAAGGATAGAAGATCAACTCCAAAAAATCAGTCGCCCTCCTATACTCAAAGGATATGGAAGCAGAGAGGGAAATCAGAGAAGCTTCTCCATTCATGATAGCCACAAACAGCCTAAAATATCTTGGGGAAAATCTAACCAAGGAAGTGAAAGATCTATTTGACAAGAGCTTTAAGGCATTGAAGAAAGAAATTGAAGAGGATACCAAAAAATGGATGGACATCCCTTGCTCTTGGAGTGGGAGGATCAACATAGTAAAAATGGCAATTCTACCAAAGGCAATTTATAGAGTCAATGCAATCCCCATCAAGATCCCATCAAAATTCTTCACAGATCTGGAGAGGACAATAATCAACTTTTTATGGAAAAACAAAAAACCCAGGATAGCCAAAACAATCCTATACAATAAAGGATCTTCTGGAGGCATTACCATCCCTGACTTCAAATTCTGTTACCGAGCTACAGTAATGAAAACAGGGTGGTACTGGCATTAAAACAGAGAAGTCGACCAATGGAATCATATAGAAGACCCGGACTTTATCTCACAAACCTATGAACACCTCATTTTCGATAAAGGAGCTAAAAGTATACATTGGAAGAAAGAAAGCATCTTCAACAAATGGTGCTGGCACAACTGGATGTTAACCTGTAGAAGAATGAAAATAGACCCATATCTATCACCGTGCACAAAACTCAAGTCCAAATGGATGAAAGACCTCAATATCAGCCCGAAACCACTGAATCTGATAGAAGAGAAAGTGGGCAATACCCTACAACAGATGGGCACAGGCGATCGCTTCTTAGGTATAACCCCAGAAGCACAGACATTAAGGGAAGCATTGAATAAATGGGACCTACTGAAACTGAGAAGCTTCTGTAAAGCAAAGGACACTGTCACTAAGACAGAAAGACAACCTACTGACTGGGAGAAGATCTTCACCAACCCCGCAACAGACAAAGGTCTGATCTCCAAAATATATAGAGAACTCAAGAAACTAGACTTTAAAATGCTAATTAACCCAATTAAAAAATGGGGCGCTGAACTGAACAGAGAATTCTCAACAGAAGAAGTTCAAATGGCCAAAAGATACTTAAGGTCATGCTCAAATCAACCTCCTTAGCGATCAGGGAAATGCAAATCAAAACAACTTTGAGATATCATCTTACACCTTTAAGATGGGCTAAAGTCAAAAACACCAAGGATAGCCTTTGCTGGAGAGGCTGTGGAGGAAGGGGTACCCTCATCCATTGCTGGTGGGAATGCAATCTTGTGCAACCACTGTGGAAGTCAGTGTTTCGGTTTCTCAGGAAATTCGGGATCAACCTACCCCTGGACCCAGCAATACACCACTCCTGGTAATATACTCAAGAGAAGCTCTATCACATGTCAAAAGCATTTGTTCAACTATGTTCATAGAAGTATTATTTGTAATAGCCAGAACCTGGAAACAACCTAGTTGCCCTTCAATGGAAGACTGGATGAAGAAAGTATGGAATATATACAAACTAGAGTACTACACTGCGGTAAAAAACAATGACTTCTCGAATTTTGCATGCAAATGGATGGAAATAGAAAACACTATCCAAAGTGAGGTAAGCCAGACCCAAAAAGATGAACATGGGATGTACTCACTCATAATTGGTTTCTTGCCATAAATAGGGTTCACGGAGTCTACAATAGGTGAATGTAAAGAAGCTAAGTAAGAAGGTGAACCCAAGGAAAAACATATAGTTATCCTCTTGGATAAGGGAAGTAGACAAAATTGCCAGGGAGAAAAGTGGGATCTTGGGGGTGGGGTGGGATGGGGGTTAGGGGAGATGGGGAGAGAAAAGGTAGAAGGAAAGGAGGGGGGACTTGGGGAAACGGGAGGATCGGGATAAAGGAAGGTTGGATAGGGGAGCACAGAACCACAATTCTTAGTTAAGGGACCCACTTTAGGTTGGGCAGGAGACTTGACCCTAGAGGGGCTCCCAGGTGCCCAAGCTGAGGTCCCCAGTTAGTTCCCTGGGCAGCTGAGGATAGGGAACCTGAAATGACCCTACCCTAGAGCAATACTGACCAATATATTGCATATCATCCTAGAACTTGCATCTGACGATGGATGGAGATAGAGACAGAGACCCACACTGGAGCACTGGTCTGAGCTCCCAAGGTCCCAATGAGGAGCAGAAGGAGTGAGAACGTGAGCAAAGAAGTCGGGACCACGAGGAGTGCACCCACCCACTGAGACAGTGGAGATGATCTACTGGGAGCTCACCAAGGCCAGCTGGACTGTGACTGAAAAAGCATGGGTTAAAACTGGACTCTCGGAACATGGCGAACAATGAGGGCTGATGAGACGCCAAGGACAATGGCACGCGGTTTTGATCCTACGCAATGTGCTGGCTTGGTGGGAGCCTAGCCAGTCTGGATGTTCACCTTCCTAGATATGGATGGTGGGGGGAGGACCTAGGACTTACCACAGGGCAGGGATCCCTGACAGCTCTTTGGACTGGAATGGGAGGGGGAGAGGAGTGGGGGGAAGGGGAGAGGGGTGGGAGGAGGGGGAGAAGAGTGGGAGGAGGGGGAGAAGAGTGGGAGGAGGGGGAGGGAAATGGGAGGCTGGTGGGAGGAGGAAATTTGTTTTTTTTCTTTTCTTTATACTCCTTTTATTAATAAAAAAATTTAAAAAAATTATCCATTATGATCAAGTAGGCTTCATCTCAGATATGCAGGGCTTGTTCAACATATGTAAATCTATCAAGGCAATCAATCATATAAATACTCAAAGAAAAAAAAACATATGGTGATTTCATTAGATGATGAAAAAGCATTCGACAAAATTCAACATCCCTTTATGATAAAAGTCTTGCAGAGATTAGGGACACAAAGGTCATACCTAAATATAATAAAAGATATGTACATCAAGCTGACAGCTAACATTAAATTAAATGGAGAAAAACTCAAATCCATCTGACTAAAATCACAAACTCGGCAAGACTGTCCACTCTTCCACATAGTGCTTGAAGTTCTAGCAAAAGCAATAAGACAACATAGGCGGATCAAAGGGATTCCTATTGGAAAAGAAGAAGTTAAACTTTCGTTATTTGCAGATGATATGATAGTATACAAAAGCAACCCCAAAAACTCTACCAAGGAACTCCTATAGCTGATAACCATCTTTAGTAATGTGGCAGGATACAAGATCAAATCCAAAAACTCATTTGCCTTATAATACAATAACGATAAGGAAGCAGAGAGGGAAATCAGAGAAGCATCAACTTTCACAATAGCCGCAAATAGCATAAAATATCTTGGGATAACTCTAACCAAAGAAAGAAAAGATATATTTGACAACAACATTAAGGCTTTGAAGAAAGAAATTGAAGAGGATACTAGAAAATGGAAGGATCTCCCTTGCTCTTGGATTGCGAGGATCAACATAGTAAAAATGGCAATTCTACCAAAGGTAATCTATAGATTCAATGTAATTCCCATGGAAATTCTTCACAAACCTTGAGAAGAAAATAATCAACTTTATATGGAAAAAACAAAGAACCCAGGATAGCCAAAACAATCTTATACCATAATAGATCATCTGGAGCCATTGCCATCCCTGACTTCAAACTCTATAACAGAGCTTCAGTATTGAAAACACCTTGGCATTGGCAAAAAAACAGAGAAGTCGACCAATGTAATCGAATAGAAGATCCGGACTTTAACCCACAAAGCTATGAACACCTGATTTTTGATAAAGTAGCTAAAAGTATAAAATGGAAAAAGAGAGCATCTTCAACAAATTGTGCTGCTAAAACTGGATGTCAATCTGTAGAAGAATGAAAATTGATCTATATCTATCACCATGCACAAAACTCAAGTACAAATGGATTCAAGACCTCAATATCAGTCTGAACACACTGAATCTGATAGATGAGAAAGGGGGATGTATTCTACAACACATGGACATAGGAGACCACTTCCTACATATAACCACACACACACAGGGAATTTTGAATACAAATTTTTTTTGTTTTCAGAGACAGAGAGTCTTATACTATTTTGGGAAATGCAGAAAGGTCATTGACTCTTGCGGGAAGCACGGGATATCAAGAGTCAACTGAGTAATTAGAGAAGCCTGAACATTTTCCTGATAATATCTTTATGGGAATTTTGAATATCAATGTTTTGCAGGTCAGGAAGCAGTGTGATCAATCTCCAACATGCTAGGAGGCAATCCTCAGCTAGGTTCTGAACCAATTCAGCTAACTCCTTCTGATTCTTTCTTTATTTTCTTTATTTCTGCTGATCAAGTTAAGGCACATACACTGGGTTTAGGGCAATGCTAGATGTTCTAATGCTCTAAAACTTTAGGCACCTAGGTTGTTTTATTTTGGGGCAGAGACTTTGAGGTCAGAAGATTTGGATAAGAAACATTCTGAACCTCTAAGACAGAGGGAATTGATCTTTCACCCACTAGTAGGTCAAGGGCAATATTTGTACTAAAAAGCACATGCTATTCTCAGTGGGTAAGAATAGATTGTATATCATGTTCTATGTAGAAACTGTGACTTATTAATAATCAGATGCAAAACATCTTCCATTTTTATACTCAGATGGACCAATCTGGTGCCTTAATATGCATCTGAGATAGCCAAAAATGGAAATCAAATGTTTAACGGGCATTTGATGAGAAAGAAAAGTTATAGACTTCTGTTATTCATGTGGGCCACAGAGTAGAAAAATATGAGGCTGGCCTGTAAATAAGAAGATGTAATTACGGCATGATAAAAGGCAGTAGGACCCACAATCTCCCCTTGATATGTGCATCTTTAGAACTTCAGTTTGACAGGCTCTTAAGGTTTGAAGCCTCCATGGGCAGAAGGATTGTGTTTGTGTCTTCCTGGGGCAGAAGCTGAAGTTCTAACTTAATCTACATTAGAGGGCACATTTCTGAATTCCCTCTGCTCACAAGGAGCAAATCTGAGGATCAGTGATTTAGATGTTTAATTCTTGTGGCTCTCACTTTCAGATTGCAAAATTCTGAAGCTGCCTTCTCCATAGGAAAATCTAAAGCCCCTTTGGTCACATTGATATGTTCTGATGCCTTCTTGAGGGGGGGAGGTTAGAACTTAGGCTTTTTTGTGAGTCCCGTTACCTTTTATTCTGGCAGGATCCTCATCATAAGCATTTCCTAAACACAGGTCTAAATGCAGAAACAAAAATCCAAAATATTCAGGCATCTGAGAAATTCATTTGGTTAAACACATTTCACTGATTTAAAAAAGGCAGATCTTCAAAGCTAGAGAGATGGCTCAGTGGTCAAGAGCACTGCCTGCTTTTCTAAAGGTCCTGAGTTCATTCCCAGCAACCACATGGTGGATTACAACCATCTGTAATGAGATCTGGTGCTCTCGTCTGACCTGCAGGCATGCAGGCAGGCATAATACTACTTAGTTTTTCACAGTGGAATCTTTTCCAGACTGTATGGGACTAAACATGATTATCTATGGCCTCCTAGGACAGAAGGGTTATGTATGGGCATCCCATGTTCATATTGAAAGCCTGTGGATCTGCCTTGGTATGTGATGGAAGGTCTCAGTTCCACTACTTCAGGTAGCTATTTCGGAAATTTCCTTGAACAACAGAGAATGATGTGGCACTCCTTTTTGGAATTGGTGAATATATGAGTCCCCATTGTACAGAAATCGAAGCCTTGCTCCAGTCTCTGGCACCAGAACAAAGTCTATGTCCCTCTTGGATAGAAAGTGTGTGTTTAAAATCCTGCTTTGTAGAAACAGGATGTCTCACAGCATTGCTTCTGGGCGATGAGAAAGACATGACTCATCACTATCAATGGGAATGTCTCCATCTGTAGATGAACTAAAGCTTTCTTGTGCTTCAGTGGAAGATTTGATGACTTCTTGAGTATATGGTGAATGACTGAATGTTGTTCTGGTATAAATAGAACAAACACTGAAGTCCCATGAGTAGATGAAAAATGTCTTAATGAGAGGGAGTAGTTGCTATGCCTTTTTCTGTAGAAGTGGATGCTTCTATGCTCTCTTTTGGAGTAACATTTTGTTTCTTGTCCCTTTTGGCAGATGAAGCCTGTCTAAATCCTCTTTGTGACAAAGATAGATGCTTACAGCCCCCATGTTCTCTATGGGAAGCATGAACATCTGCTTTGTTAGAACCTGTTCCAATAGAGTTTTGATAGATCTTGAATGTTTATGGCTGCCTTGGGAGGAAGCAATACTTCTCCCACTATCCTCATGAGATCATGAGGATCTGCAGACTCCCTTAAAGATGTAAGTTTCTATGCATTCTTGAGGAGTAGGTTTTGGTTTCTGGTCATATTTGGAGCATGAATGCTTGGACTCTGTTTTGGACAAGGAGCATATGAGGCAGCCCTCATGTTCTGAATGGGAAACATGAACAACTGCTTTGTTAGAGGGGACCTGTTCCTAATTGATTTTGGTAGTTTTGGAATATCTAGGAATTCCATGGGAAGAAGGAGAAAATCTGAGGTCCTCCTCATAAGATTGAGATGATCTCCAAACTCCCTTTGCAGAAGTAGTAGTGAGGCTCTCTTTGGGCTCAGTTTTAAGCCTTAGAGTAACGTTTTTAGAAACCTAATCTCTGCCTGCCTTTGGGGAGAATGCTGAAATTTCCAGCCTTCATCTTCTGTTGGGATAGATTTGAGGCATGATTCTTTAGAAGCAAGTTTTGATTTTGTGTTCTTTGATTTCAAATGTTTGGAGCCACCTTGTTAAGAGGGAGAACATCTTTGATACTTTTTAGGAGGGGAACTAGATCTGAAGTTCAATTCTGATGATACATGGTGTGAGACACTCCTTGGAGTAGTAGTGGTAGAAAGTGAGTCCTTTCTGATATATATGGAAGATGTGAGCCTATTTCTGGCAGAGTGAATGATTTTAAGGCATCAAGTTCTAAAAGTAAATATCTGATGATTCATTTAAGAAATGGAGCATGCTCCACTATTGTTTTGGTAGAATTGGAAAATCTATGGCTTTTATTGGGATAAGAGTAATATCTCAGGCAGTCTCCATGAGAAGGAATAGGAATGAATCTTTCATGTGCACAAGTGGACATTCCCAAAGATACCATTGAAAAGATAGTTTCCACTCTTTCTTGGGTAGATGGTATAGGCTCAACAAGCCCTTGGGGTTGTGTGGGATTTCCAAAGGTATCATAAAGAGGTTTTGAGGGCTCCAGATACTTGTGGTCTTATACTGACTGGCCTAGAGTAAATTTTTCAGAATGCCAATGTCTCAGAGCCCCTAAAAAGTGTGGTAAAGTATCTAGAGCACCTGACCAGGTTCTGAAGTCTTACAAACCTCTTTTGCTGTTGGAAAAGTTTCTGAGTTCTCTGGTGTAAGGGAAAGTTGCAGAGTCTGCACTGAAGGCGCTTGATATTCTAAGGAATCTTGGGAAATTGTTGAAGTTTCTGTAAGCCCAATGCAAGAATATGGTATATCTAGAAAACTTTGGGTAAATGGTGGGGTTTCTCTTGTCCCCTTAATCAGAGTGAGCAAGTACAAACATTCCTGGATCAGATGATGACTGTCTTAAAGGCTTATGGTTTAAAGAATGGCCTAAAACCTCTTAGGTGACTAAGAATTATCTGGAGATTCTTGAGCAGATGATGAACATCCAAATGATTCCTATGCTGATACAGAAATTGCGAGAGCCTCTTGTGAATGCAATGGATTTCCTGTATAGCTTTGCTGATTGGGTGAATCTCCTTGTACACCTGAAGATATTTCCTAACTACCTTTTGATGAGGAGGAGAATGAACAATTCCCAGATGCAGGATGAGTGGGTCTTAGAAAACCTTGGTCAGAAAGAGAAGGTCCCAGAGATTCTTCCAAAAACACTGATGGTCTAAATTTTTTCTTTTTCAGATACAGATGGTCCTATAGTCCTTTGGAGAGAGAAAGAAATTTTGTGAGTTTCTAGGATAGATGGAAAGGTTTATGAAATTCCTGGGTAAGAGTCTGATATATTACTAGCTTCATGGTAGATGACAAAGGTTCTGATGTCTCTGGCATAAGGGGAGCCTCTTTTAGACTCTGTACAGAAGGAGCCATATGTGCTAGAGCATTTTGTGCATGTGCTGAAGTTTCTATATTCCCCTGAGTAGAAGATGTCTCTTCTGGAGTGCTATGGGTAGATGGTGGTGTTTCTCATGGCCATTTGAATATTCAGATAGTCCAAGATTTCCTAGACAGGATAATGATAATGATAATAACTGTTCTGAATGCCTTTGTTCCAAACAAGTGCCTGAAGCATATTTAGGTGACAAGGAAGTATCTGGAGACCCAGAAGCATTTATTGAATATGCATCTGCTGATATAGACCATCTCAGAGCCTCTTGTGAGTTGAATAAATTTTGCTTAGGTTTGATGAGATAGTGAATCTCCTTGTACACCAAATGATATGTTCTGATAACTTTGTTCTGAGGGGGAGAGTTACCCTGTCCCAGATGCAGGTGGAGTGGAACCCATAGATGCTTGTTCAGGAGGAGAAGGTCCCAGGGATTCCTCCAGAAATACCGCTGGTCCTAAAATTTCTTTCTCAGATACAAGTGGTCCCAGAGTTCTTTGGCAGAGAATGAAATTTCCAGACATTGGTAGGCAGATGGAAAAGTTTCTGACATTCTTGGGGAAGAATCTGATATTTTACAAGCCTCTTTGGTAGATTACAACAGTTCTGATATGTCTCTGGCAAAAGGGGAGTCTGTTTTAGAATCTGCACTGAAAGAGGCAGATGTGCTAAAGAATTTTGCGCAGGTGGTGAAGTTTCTATAATCCTTTAAGTAGAAGATGGTATTTCTAGAGTTCTATGGGTAGATGGTGGTGTTTCTAGTGTCCCCTGTGAATACTCAGCGCAATATATCCTGATAATGCTTGCCTTGGAAAGGATTGCCTTTGATGACCTTATTCAAAACAAGCACCTGAAGACTTTTCAAGTGACAAGGAAGTATCTGGAGAACAATAAACAAATTGTGAGTTTCCAAAAGACTCTTGTGCTGATATGGACATTCCTTGAGCTCCTTGTGTAGACCATATATTTCCTGGAGAGTTTGCTGCAGTGGTTTCATAAAATCATCTTTTCACATAAACACATTTTTTTAAACCTATGTATATTAATGAAATTCTATCAGGCCCCATTTGAGATGAGGCAGTTTTCACAAAGTGTTGGTCAGATTGAGAAAATCCCAGAGCTCTGTAGGAAATTGTTGGTGATCTCAGGATCACTTGTTCAGTTATAGAAGGGCCTGTGCACCTTTGGCAAATGTTGAAAATTTCAGTGTCTCTAAAATAGATGTCTGAGGTTCTATAGACCTTGAGAGAGATTTCAAAGTACTATAAAACTCTTCATGAAATGGCAAAGGATCTGTTGTCTCTTAAGCAAATTTGGGAGGTACCCAGAGACCACTCCAATGAAGTCTGAATTTCTAAAACACTTTGAGCTAATAATGGTGCTGTTACTATAGAATTTTGGATAGATAATGGAGTTTTCCTAGCACCTTGTTTAGATAGTGATGTTCCTAAAGGATCTTTTGAAGATTGAGAAAGTCCACAATCTTGTGGAATAGACGATGAATGTACAAAAACCTCTTGAACTAAAGAAGGGTCTAGATCCTCTTGAGAAGATATGAACATTTCTAGGGATTTTTGTACAGACTTTGAATGTCCTACAAATGCTTGTGCTGATATTGAAGTTCCAAGAGCCCTTTGCATGGATAATGACTCTGCTAAACAGCCTTACTGAAGTGGTGATGATCCTAGAATCACTTTGGTAGCTATAAACAATAATTAAAACTATTGAGCTGATAATAAATATTGGGAGGTCCCTATTACAGGTGAAGTAGGTCTCACTGAACACTTAGAAGATGGAAAAGATTGAACAGATTTTTTGAGAGATGATGATTCCTAAATTTGTTGGTCAGAATCACAAGAGAACAGAGCACTTTGGGCAGATATTGAATGTCCCAGAGTTTCTGGGAGAGGTGTCAAAGTTTCTATATTCACAGATAAAGATTCTGAATATTTCAACACCATTTGGGGAGATGTAAAAGTTTCTGATAACTGTGGAATTTATCGGGTATGTCCAAACTACCCTGAGAGTCAGGTTGAAGTTCCTCAGCATGATGCACATTTAAAGAACATTCTATATTTTTCTGGAGAGAATATGTTGTTTCTAGAGTAACTTGAGAAGATGAAAAATTTTGCAATATTCCCAGGGCAGGGAAAAATGTGTTTCTTGTAGGACAGATGGGTACTGTGCCACAGACCCTTGATTATATAAAGTATCTTGCACTTTGTGGGACAATCTGGATGATTCTGGAGACTCTTGGACAAATGCACAATGTCCTAGAGACTCTTGTCCTGATACAGACAATCACATCGTTCCTTGGACAAATAATGAACATCCTTCATAGGCCTTCTGATGTGGTGTTTATCCTAGAGTCACTTTTGTGGATAAAGACACTTTTTACCACACTTAGTCTTGAGGAGAATGTACCAGAGTACCTGGTGCAGGTGGGGTAGGTGCTGGAGACTCTTGGGAAGATAGAGAATGTTTCAGAGAAGTTCGGAGATTTGGTGAAGATGCTGTATGCTTCTATGAAGGTGTGTACAGTTCTTATTTACTTTGAGAGGATAGATAAAAGCTCCCAGCATCTTGGAGTGTGTAAATGTAAAGTCTTTGTGTCCTTGAGGCAGATAGAAATTTTTCTACAGGCCCTGGGGTAGACAGAGCAGTTTGCACACCCCCCCCCCCCCCCGGGCAGATGGCCAGTCTTTTAATTCACCCTTTGAAAATTAAGATTTCCCTCAGTTCCCAGGGAAAGAGATCATCATTAGCATATGGCAAAGTTTCTGTTCTCCTCTGATTAAAGACCATTTCCTACACCTCTGGGGAAGACATAGGTGTTCTGGGAACACCCTGGATAGACACACGACGTCTCAGAGTCCATGAAACAGATGGAGCCATTCCTAAATCCACTTTGGCAGGTGGCAAAAATCCTAGAGTCACTGGAGTAGAAGATGAAGATCCCAAATCCCCTCTTGAGGAATTGCATAACACTAGATTGCCATGTGCACAGGTATAAACTTCCAGAGTCATTTTCTACACGAAGAAAGACAAGATTCCACAGCTTCTAATAAAGATAATGAATGTCTGGAACACACTTGAACAGATAAGACAATTTCCACTGACTCTATGTAAGATGATAGAATTTCTTGCCCAGAAAAAGAAATCACCATTTGCCCTTTTCAAGAAGGCACAGATCCAAAAGGATACGAAGCAGATGAATCTGCTAGTTGAACCCTTTGGGCAGACTTCCAATATCCAAGTCATCACAGAGAATGAAATAGAGGGTCCTAGAAAGGGTTTCATAGGTTTAGAGTAACCAAAATTTCCTTCTTCAGACAGGGAAGAATTCAAAAGGTAGTAGAAAGAATGGAAATAACTCAAGTTTTCTGGGCATTTACAAAATGTTCCAGAGGCACATCAGATACCACATGTCGTCTGGTAGTTAACAGTTTTGCATACACCTGGTAAAGATGATGATTATCGTTGGGAGTCCCAGGGAGTTAGCAAAAGTTCTACAGAATTTTGTGCTATGATAGAAATTATTGGAGACCATGGAACAGATTTCAAAGTTTCTACCATTTTTTGGCATGCTGGCTATATCCCTGAGACAGTGGGGTAGATGATGAATATGCTAATATACTTGTGCAGAATTGAACTGTGATAATGTATGTTGTGTATGTGAGGAAGTTCCTGAGAGCCCTTGAGCACGTAGGATGTCCTAGACTCCTTTGTGCAGATGTGGCCAGACTCTTGTGTAAATTGACAGGAACCTACAGTTTCTTGAGCACATTGAAAAGTTGCTTAACTTCCCTGGTAAAATGAGTAAATTCCCAGAGTCTCCTGAGGACTAGGTTCATAATGTACTAAACTTCCTACATGAGATGGAAAAGTTTCCGATGTCTCTCTTTTATGTGACATTGCCCATGATAACAATTTTTGAAATTTACTTGGATGTCTGCAAAAGATATCAAAGGCCCCAGAGTTCCATTTGAAGTGTTGATGGACTAAGTTCTAGAGGCAGATGAGCAGAGATTAGAAATGCTGGATTATTTGGGACAAATGATGAAAGTCTTCTAGGCACTTTATTAAATGGTGAAGACTATCTAGGAGATGGGACAGATAGAGAGTTTACCACAGGCTCTATGACAGAAGACAAATGGCTGAGATTCATTTGGGCAAGTTAAGATGATTCTAGATACCAGAGAAACAATGTAAAGGATAATAGTTCTTCTTGAGGAAATGAAAAAATTCACAGAGTTACTTGTGCACACAAAGAAATTTTCAGAGATTATCCAAAATATAGAAAATGTTCAGGATATCCTGAAATTGCAGAAATTTGGAACATTCCCCAAGAACCAGGGGCAGATATTCCAGTATCTCAAAGAGAGGACAAAGAACAGAGTGTGCTCTTTTATGATTAGGAAGTATTCAGAAATCCTGGGGCAAATGGATGATGCTCTAGAGAATTTTGCACAGACTGAGAAATTTTCTGAGGGTTTGGAATGAAGCAGGATGTTTCCTAGTTCCTTGATTATATAGAAATATCACTATCTTTCCATGTTCAGTCACAGATATGGCCAAACCCTTGGGGGAATAACAAGTGTTCACTGACCCTTCTGAAGCATGACACTCACAAAAACCTCTGACTGGATTGCAAATATTCTAACAGTGTCTGTGTATTTTGAATAAACCTCAGAGGTCCTGTCCTTGATGCAAATGGTCCTACAGTATGTTTTATAGGTGTCAAATTTCCAGTTGTGCCTTTGGCAGGTAAGAGAATCTCTGCAGTGCTCTGGGAAGCAGAAGAATTTTCTAAGAGTTCCTTGTGCAGAATTGGAAATTTTCTGAGTTCCTAGTGATGGTGGTCATATTCACAGTCATTTCATCAGAACAAGAAGATGGTGGAGTTGTTTATCTTGATGAAAAAACATCCAGATGCCCTGGTACAGATGGAATGTTCCTCTATTCACTTGGGTAGATAGGGAATTTAAATATGGCCATGGGACTGCTTTGAAAAGTGCAGAAAGTTGTAGAGTCTCTTCAGCAAATCATGATATATTCAGCATTTCCTCAGATGACATAACATGTTTCCGAGGCCCATGGGCAGGATTCAAAGGCCTTAGATTACCTTGGCCAAAAGGGAAAAAAAATTCTACAGATCTTTGGACAGAAGTAAAAAATCATCTAAGCACTAGAGTTGGTGACAAAGCTCCTATAATGCTTGTAGCAGACTGAGAAGTTTTCACAATCTCTCTCACACATAAATCATGTCCCAAGGATTTCCGGGAATGTTGCTGTTGTCTCCAAATTTTTGAAGAATATACTGAATGTTTTGAAGACCTTTGCATAAATGACAAAGAACTTGGGACAGGCAAAGTTACCTCTGTGGCTGTGGAGAGTACCTTAGGCAATTTAGAAAGTAGCAAAGTTCCTAGAGACCATGGGTTAGATAAAGGATTTTCCTGAGCACCTGGAGAAGATGAAAAATGTTTTATGTGCTCTAGTGAAGAAAAAAATTTCCCTGAGGTTTCTGGCTAGATTTGTAATGTCCTGTAGTCCTTCTAGTATGTTGGGTAGATGAAGAAAATTATTTAGACTATTGTAAAGAATTTGGATGTTTTAAAGCCCTATTAGAAGGTGCCAGAGTCCCTACAATTTATTGTGTTAACACAGATAGATTTAGAGACACTTGTTCAGATAGTGAAGATCCTAGATTCTGGGGCAGATGCCCCAAATCCAACAGTTCCTTGTGTAGGTAAAGAAATTATCAGTAGCCTTTGAGCAGGTGGAGAAACACTGAGTTCCTTATGGGCACTTTGATTACCCCCTAACTTAGAAAGTGGATGTCCTTCAGTGCTCTGGGCCTGTGTGGGCTTTGCCAAAGTGGGTTCTGTATAAGAAAAATATTTTTCAGGAATTTGAGTAGTAGGTGAAGGTTTCAGCATCACCTGCCCTGATGTGTTCACTTCAAGAGCTTCTTATGAAGATAATCAAAATTCATTATGTTTTTGCAAAGATGGAGAAGGTACTAGACTCGCTTATGTTAGAGAGGAACGTCTTTGAGTCATTGGTGTTGGTGGCAATGTGCAAATTGAAACATTCCAAAATCACCTGGAATAGAAGACAGATGGCTATGTGTGCACTGGTCAAACTTGTACAGTCCCAACTATTCTTGGGAAGATGCTGACTGTCGTAGTGATTGTTGGTTATATGGTGAAGAAGCTAGAGTTCACTGAGGAGATATGTAAAGTTGGTCATATAGAAAATGTACTAGATCTTTGGATGTTGATAAAGAAGATTCATGAGATCTAGTGCCTTGTTGAAAAAGGCCTGTATTCCAGAAGGAAACACTAAGGCCCTGTAGGCCCTTTGAAAAAGGGTGATAAATCTGTGCAAAACAAGTTTAATAGCTTACTTTGGAAAGATGCTGGTGGACTCAGAATTAATGGGGAAGATGCTGAATGTTCTACAGTCCCTGATCTGGATGAAAAAAACCCAGAGTACCTTGGAGAGAACATAGAATTTTCTCTATGCCATTGATTAGACAAGGATTTGGTTGATTTAGAGTAGTTTGGAGAGGTTTAGGAGCATTGGGTGAGTTCATTTAAACATCTGCCCTGCCATATCTGGAAAACACTGTTCCCTTGTCATTGATCATGTTCTGTGGGACTTGTGCTATAAAACTCATGAACAGACTCACCGGCACACAGACTAAATATGTACATATTGATTCACAATGGTGTGTGGTATGCACACCTATGGTGAATGCACTGAACTTCATAAAATCAGCTAACTAGGGAATCCATAATGCTAGATTGAGTGTGGCAAAGACACCACAAACCACATAATACCAGTATGATATTGATGCCTGATTCCCATCAGGCAATGATCCTGTCCACCTGTAATGGGACAATTTTTTGGTTCCTTTGGTAATTTCAATATTACAATCCATCTACTTTTATTGTGAAATAAACACACACACACACACACACACACATACACAAAAGTTAATGCACACACACTGATGATGCTAAGAGTCCACTTCAGTTAAATCTGTTCTGGTTTGGCACACAGGCTCTGGCTTCAAAGGTGCTTTGGAGTTTACAGGCCATCAGTGGTGTTCTGGTTTCATTGGTGTGCCTAATTATCCTAGATCCAATTTTATCCTTGCTGATTTTTCTCAAGGGGAAATATGTCCCTATATGTTTATGGAAACATCTGGAAGGTGTCAGTCATGTAGGCCATACCACCTAACTGTGCTGACCCTTCATGTTTCAGAGAAGGAGCCAGTAGCCTAGTGCTGGGCCTTTCTGATACTCACCCAAGTCTATGTTTCAAAGCATGTCTGAGGTCTCCCATCACGTATTACCTTGAAAAGTTGATTGTAAAAACACCAATGGGTCTGTTCTCTTCCATTTAACAGCCCTTGCCTCTGTTTATCTCTCCTTTCAAATTTAACTGTACAAAAGATGAATCCGAGGCACACATTTAACACTTTGCCTGGAAATCTCAGCTGCAGAGCTAGCTTTATTATTTTTTCCATGTAACTACAGGGCATGGCACATTGGAATTCTGTAGCTGCCAGAAGAGGATCTATATTTCCCCACATCCTCTGCACACTCATCAGAGCTGTTTTCTAAGCTCAGTCTTGTTCAGGATTATTTCTATTTCCAACTAGATGATGGGAGATTTCCCATAATGCTCCATGCAGTCAAACTCATTGTCACCTCCTTCAACACCCATGACTCTAGGAAGAGTCTGCCAAAGGCTATGTGTTTCTTCTGCCACCTGCCCACTGTCTGCTTCAAAGACTGTCTGTGAGTTGTTACAGCTGCACTTCAAAGTGGGTAACAATATATGGGTTACTTTATTCTTTGTGGTATGACAGAATGTCCACAAACCTCAGAGTTTCAAAGCACCATCCATTTGCTTACTTGGGGATATGTGAATCACAGTCCAAACAGGTTCAAATGGGGAGTTCTTTGCAGACTTGAAAATTGAAGCTGATGGGGAAGAGTTCACATCTAGCCAGCCAGGTTAGTTAAGGTGTTATATTTAGTAATCAGTTTCTAAACTTAGAAAATTTTATACAATGGGCTGTGCTCAGCATGAAGAGTTCTGGATCCTATAGGCCCCATACACTTCACATGGTGCAATATTTTCTCCATTTTCAAGTCTAGCCATCACTCTGTCAAATGGTTCCCAACCACTCTGAACTCTCCAATTCTTTTCTACCACAAGCTGGAGAAGTAGCTCTGCTTTAAGGGTCTCATCTGATGTTTCTGGCCTTCCAGGATTATCACCACATTCTACAATAGATTGGTAGCTGGCTGTAATTGCATCTGTAAAGACTCCTTGGCATAGCACCAGATTTAACACATGACTGAATTCTTAATTTATTTCAATTGCTGCCATAAAATACCTGAAGGATAAGCAACTCAGGGCAGAATGGGTTGATTTTTGTTTCACAGTTCCCAAGAAATATAGTCTATCTTGATGAGGAAGGCATGGCAAAAAGGGCTAAAAAGAAAATGACTGATTAAATTGTACACATATCAGGAAGCAGAGTAGAGTATGAGAAGGAAGTGAGGTACATTCACAAAGTACACCTTGGGGATATAATTTCCCCAGACCCACTCTGCCCCCCGAAAGTTCCATAAAATTCCCAAAGAGTTGAATTATGGGGAGTTTGAATAGCCCTTCCACAGACATCATTTCTCTGCACTCTTCATACTTCTTGTAACACTGTTGCTCCAAATTAATAGTGGAGGGAACTAGAGAACAAACAGGTAGAGTCAATAGGTAAGGGTAGTACATTTTAGAAACCAAGAATAACTTGCAGGCAATCTCAGTTCCAACCATATGGTCTTGTCCACATGACACCTCACTCCATGAGTGATGACTGCCAGTGAGGAAAAGGAAATAAAAGACAAACAAAGAGACAGTCGCTTGATGAACATTGGGAAATAGTTATGTTCTGATATGAAATATGAAATGTGAGGCTTTGTATAGATACTTTGTAGATCTCACATCACCCTCCTGCATCCCAAAAACTGTTCTGTGATTCTACCAGTATCACCACTGCTATTGCTACTATTATCTTTGATGTTATTTCCTCGTGTCCAACTCTTAGTAATTAACCAAATAAGATCCACAGTGGCCTGAGTAAATGGCATTGCCATACACTGCTGGAAACCAAACCCAGTCCATGGCAACACACCTCAGATGTTGCCTCCCACAGACACATTGGTCCCAGCAGCTTCTAACTCACCTTCTCTTGAATGTCACTGGGATCCTCCAGGCCTTGATCTTGCTCAGCTATGTGTCTGAACTCTGTATCTGCAGCAGCAGGTGGGGACCCGAACAGTTACCACTCCCTGGGTGGTGAAGTGCTGGTGGATATATTTCACAATGGTGCTCACTTTGCTTTTTATCTTTTTCCCATTCACAAAATTGGTCTCATTGGTCTTGGAGACTGTGGGGGAGAAGGCAAGAACATGGGGACACTTCAGCAAGAGACACACCCTACACAGAACTTGACACCAGTGGATGTTAACAACCCTTTTATAGCTCTAATTTATGAAGCATGAGAAGAGCAGAATGGGGACAAAGAGAAATTTGTTAGCACTCATTGGTGACAAACAACTGATAGAACAGCTCCAGGAAAGCCACTTGGTGTCACAAAATACTGACAAGTAAACCTATAAACATAATTTAAAGGAGTTTTGGAACCTCAGCTGCCTTTTGGGAGAGCACTGTTTTCCTTAACTTACCTTTACTTATGTGCTCAAATCACCACTCTTGGAACCCCAGGTTTATCTTATTCCACTCCTGTACAACAAGCATCAAGCATAAAACCTGTTTTTTTTTTTTAGATCTAAAGGCTGAGGACTAAACTCAACAATTGAAGGTCTTGTCCTTCATTGGGTATTGTCTTTGTGTGAAGTTCAAGGGAGGGGCTGAAGAGTCACAGTGAATCACAGATAATGAAGACCAGTGGTTTCATTGTAGACATGAGAAGCCTGAGAACAAATGTGTCATGGCTGGTTGGAGGTGATAACTGTGTGTGTTTGTGTGTGTGTGTGTGTGAGCATGTGTGCCTGCATGAATGTGTGTGTGTGTGTGTGTGTGTGTGTGTGTGTGTGTAGTGGCCAGGGGTCAACATCAAGAGACATCGAATCCCCCAGGATCCATTTAATTTGTGTTTTGTAACAGGGTGTGTTATTACATCAAAGAGCTCACTGATTGGACAAGAATATCTAGCCATTTTTCTCTTGGTATCCTCCAGTTACTGCCTCCCCAGAGTTTAGATCACAAGCATAAAACCTGTTCTTTATATCTGGAGGCTGAGGACTGAACTCAGGACTTGTGATTATGGATTAAGCACTTCATCAACTCAATCAGCTCCCTGGTGCCTATTTGCAAATCATTGCTCTGTCAAAGAATGATATCTAGAATAAATAGGGATTTACAAACTCAACTATAATGAAATACCTGCAAATGCTGCCCCACATTGATAAAGGACATATATACTGTTTGGTGTATGGAGATCAAAGAGAGTAGGCTAACTTAAGTGGCTAAAGTCCGACCCAGCACTAAAAGGCCTCAAATGTGGCTACAGCAGCTCAGAGACAGGGATGATGGGAGGTTAGACACTTTGTGCCAGAACTTCTGAAGTACTGTAGTTCAAATATACTATTATATGTTTTACCACTATCCATAATAGGGGAACTTACCGGCTCCAACCACAGGGTAATGATAAGAAGTCAAAAATTGGGTTATCAGATTTATATTGGGGTGTCCTACCCCAAGCCCACACAAACACACACTACCATTCTGTGTGAATTTATTTAATAAATTATTTATTTATTGTTGGTTTTTCTGAGGCAGGGTCTCTCAGTGTAGCGTTGGCTGACCTAGAACTCTCTCTGTAGACCAGGCTGGCCTCAAACTCAAACAGATCCTGCACTACTTCCTCAGTGCTGGAATTAAAGACATGAGCCACCACTGCCTGGCATGAATTAAGTTTTCAAATGTTTGAAGAGTTCAATATACTGAAAGCCTTCACTTGACCATTACACACTGCACGAAAGTATAGAATTATCATACACATACACACAATTCTGTACAACAAAAAGAACAATATTAAAAGGCAACAATGCTACAAGTGTCTCATGTCTCACTTGAAATTATCATTCCAGTGACAGCTCCAGGAAGGGCCATTTCTCTTAACTTCTCAATTTTAGTAAATAAATGGTCTGTTTGAGACTTCACTTTGCTATTTTTGGAGGTGAGAAATATGGCAATGAGCCCCAAAAGCTTGCTTTCTCTCAGGGATTTTGCTGTTGAGCCTACAATCATGAAGAGAACCATCGAAACAATGTTTCCATTTAGAGGAGGACACAGAATAAAGAGATCCACATTATTAAATTCTGCAGAGCCCATGGTGCAGATTCTGATTCATTATATTCTCAGGGAAGCGTGGAAGATGGTCACAAAAGCTCTCCATTTCTGCTTGAGCAATGAGCTGGGAGAAATGGAGTTTATTAAGGTCATTACCCTCCCTGGACTCTGTTCACTCTATGGAGAACATTGTGTCCTGCCTGCAGCCAAGGCAATCTAGACACCGGTCACATTCTTTCTCCCTCAAAAGTTGGTCACACATCCGTAGAACTTTCCCAATACACTTTTCCAAAATTCAGATGTCCCATTTTTTGTGTTTATGAGTTATCCCCAATGCTAATGGGTCAGTGGGCTAAGACACACAGGAAATTCCACCTCAGCTCACTCTGACTGTAACCGTCAGGTACATATTGGCTCTAGTACCATTTGTCTTAAGAACACAAATCACTATTTTGAGAAAATGGGTCAGTTAGGAAAGCACCTGTCTTACAAGGATGAAGACACAGGATCTATTTCAAGAATTTACCATTTAGCCTTTGTTTGCGAGCTAACCAAGCAGCACAGAGTTTCGATCTGGGCACCGAGTGAAACAGCATTGTGGTGAGTGAGTGCTGTGGCACCCGGGAACAGCCCGCCTACCGTTCCTGGCCATCCTACAGGGGCTATATTGCCCAATACCCCCTCTCTCTTCCTATCACATCCAGCTTACATCCAGATCTCCCCACCCCCTGTCTCCCTCCCTCCCTCCCTTCTTTGGGGGTAGAGCGCCTCCCAGCTCAGCTTGCTTGGGCACTGGGACAGAAACCAAAGCTTAGAGAAAAGAGGAGGGCAGTAGCTCCTTTGTACCCATAGCCTGCCTGCAGAAAGCAGGGTGGGCCATTTGTTTGCCAGCTAACCAAGCAGCACGGAGTTTCAATTTGGGCTATCTGGGCACCGAGTGAAACAGCATTGTGGTGAGTGAGGGCTGCGGCACCCAGGAAAGGCATGCCTACCCTTCCTGGCCATCCTACAGAGGCTATACTGCCCAATACCCCCTCTCTCTTGCTATCCCATTCAGCTTACATCCAGATCCCCCAACCCCCTGTCTCCCTCCCTACCACCCTCCCATCTTTGGGGCAGAGTGCCTCCCAGCTCAGCCTGCTTGGGCGCTGGGACCAAACTGAAAGATTAGGGGAAAGGGGAGGGTGGTAGCTCCTTTTTCCCCATAGCCTGCCTGCAGCAAGCAGGGTGGGCCCTTTGTTTGCGAGCTAACCAAGCAGCAGGGAGTTTCGATCTGGGCACCAAGTGAAACAGCATTGTGGTGAGTGAGTGCTGCAGCACCCAGGAACAGCCCGCCTACCTTTCCTGGCCATCCTACAGAGGCTATATTGCCCAATACCCCCTCTCTCTTCCTATCACATCCAGCTTACATCCAGATCCCCCCACCCCCTGTCTCCCTCCCTCCCTCCCACCCTTCTTTGGCGCCAGAGCGCTTCCCAGCTCAGCCTGCTTGGGCACTGGGAACAAACACAAAGCTTAGGGAAAGGGGGGCCAGTAGCTCCTTTGTATTCCATAGCCTGCCTGCAGCAAGCAGGGTAGGCCCTTTGTTTGTGAGCTAACCAAGCAGCAAGGAGGTCCGATCTGGACACCAGGAGAAATATCACTGGGGAGTGACATCACTGGGAAGGTACATCAGTGGGCAGGAAGACCTGATCCTGTAAAGGAAGATCCATAAGAGAGTATTGGGAAGGAGAGATGGGGAGACGCCAATGCAAGAATTCACCCAACAATCTGAAAAACAATACGAAACAACCAGAAACCAGTGACCTCACAACAGGAGGACATGATCACCTTAATCAAGAAGTAGAAAAAACTGACTTCATGAAAGTGATTGACACCCTTAAACAGCATATAAAAAATGCCCTTATAGAAATGGATGAGAAGTATAACAGAAAGTTCGAGGAATTGAGTAAATCAGTGAATGATACCCTAGGAAACCAAGGAAAAACAATCAAGCAGATAATGGAAACAGTTCATTACTTGAAAACTGAAATGGAGGCAAAGAAGAAAACACAAACAGAGGGCCGGCTGGACATGGAAAATCTAGGTAAACGAACAGAGACTACAGAAACAAGCATAACCAGCAGAATACAAGAGATAGAAGAAAGATTCTCAGATTCTGAGGATAACATAGAGAAAATAAACGCACTAATCAAAGAAAACAGCAAGCCCAACAAATTCTCATCACAAAACGTTCAGGAAATATGGGACACAATAAAAAGACCAAACCTAAGAATAATTGGAGAAGAAGAAGGAGAAGAAGTGCAGCTCAACGGTCCAGAAAATATACTTAATAATATAAAAGAAGAAAACTTTCCCAACCTGAAGAAGGATGTACGTATGAAGGTTCAAGAAGCATACAGAACACCAAATAGGCTGGATCAAAAAAAAAACATCCCAATGTCATATAATAATCAAAAGACAAAATATACAGAATAAAGAAAGAATATTAAGAGCCGCAAAGGAAAAAGGCCAACATACTTATAAAGCTAAACCTATCAGACTTACACCTGACTTCTCTATGGAAACCATGAAAGCCAGAAGGTCCTGGATAGATGTACTGCAAAAACTAAGAGACCATGGATGCAAGCCCAGACTACTATATCCAGCCAAGCTTTCGTTCACCATAAATGGAGAAAAAAAAATTTCCAGGATAAAAACAAATTTAAGCAATATGTAGCCACAAATCCAGCCTTACAGAAAATTATAGAAGGAAAATCACTAACCAAGGAGTCCAACAATGACCACAATAACTCAGACATCTAGAGAACCTTCACCAGCGCAACTCAAAAAAGGGAAACACAAAAACCCTACTACTAAAAAAGTGACCGGAGTTAACAACCACTGGTCATTAATATCACTTAATGTTAATGGGCTCAACTCACCTATAAAAAGGCACAGGCTAAGAGATTGGATACGAAACAAGATCCAACCTTCTGCTGTCTACAAGAAACACACCTCAACCACAGAGACAGGCACCTACTCAGAGTAAAGGGCTGGGAAAATGCTTATCAAGCAAACGGACCTAAGAAACAAGCAGGTGTGGCCATACTAATTTCTAACAAAGTTGACTTCAAACTCAAATCAATCAGAAGAGATGGAGAGGGACTTTTTATACCCATAACAGCTACAATTCATCAGGAAGAAGTCTAAGTCCTGAATATGTATGCCCCTAATATAAAAGCACCCACGTATGTAAAAGAAACATTGCTAAAATTCAAGGCAGCCATCAAACCGCACACACTAATAGTAGGAGACTTCAACACTCCTCTATCACCAATGGACAGGTCAATCAGACAGAAACACAACAGAAAACTAGAGAATTAATGGAGGTAATGAAGCAAATGGACTTAACAGACATCTATAGATTATTCCACCCAAAGAGGAAAGAATATACCTTTTTCTCTGCAGCTCATGGAACCTTCTGGAAAATTGACCACATACTCTGTAACAAAGCTAACTTACAGAGTTACAAAATAATATTACTAACCACCTGTGTCTTATCAGATCACCATGGATTTAAGTTAGAATTCAACAACAATGCTACCCCCAGAAAGCCTACAAACTCATGGAAGTTGAACAATCAACTACTGAACCATACCTGGATTAAGGAGGAAATAAAGAAAGAAATTAAAGTCTTCCTTGAATTCAATGAAAATAAAGAAACGACATATTCGAACTTATGGAACACTATGAATGCAGTCCTAAGAGGAAAGTTCATCGCACTAAGTGCCCACTTAAAGAAAACAGAGAAAGCACATATTGGAGACTTAACAGCCCACCTGAAAGCTCTAGACAAAAAAAAAGAAGCACACTCACCTAGGAGGAGTACAAGACTGGAAATAATCAAACTGAGGGCTGAAATCAACAAAATAGAAACACAGAAAACAATACAAAGAATCAATGAATCAAGAAGCTGGTTCCTGGAGAAAATCAACAAGATTGACAAACCCCTATCCAAACTAATCAAACGGCAGAGAGAAAATTTGCTCAGCACTGGACTGAGCTCACAATGTCCCAATGAGGAGCAGAAGGAGGGAGAACATGAGCAAAGAAGTCGGGACCCCGAGGGGTGCACCCACCCACTGAGACAGTGGAGCTGATCTCCTGGGAGCTCACCAAGGCCAGTTGGACTCTTACCGAAATAGCATGGGATAAATCTGGACTCTCTGATCATGGCGAACAATAAGGGCTGATGAGATGCCAAGGACAATGGCACAGGGTTTTGATCGTACTTAATGTGCTGGCTTGGTGGGAGTCTGGCCAGTTCGGATGCTCACCTTCCATGATATGGACGGAGGGAGGAGGAGATAGGACTTACCACTGGGCAGGGAACCCTGACTGCTCTTTGGACTGGAGAGGGAGGGGGAGTGGAGTGGTGGGAGGGGTAGAAGAGTGGGAGGAGGGGGAGAGGAGTGGGAGGATGGGGAGGGAGATGGGAGGCTCAGAGAAGGTGGAAATTTTTTTTATTCTCTTTTTATCAATAAAAAAAGTAAATAAAAAATAAATAAAATAAAAAAAAAGAATTTACCATTTACAACAAGAAAAGGAAGATGGGGATAGTGTGGTGAATCTATGGTTGTTGTGGGAACTGTGGGTGGCATTCCTGCTGCTCTGCTCCCAGCTCTCTGGCTATCTTATTACCGAAATAACAACACACAAACTGTATTCTCTTAAACACTGCTTGGCCAATTATATCTAGCCTCTTGGCTAGCTCTCCCACCTGGACTAGCCCATTTCTAATAATGTGTATAGCACCTCAATGTGAGATTACTGGGAAGATTCTAGCCTATGTCCATCCTGGGTCCGAGCTTCATCGTGTCTGCCCCAGAGAAGAGAGGAAATGGCGTCTGTCTGAGGCATCTTACCTCACTTCCTCCTACTTCCAACATTCTTTTCTGTTTACTTCATCCACCTATGTTCTAACCTATGAGGGCCAAGCAGTTTCTTTATTTTTTAACCAATGACTTTTCTTCATCACTTTCCCTTTTTCTGTTTAAACAAATAAAAGAGAAGGCTTTAACGTTATCATGGCAAAATTACATATAACAAAACAGTTATCAAGTAAGAATTACAATATTTATATCTATTTTATCTTTATCATAACTAAGGAAAACTATAACTATCTATGTTTCAACTCCATCAAAGACCTAAGTAAATGAGAAGTAAGCAACTTACAAAACTTTAGAAATCACAGAGATATCTCGCTGCCTGAACAGTCACCCAATGTTCCTCTGTACAGTTGGGGCATCAACTGTATGAGCTACAGGCCCATAGTTTCCAGCAGACATTTCAATGAAGCAGGAAATTTCAAAGGCAGTTCAGTCACTATCTGCTGTGTCCTGCAGAATATCTTGCAGACTATTTCATGAATCAGGAACCCCGACATATCACCTCACCTTTAGGCAAGTTAAGCATCTTCTCTCTGCGGGTTCTCTGTGTCCTGTTTATGCAACAGTCCAGGCAAGAGAAGTTTCTTGCCCAAATGGCTAACAAACTCCTTAAGGATACATTTGATGCCCATCTTCTTCCTGAAGTAGATTGGTGCTACCAGGAGCAGAGTGTCTCATTGTCTTGAAAAACCCTAAGTTATTAAAACATTTAAAATGCCATATTCTATAATTTTTTAAAGATATGAAGAATGCCTATCTAAAATATATCTACGTACATCTAGAAAATCTTAAATAACATGACTACAAACTTAACTATTATGATTATCTATTAACAACCTCTATATGCATTATATTTTTAAGTGAACTGCACAATCGCAATACATTAATCAAGATCAGAAATACATATAACAAGATTGACCTTAAGTTTATATCAATAAAGTCAAATCCATATCAATGCAAACTATTCATATCTCTATCGTATTCCCTTTAAATGTAAAAGAATATTTATAAAATATATTTGGGAATATGGGCACAGATTTTTCTCTCAAAACTGCTTCCTGCTAAATGGGGGCACTGTTATTCAGGTCTTTCATGGTACAACGTGTGTGCTAGATTTATCTAGATCAGCTGTCGAGTGAAGTAATTTTTTGAAGATGTTCACAGCAAACTTTTGAGAAGACATGGTCTATCATACTATATTGGGATAGAAGTAATCCACAGGGTTTCATCCTCTGTGAAAACAAAATAAGAAACACTTTTCCAAATTATCATGTTCTTAAATCCAAATTTTAAAGTCAAGGCATTATCAAAATATCTATGTTGGATTAGTTCAGCAGTATTTATAAACAAATATCTTTTAGTAGCTGTTGCTCCTTCCTCAGCATTCAAACAATTCAACGTGAGCATAATAGCATATAGTATCAAGATTCTCTTTGTATTTTCCATCTTTGTGTAGCTTTATTTTAACCTCTATTTTTTTCTTTTTGAGACAGGTTCAATGTATATCATTGACATGGAATAACTCTGTGGACCAGGCTGTCCTTGAACTCTAAGAGATCCAACTAACTCTGCCTCCCAGGCATTTGGATAAAGGTGTGTTCTGTCATAACTTGATGTCACAGAGGTCAATCTCTCATTGCCTCCCAAGTGTTGGGATTAAAGGTGTGTATTACCACACCCAACTACTCTCTTCCTTCCCTTCTTTTTGTTTTTTACTTTAAGAACTTTAACTTTTAGCCTGCATATTTTATAACACACTGTAAATCATTTAAATTTATTTTAATCTCTCTTACTGCATCTCTCTCTCTCTCTCTCTCTTTCTGACCACATGAGCCTTTAAATTACTGAGCAATACGGTTAAGATTAAAGCCATGGCTTGATGGATGGATCCAGCCCATTCGTTAGCTTTCTACCATTCCAACCTTGTGGCTGAGGTACCGAACAAAGCCGTGTTCAGTGCCACAAGTCTACAGTGTTTCAAGGTCCTTGCCAGCAAACAAGCTACAAAACTCAAATGCTCTCTGTGTGGCTTACCTAGTGCCTCAAAGAGTCAGAGTTTGCTCTGGCAGGACAGATAAGAATGCCAGCATTTTAAAACAGTACAACTTTTTCCTGCTACAGCTGAAAACAAACAAGCATGCAGTCAGCTATTCAATACCATTTGTGTTTCATGTCAGGACCTCTTAATGAGCTGCAGGGTTTTGCAGCTAAAGCTGAGTCAGGAAGCCTTTCTTAGATGAGAGGGCTAGCATGCCTCTAGCAAGCAGAGTAAACCCTAGAAATTGTTGCTACCAAGAAAACATGCTTTACTCTTTCCCAAGCTTTCTCAGGCTTACAATGGATTCAGTTGTCCATACGTCTGGGCGCCATTTGGTTTGGGAGCTGCAGGTTACATTCCTGTCGCTCTGCTCCCAGCTGTCTGGCTAGCTTATGCCTGAAATAACAACACACAAACTGTATTGGCCCATTATATCTAGCTTCCACTTGGCTAACTCTCCCACCTGGACTATCCCATTTCTAATAATGTGTGTAGCACCCCAAGGTGCGCATACCGGGAATATTCTTGGCTATGTTCATCCTGGGTCGGAGCTTCATCATGTCTGCCGCAGAGAGAAGAGGAAATGGTATATGTCTGAGGCATCTTCCCTCACTTCCTCCTGCTTCCAGCATTCTGTTCTGTTTACTCCACCCACCTATGTTCTAACCTATGAGGGCCAAGCAGTTTCTTTATTTTTTAACCAATGACCTTCCTCCGTCATATGGTTAAGAGATCTGCGTGATCTTGTATGACACCCAGATTAAGCTACTAGCATCCATAATCCATGTCCATAATCTCACATCCATGGGTATTGCACATAATATTGCACGACTATACAACTGGGCAAAATATACATGCACAGAAAATTAAATATAAATAAATTTTATTTATTTTTTTAATATCAAATTTTTTTTATTAATAATTTTTGCCTCTTCCCAAAACTGGCTAGGAAAACACAAAGCCACTACGTGAAGTAGGGTCAAAACTCAATGCCATTGTCTTTGGATTTTCAGTAGCCCCCATTGTACACCATATTCAGAGAGTCTGGTTTTACCCCATGCATTTTCAGTCCCAGTCGAGCTGGCCTTGGTGAGCTCCTAATAGTGGAACCCCACTATTTCATTGGGTGGGTTCCCCCCCTCGCGGTCTTGACTCCCTTGCTCATGTTCTCGCTCCTTCTGTTCCTCATTTGGACCTTGGGATATAAATCCATTGCTCCAATGTGGGTCTTTGTCTCTATCTCCAGGCATCACCAGATGAAATTCCATGGTGATATGCAAGGTATTTGTTAGTAAGGCTATAGGACCTGGCCATTTCAGGCTCTCTCTCCTCAGCTGCCCAAGGACCTACTTGATTACATCTCTCTGAAACCCTGGGAACCGCTCTAGAGTCAAGGCTCTTGCCAACCCTAAAATGGCTCCCTTAATTAAGATATATTCTTCCCAGCTCCCATATTCATCCTTCCATTATCCCAACCATCCCATTCCCTCAAGTCTCCCTATCCTCCCCTTCTCACTTTTCTCTCTCCATCTCCTCTTTCCCCCATCCCACCCCACCCCCAGTTCCCAAATTTTTGCCCAGCAATCTTGACTACTTCCAATATCCAGGAGGCTAACTCTATTTTTTTCTTTGGGTTCACATTCTTATTTTGCTTCTCTAGGATCACAAATTATCAGCTCAATATTTACTATACTTACGGCTAAAATTCAATTATGAGTGATTACATCCATGTTCATGTTTTTGTGTCTGGGTTACATCACCCAGGATAGCGTTTTCTATTTCCATCCATTTGCATGCAAATTCAAGAAGTCACTGATGTTTTCCGCTGAATAGTACTGTAATATGTATATATTCCACACTTTCTTCATCCATTTTTCCGTGGAAGGGCATCTAGGTTCCCGAGTTCTGGCTATTACATATAATGCTGCTATAAACATAGTTGAGGAAATACTTTTGTAGTTTGATAGGGCATCTCTTGGGTATATTCCCAAGAGTGGTATTGCTAGGTTCTGGGGTAGGTTGATCCCAAATTTCCTGATAAACCATCACACTGCTTTCCATAGTGGTTGCACAAGATTGCATTCCCACCAGTAATGGATGAGGATACCCCTTACTCCATTCTCTCCATCAAAGGGTATCATTGGTGTTTTTGATTTTAGCCATTCTGAAAGGTGTAAGATGGTATCTATATGTTGTTTTAATTTGCATTTCCCGATCACTAAGGAGTTTGAGCGTGACCTTAATTGTCTTTTGGTCATTTGAACTTCTTCTGTTGAGAATTCTTCTTTCAGTTCAGTGCCCCATTTTTTAATTGGTTTAATTAGCATTTTAATGTCTAGTTTCTTGAGTGCTCTATATATTTTGGAGATCAGACCTTTGTCTGTTGTGGGGTTGGTGAAGACCTTCTGCCAGTCCCTGGGTTGACTTTCTGTCTTAGTGCTAGTTTCCTTTGCATTACAGAATCTTCTCAGTTTCAGGAGGTCCCATTTATTCACTGTTGCCCTTAATGTATGTGCTGCTGGGGTTATATGTAGGTAGAGATCGCCTGTGTCCATATGTTGTAGTTTCCACTTTCTATTCTATCAGGTTCAGTGTGTTCAGACTGATATTGAGGTCTTTATTCCATTAGGAGTTGAGTTTTGTACATGGTGATAGATATGGATCTATTTTTATTCTTCTACAGGATGACATCCAGTACTGCCAGCACCATTTATTAAAGATGCTCTTTTTCTTCCATTGTATATTTTTAGCTCCTTTATCAAAATCAGATGTTCATTGGTTTGTGGGTTAAGATCCCAGTCTTCTATTTGATGCTATTGATCACCTTCTCTGTTTTTATGTCAATACCAAACTGTTTTCAATACTGAAGCTCTGTAATAAAGACTGAAATCAGGTATGGTAATGCCTCCAGATGTTCCTTTATTGTATAGCATTGTTTTTGCTATCCTGGGTTTTTTGTTTTTCCATATAAAGTTGATTATTGTCCTCTCAAAGTCTGTGAAGAATTTTGAAGGGATTTTTATGGGGATTGCATTGAATCTATAGATTGCTTTTGGTAGAATTGCCATTTTTACTATCTTGATCCTCCCAATCCAAGAGCAAGGGAGATCCTTCCATTTTCTGGTATCCTCTTCAATTTCTTTCTCAAAGACTTAAAGTTCTTGTCAAATAGATCTTTCACTTCCTTAGTCAGAGTTACTCCAAGATATTTTATGCTATTTGTGGCTATCCTGAAATTTGTTGCTTTTCTGAATGCCCTCTCTGCATCCTTACCCTTAGTGTATAGGCAGGCAACTGATTTTAAGAGGAAATCAAGATGAAATTATATTGCATGAGGAAACATTTTGATGTATGAAATGAAATAGTTTAAGTATTAATTTAAAACACACACATGATAGGGGTATTAACCATCCTGATCCTTTAAGACAATATGTCAATCAGCAAACTAGTTATATGCTAATTATATATTCTTCTCTGGAAACCACGGAAGCTTAAAATTTTTTTAACATCAGTCTCTTATACTGGGCATTCCCTAACATCTGGGCTTGATTGAAGAAACATAGATTCAAGTATTTCATATATTCTAAGTAAGTTTTATTAACAACTTTCAATTTCAGAATATGCAGTGTGCCAAAAAAACTTGCGGTTATTCAGCTGTGTATTGACATCATTTCCATGTGAGTAAATCCTACTGAATATTATTAGTCCTGGGAGTACCTGAGTGTCTATGAGGGTTATGGAGCTTGTGCTGTCCATTACACCTGTGTGAATTCCTGAAGGTGAGTATGTGAAACAGAATATCTGTTTTGTTTTTCTCTGAACAAAATTAGGATAATGATTGTGTGGATCTCATTGGAGGGATTGGAATATCAGGTGTGCTGATAACCTTGAAGTGTATAAATGAGGCTCTAAATAAGCAAGGCAAAGGAGAGGAATGAGTAGGTTGTGTGAGCCATGGCTTGGTTATGAGACACTGTTTTGGGATGAAATGATTTTCTAAAAGAACTTCTTTTGCTGAAGGTGATTCACCTTCTGTGTGACTACTTGTTTGTTCAACATTTCCTGTTACTTAGAAGATATTTATGATCTCAACATCTTTCAAATTGATCTTGTCACCCTGATAAAGGAAGGTTAAAACTTAAGTTGTGTTACAAGAAGGATTCCAAACTGGATCTTTCTGAAATACCTGCAACTTCTTTGTGGGATGTGGATACTACAAAACCATATGCAGCCAGCCTAGCTCATTTGTCTGATTTAACAGTAATCTCCATGCCATTTCAAAATGTATTGCAAAACACAATGATCCTGATATCAACTGGGTCATATTTGCTTTGGCAAGAAAGAGTGTGTGAACAAGGTGTTACTCAAACAACCATGAATTCCAAACCAATCTTGCTTATATAACTTCCCAGTTCCTACAGCAATTTCACTCTAATGCTTAGGAAGCACGTTCCAGAGAGACTGTGGAAGATGATGCAGCTTGTTTGCTATTAAGACCTTCTGCTTGAGAGGTGTCAATGACATATACATTTATGTGCCTTCTACTTTTCTGTTCAAGAACACAGTGACATCCCCCAGGACGAGCTCGTGGTGCTACACAGAATATTAGAAATGGGTCAGATAAATATGTAAGAGCTATCAAATAAGAGGTTAAAATTAATGGGACAAGCAGTGTTTAAAAGAATCTGTATTTCCATGTAATTAATTTCGGACATAAGCTAGCTGGCAGCCAGGACCTGGGCAGCAGGAACACGGCCCCCCACTCCTATTTCAACAGCACATTCATATTTAAAAGAAATACTTCTAAAAATTAAATCATACATCAAACCCCACACACTAATAGTGGGATACTTCAAAACTTTCTTCTCACCACTCGACAGGACAGTCAGACAAAAAAAATGAACAGAGAAATAAGAAAAGTAACAGAGATTATGACTCAAATGGACTTAACAGACATCTATAGAATATTCCATCCAAACAAAAAAAGAATATACCTCCTTCTCTGCACCTCATGGAACATTCTCAAAAACTGACCACATAATCAGTAACAAATCAAACCTCAAAAATTACAAAAACTGTAATAACCCAATATACCTTATTAGATCACCATGGTTTAAAACTAGAAGTCAACAGCAATACTAATTCCAGAAATCTCACAAACACAAGGGAATTTAACAATGCTCACCTGAGTCAAAGAAGAAATAAAGAGAGAAATTAAAGACTTTCTAAAATTCAGTGAAAATGACTTCAAAAGAAACACAAATATTTGGGACACAATGAAATCAGTTTTAAGAGGAAAGCTCATAGCACTAAATGCCTATTTAAAAAGATGGAAAATCCCAAAATAGTAAAATAATGGAACATTTGAAAACCTTACAGCAAAAAGCACCTAAGAGATTCAGACAGCAAGAAATAATGAAATTGAGAACTGAAATCAAAAATTAAAAAGAAAAAACAAAGAAAACAATACAAAGAAATGAAGCAAAGAGTTTGTTTTTTGAGAAAATCAACTAAATAAAAAACATTTATAGAAACTAACCAAAAGGCAGAAATAAAATACTCAAATTAACACAACCAGCATGAAAAGAGGGACATTAAAACAGACATGAAGGAAATACAGAGAATCATCAGGTCATATTTTGAAAATGTGTCAATGGATCTTTCCTATGACTAATACATAATGACTTTTTATTTCTCTTGACTGATTCTTATCTATAACTCTATGTTGTTCGATATTAGGATAGCTACACCAAGCGATTCTTAGATCTAATTGATTGGAACATTTTTCTCACAACCCTTTACTCCAAGACAAGGTCTGTCTTTGAGGTTGAGATGTGGTTCTTGTATGCAGAAAAAGAATGGATTCTGTTTTGGTATCCAATCTGTGCCTTTTTATATGTGAGTTGAGTTTATTTATAATAGTGGATATTAATGACTAGTGATTGCTTTCTTTTGTTAATTAAATTGTCATTGTTGATGATGTTAATTTGTGCATTTTCCCTTATTTGAGATTTTCTGCTATGAGATTATCATTTTTTCCTCTGTTTTTGTTGTTGTTACCAACTTCTTTTGCTTGGAGTTCTCCATTTTTTATTTTGTGCAGGGCTGGGTTTTTAGCTAGGTATTGGTGAAATCTAGTTATTTCACTGAATATCTTCTTTTGTCCTTCTATGGTGACTGAAAGTTTTGCTGGATATAATTGAAAGTTTTGCTGGGTATATTTGTCTGAGTTGTCATCCATGGTCTCTTAATTTCTGTATTACCCTTGAAAATGACCTTCTGGCTTTCATTGTCTCCAATGCGAATACATTCAGTTGTAATTCTGATAGGTGTACCTTTATATTTTACCTACCCTTTTTCCTTTGCAGATCTTAATATTCTTTCTTTATTCTGTATATTTAGTGGGGGCTTTCATTTTCTCAAAGAACTAGATGTCCTTTTTTTGTGAATTCTACAATGCTTTAAACTCTTTGGATCACAAGGAACTGTAATGTTTCCAGTACAGTTATGCAGACCTCTATGTATTAATAATTATCCCTAATTAAAGAGTACTGTCTTAGTTTCAGGCCCCTACCACTAGGGGACTTCTTGGCTTCTTCTTTCTTAATTTACTGCCACATCCCAACTTCTCATGTTTCATCTTCTACTATTCCCTCCCATTCATTTTCAGGTTTAATCAAGTCTTTTGTTAAGTATCTTTTCTTACTTTCTGACGTTGATTTCTATTCCTGCCTTACATTTTTTTCTTTTTTTTTCTTTGTTAATGTATGCCTTAAAGAGATCTGAAGTATCAATTCATGAAGCATGGACATGTCACACAGTATATCTTCATGCAAATAGCATACCCATTATTGATATAATGTGATGGGAGCTCTTTAGTAAAAATTACAAATTAAGATATTGGTTTTGCTTGTGAATGGTTAACATCAATTTACAAAATAATGTATATAATAATCTCTTAGGGTGAACAGAAGGAGCTGAACTTCCATGTTAGTGTGCAATATTGTTAATTCATGGAATAGGAAGAATTTCATGTGTCCATATTTCAATGACTCTGTGGCAAAGTTAACAATGTTATACTGTGAAGTTCCTGATTCACATTAATTTGTGGCATTTTATCTGTATTTGTTCAAAATCTCATAGAGAATTCTAAGGTTCATATTTAGAAAATTTCTATCCATGGTTTTTATATTTAGATAGTCATCTTTGTGATTGTATTGGGAATCACAGGAAGAATATTATTTGGCATATGACTTACATAAAATCGATCATAGCATGTATCTTAAAAAAATATGCAACATAGTAAGACAAAATGTATTCTGTTCGTCCTTTAAAGAGGATTTCAACACTCCATAATGGAGAAGTATCACATGGAAAGTAATAATTGTAGGATTCTATGTCAAGACTTACAAATTTTCCATGTTTTAAGAAGGTTGAATTCTGTATTATTTGGAAAATAAACATAAACACACAAACATAAATAAACTTGGGTCTTAATCCTCAATCAATATGGAGACATATTAACACTTCTCCGTGTTATTTTACATTCATTTTTCATTTCTAATTATTTTTACTTGTTTTATGTATCAAAATTTTTCCCCTAAACCTCCCTTTTGATATCCTTCACCCACATACTGAATATTCCCAAGCCCAATACACACTTCTTCATCTCAGAAAGAACGGAGGTTCCCATGTGAGTCTTCAAAGTATGGCATATTAAGTTGAGATAAGGACTAAGATCCTTCTCCATGCTTAAAGCTTTGTGCTGTTATCCCATGTTTGGTTTTTATTTCCACAGGGTCATCTCATGCACCAGGATTGATTCTGTTTCCAATCCCAGAGGTTTCACACACAAAAACTATACATAACTATAAACCACCTGGAGAGGTTCTATTTTAATCAATAATCAGTAATCTCCTCTTTTGTGACAACAGGAATGGCTTTTGGCTCAAAATATAGGAAAAAATCTTTCAAGGAATGAAATCAGAGAAACTACCCTTTGAGACCTCACAGCTAGTCTTTATGAGAAAACAGCACTTGACTGCAACAAATGGTGTTCATTGACTTGGGTTGTTTCAGAGGGAGAATACCATGCCTTTAGTGACAGATGTCAGTCTTTTTCCATGGATCTTACCAAAGTTCTCAACAGTGTTCAGCTTTCATCTATGGGCTCATGAGTTAGAGAGGAGGAGGCTTCTTCTTGGGATATAAAATACATTTCTTAAAGAAAAAAAAAGGCAAATTACAAAATCTAGAGAAACCTGTCACTTCTGGTTACATTTGGCAAGGAATATATGTCAGCATATGTATTGTGAGCTTCACAGTCATTTTTGGTGCCTTACATTTGTGCTTGTGTGGGTGTTTGTGTTCATCTGTGAAATGAATGTGTGGATTTTCTCTCCTTCAGTTTGTGACTTTGTGTTTATACTGGAACACATAGCTTTTATCCATTCCTTTTTTTTCATTCATATGTGGTCTAGTTTCCCAAAAGAAAACTGCATAAAGTATACATGTCTTCACTTGAGTGAGATAGGGTTGAAAAAGTAAGAAGCATAAGAGTCATAATGTTGTTTCCATTCTGTAGATATGAGAACTGCAAATTATATAGAATAGATATGAATGTTCAATGTAAATATCCTAGATTTGTATGATGATAGCTTCACTGACAAATATGCTGGACCACATTTCTTGTTGGTAGCTGTGGTGTAAGAGAAGTTAAAAATAGTTAAAAGACAGAGGGGAACTTGTGTCTTTTGGATAAAGTAAAAGTGGATATAATGTGAGGACATGAGTGGGTGTGGTTGATTTAAAATTTGGAGGTAGATTATATAGTGACATGCAAATTGTTGCCTGTTAATAATGGCAGAATTCTCTCTGCCCTTACATGACTCCAAGACACAGAAGAAGTCAATATTCAGTGTCATTTATGTATTTTATTCTCCACAGGCATGTGGCATTTGACAACCTTTAATATCAACATGCATTGGAAGTGAATCTCCTAATGAACCCAAAAACAAAACCTTGGACATTGGTTAACTGAAAGTGTTATCCAAAGAGAGGACACCTAATCTCAGTGATTATAGTCTGTGAAGACTATTCAATGCCTTCAGCTGGTGTATGTTCTTCATCTGAATTAAAATTTTTGAGTAAGATACATAAGAAATCAACATTATCTCCTATAAGGTAATTTTTCCATTTTTAACCTGTGTTCCACAAAGTTTTAAACCATTTCTTAGACTAGAGTGAGGCTGTTTTAGGGTTTGTTTTTCTCTAATATGGCAAATGCAAAACATACTCTATCTGAAGGTATTTAAAAGCTTGGATCCAGAATGTCAGTATTTTACAAGAAATTTTAAGCATTATATATCGTGTTGATTATGTGTTCCTGATATAGCTGAGGTTCTTCTTAGCTCAGGTCCTGGAGTGCTATACATAACAGTGTGTTACTGGTGCAGTATGAGACCGGTCACTGTATGTTTTTCCACTGTTAATGGATATCTTTCTGAGACTACTGGAGTTTTTGCGAATTATGAATTTATTTTATATATATATTTTGTATATATTGTGTCAAGATTTGTGTGGTACCATTTCACTAGAGGCAAGATTGAAATAATTGATAATTATATTGCTGCAGTCTTTAAACTGGACAATCTTCCATTGACTCATGCTGTGAGAAACACCCATGTCTAGATTTGTCTATGGAAGTGGGCTTGTTTCGTAGCCAGGTCAAGGGGACAATTATTTTTCAAAATGAACCAAGTGAGTAAAACAAAGTCATAATAGCTTGACTTCTTAGTGACATGTTACCCTGAAGCAGAATTGTTTAACTAATATATGCAGCACTTTCCTTTGTTCCCTTTTCAGTGTTTCAATTGAAATAAATCTTAGTTTTCTAGGAGAAGGTAAAGTTCATTCTGTGAAGTTTTAAGTATTTAAATGTCAATAGACCCCATTTTAATGTCTAGTTTTTAGTTCAGTTATGCAGACTTCTAGAGTTCTAGAATAGGATGAGACATAAATCATTTTCTCTGTGTTTTTGGTGACCCACGATAGATGGAAAGCAACATCATACAAATACGGGAAACAATATATGGATATTGTGAAAGTGCAATCTTACTTGAACTCTTTTCCTGGCTTCTTGGCAGTTAAAAAAAAGTCACCCTAACTATTCAAGCTCCATAGCATGTCCCTGGTTATTTATGGCCTCTCTAAACACTCCATTTTTTATTTCTTTGGGTCTCAATGTATTCTGGTTATTCTAGACTCTATCTTTGCAGTTGAATGCAAACCACTGTTTTGTGTAAAGTTAGTTTTGTATAATTTGAAGATTATATTGTGATTATGTTCTTTCTCCCTGTGGAAGAAGTCTGTTCCCCGCAAAGCTTCCAAGCCCAAGGCTCAGTAAACTGTGCAGAAAGCAGAGGGAAAGAAGAGCTTGTTGCAATACATTGGCTAAAAAATATTCACACAAGTCAATGTGTATGCCCAGTCCTCGACTGCAACGGAAGCACAAACGCTCAACTGTATGCATAACAGCACAAAAACAATGAGAATAAAAAAGTTTTCATAATCTGATCGCTTCCTAGGTATAACCCCAGGAGCACAGACATTAAAAGCAACATTGAATAACTGGGACCTACGAAAACTGAGAAGCTTCTGTAAAGCATAGGACACTCACTGAGACAAAAAGGCAACCTACTGACTGGGAGAAGATCTTCACCAACCCCACAACAGACAAAGGTCTGATCTCCAAAATATATAGAGAACTCAGGAAACTAGACTTTAAAATGCTACTTAACCCAATTAAAAAATGGGGCATTGTATTGAACATAGAATTCCAAATAGAAGAATTTCAAAAGGCCAAAAGACACTTAAGGTTATGCTCAACCTCCTTAGCAATCATAGATATGCAAATCAAACCAACTTTGAGATATCATCTTACACCTTTCAGAATGGCTAAAATAAAAAACGCCAATGATAGCCTTTGCTTGAGAGGCTGTGGAGGAAGGGGTACCCTCATCCATTGCTGGTGGGAATGAACTCTTTTGCAACCACTTTGGAAATCAGTGTTTCGGGTTCTGTGGAAATTCTGGATCAACCTACCCCTGGACCTGGCAACAACACTCCTGGGAATATACCCAAGAGATGACCTATCATATGACAAGAGCATTTGTTCAACTATGTTCATAGCAGTATTATTTGTAATAGCCAGAACCTGGAAACAACCTAGATGCCCTTGAATGGAAAAATAGATGAAGAAAGTGTGGAATACATACACATTAGAGTACTATGCTGCGGTAAAAAACAATGACTTCTCGAATTTTGCATCCAAATGGATAGAAATAGAAAACACTATCCTAAGTGAGGTAAGCCAGACCCAAAAAGATGAACATGGGATGTACTCACTCATAATTGGTTTCTAGCCATAAATAAGGGTCACGGAGTCTACAAATGGTTAACCTAAAGAAGCTAAGTAAGAAGGTGAACCCTATCCCAGCATTCGGGAGGCAGAGGCAGGCAGATCTCTGTGTGTTCGAGACCAGCATGGTCTACAAGATCTAGTTCCAGGACAGGCTCCAAAACCACAGAGAAACCCTGTCTCGAAAGACAAAAAAAAAAAAAAAAAAAAAAAAGGAAAACCATATAGTTATCCTCTTGGCTAAGGGAAGTAGACAAAATTGCTGGGGAGAAAATTGGGATCTTGGGGGTGGGGTGGGATAAGGATAAGGGGAGATGGGGAGAGAAAAGGGAGAAGGGGAGGATTGGGGGAACTTGAGGAAAAAGGATGATGGGGATTATAAGGAAGGTTGAATAGGGGAGCACAGAAGCACAATTCTAAGTTAAGCGAGCCACCTTAGGGTTGGCAAGAGACTTGAACCTAGAGTGGCTCCCAGGAGCCCAGGGCGATGTCCCCAGTTAGTTCCTTGGGCAGCTGAGGATAGGGAACCTGAAATGACCCTATCCTATAGCAATATTGACGAATATCTTGCATATCATCATAGAAACTTCATCTGTTGATGGATGGAGATAGAGACAGAGACCCACACTGGAGCACTGGACTGAGCTTACAATGTCCCAATGAGGAGCAGAAGGAGGGAGAACATGAGCAACGAAGTCAGGACCACGAGGGGTGCACCCACCCACTGTGACAGTGGAGCTGATCTATTGGGAGCTCACCAAGGCCAGCTGGACTGTGACTGAAAAAGCATGGGATAAAACCGAACTCTCTGAACATGGTGAACAATGAGGGCTGATGAGACGCCAAGGACAATGGCATGGGGTTTTGATAATACTTAATGTGCTGGCTCTGTGGGAGCCTAGCCAGTTAGGATGTTCACCCTCCTAGATATGTACGGAGGGGGGGGGGGACCTTGGACTTACCACAGGGCAGAGAACCCTGACTGCTCTTTGGACTGGAGAGGGATGGGGAGAGGAGTAGGGAAAGGGGGAGAATGGTGGGAGAAGGGGGAGGGAAATGGGAACTGGGAGGAGGCAGAAACTTGTGTTTTTTTCCTTTTCTCAATAAAAAAAAATTCAAATAAAACTTTTCATAATATAGGACCACCTGTTCAAGTCCACCTTGGAAACCTGTAGGAGATATTTAAATGCTACATGAAAATCCATCTTTAATAGACTTTTTGAAAACATCTGAATTTTTTAGGTAAGAGTAAGTGTGTTTAAAAAAATCATTTCAGATTGAGGTCATTTTTTCCTTTGAAGAAGAAGGCAGGGTGGTAGGGAGACAGGGATGCCACATGGTTAATGCTTCAGCCAAGGATAAGCCTCAATGGAGGCCTTGCTGCGGTCACCATAGTCGAACAGGATCTCTTCCCCAGCTGCAATGTCGCGGGAGGCAATGAGGATGAGGTGAGGCACACTATCAATGTCATGAAGTTTGGTCTTGCAATTCCCATACCTACTATGATTGATCAGCCTTCCGAGGCGATTAGTTTCTCGAGTGGCATCCACGCAGTAGGTTTTGCTCCGATACTGAAAATAGTACATGTAGCAGCCTATGGAGGGGTCTTGAGCATACAGAGCCTCCCTCTTCCTGGCATCGGTGATCTCTAGGAGGTCCCCATGGTATTCTACCACAAAGTCTCCCTGGGAGAACTGCTTCGTAGCAATTACACCCCGGCCTTTTCCATCAATGAGTTCAACCTTTAAGCCTTCTTCCTTCCCGCTCTCAATCAGTTCATCAATTTTTTTCTTTTCTTCGTACTGTAGCTCAGCTTTGCTCTTCCTGGAGCTCCTTCGCACTGGGTGTAAATCTGTCAGTTTTCTCTTCTGATGTGTTTTCCCTAGAAATTTTTTCTTAGGGGCCTGCTTGCCCTTGAGGTGTTTTTTCAGGGCCTGCTTGGGAGCCACTGTTTTGATAGAATCACATGATGAGGGTGGAGTTTGCGGGGGATCTGCTGCTTCGGTTTTTTGGTTTGGAAAAGATGCCATGGGACCTCTCCTGGCATCTTCTATCTTCTGTTCATCGGACTTCACGGAACTTTGGATCATATTTCCAGCATTTCTTTCCTCTTTTGGCTTCCTGGAGATTCCAGATAATGGTTTCCCCTGGCATTGGACCTCGTAATGTACAACTGAGTTCTCTTCCTGAAAAGGGTAGCACATTCCTAAGCACTTGTTTGGCTTCATGTAGGCATTGATCTTTGACTGCCCCGCAAACATTTTCTCCTGAACCCCAGATAGCCCCATGTCAGTGCAGCCAGAGCCATTGCCTTTCTGGCGGCCTGGCCACGAGTACTGCCGCTTCCTCAGCTGCTGTTGCTGCCGCTGCCACCAGCGCCGCCATAGCACACCAGGGAAGGCCCTGCAGTGCCTCATGGCAACTGCTTTGCTCATGGCCTGCAGTAGAACCGGTAACCAGTTGTGCTTCTGCCAGACTCCCATCCCTCTCATTTTTCGTAAACCTTTCATTTCTTTCTTTCGTTCTTTCTCTTCTTTCTCTCTTTTTTCCTTCTTCTTCCTTTCGTTCATCTTTTCTCTTTTCTTTTGTAAATGTCTACCTTTATGACAGCCGAAGATTGATTTCACAGACCAATTACACTACAGATAATTTTTCTGCAAACAAAAAAAAAAAAAAACCATCACCATTAATAATATAATGTAAAGGGATTCTTATAGGTTTGATTGCAGATGGAGCTTTTGGTTTTACTACCACATTTGTAGTATCAATAGCAAAAACACTCTGCTGACTTTCAGGGTGAACCTAAATGAAGACAGAGACTACCATGCTGTGGTGGAGTGTTTTTATAGCTGTGGAGTAGGAAGTGTCCCATGTGTTCAGATTTAAATGAATCTGTTGCTTATCTAACATATTTAAATGCTGAAATATCTGATCCATTTTTAATTATGTGGCATTTCAGCCCCACAACCTCAAATTCTATCATAGAATTGCAAGGTTCAAACCTACAAAGCCTTCAATTTATGATTTTCCATATCTGCTGAGCCTTCCTGGTGAAGATACTGCCTGATTCCAAGTAGAGTAATGCATAGCAAATGGTATACTTATAACATAAGTTTAGTTTCACCAAGTCCATAAAATGGCAAGAAAGAAAGCATTGCTTGTCTGTCCTCAAGAGAGAAAGAAAATGCCCAAAATTTAGAAGTCATAACACAGCGATTCTGTTTTATATTAGATGTAGGGTGACACATATACTATTAGCACTATTCAAGTTTTAATAAAAAGAAAACTGCACACATGATGGAAGTAACACACAGAAAATATACTGAAAGATAATTGAGTTTAACACAGGTTATAGCCCAACAATCATAAAATAGACATATCTATCCTCAACATATTGATAGTCTTCATTTTTCCTTTCATTTATTTTACATATCATCCATAATTTTCACAGTATAACTTTTAGGTTGATATTCTCTTTGCCCACATCCTGCAAGTCTAATCCCAACTCTTCCACCTTTCCAAATAAGCCAAGAACCCCTGTCTGTCAGCATAGACTGGATTATTACATTGAGGTTATTACCAAGGGTCTATCCCTGTATCAAAGCTTGAAGAGTTTCCTCAGCATGGGAAATAGGAACCAAAAATTCAGTTCTTGTCCAGAGACAAGTTCTGTCTCCATTTCTTGGGGATGTACCTACAGAAAAGCTATACAACTGTCACACACGTGCAGAGGGCATAATATTGTTATTTTTTCTTTAAAGAAACAGGAAGAGAGTTGGCTCAAAACATATATAAGCAGGGAAAAGCTTATGTACATTATTATACTTGAGTATTTTATTCTGAAAGCAGGGTCTCCTAGTTTTTCTGTTGACCAGATTCAGTAGTAAAGAAAAATTATAGCTGGAGTCCTAATGCTAAAGCCGCAGCCTGTAGGTCCCGAAGAATGAAGATTTGAAAGCGAGGCCATGGCTAAACACCTGAAGTTCATTGCCAGGACTGTGATGGTTCAGGAGGGGAACGTGGAAGGTGCATACAGGCCCCTGAACAGGTGTATGTATACCTATGCCATGTGTGTTCAGGTGCCTCCAGAGGAGGTGTGGACTCTCCGTGAGCTGGATTATAATCTTGGGACTACTGCGTTGGCACGACGCTTGCCTGGCACTCTGGCGGCTCCAGGTTTCCTCCTCGAAGCCTCACTAGTGACAGGCTTACTGAGGTCATAAAGCAGCGGCATTTCTATGAGAAGCCCTGCCGCTGCCGCCAGCGGGGGAGCTATAAAACATGCCGGAGGATCTACAACATGGAAATGGCTCGAAAGATTAACTTCTTGATGCGGAAGAACCGGGCAGACCCATGGCTGGGCTGCTAAGCCCACGTTAGTTCTGTGTCTGACTGTTCTTACACAACCACAGTCTCTGTTAACTTTCTCTACAATAAACTCGATCACACGTGGAAAAAAAGAAAAGAAAAATTATAGAAATTCAGAAGTATATGTAAGAATTCATTCAATGTTGGAATTTGCCTAAGTTTTCTTCTTATCTTCTTAGCAGAGATCCAATATTAATTGACTACAAATGTCGCAAAGAGTGTGTCTGAGTGTTTACGACCTCTCTAAACCCTCCTATTCCTCATAACCTGGGTTTCAATAGCTCTTTGTTATTCTGTCCTCTAACCTTGGAGCTTAAAGCATTCCATGCTTCTTTTCTAAATGAGAATTTTTATAACTATGTTCTTAAATTGTTTATCTCAAGTCTTGTGTATAAAAAAATCCTTCAAGATATGACCAAATGTACTCTCAATGCTTACAAAATATTACCAGTATAAAAAACTTATCAAATTAAAAAAAACTGGCAATAAATATGCTAAAGCATGTGAATGAAACACCAGGAAGCTTCAACTAACATATTTAGTTACACTTCACAAAGATGTAAGAAAAAAGAAAAAAACGAAGAAAAAAAAGCAAGGTTAGACATTCTGTGACTCAAAGAAACAATCTCTCAAAGGAAATAAAACTATAAATATAGACTGCACGTTTTCTGACTGGCCACCCAAACCAGAATAATCCTGTAAAAGCTCCATACTTACGGTATTGTTTGCCCATCCACTCAGGTATATTCCTAGCAAGCAATTACATATTAAATTAAACTATTCGTATTATTTTACATCTTATGACAGGATGCATGGTTTGTTATCTCATATGTTGCTTCTTGAGTGGTTATATTTTATCTGCCTGATTTGCATTTTCCTTATTCAGTTTAATTGTCTTGCTTAAATTTTTTATGCCCTGCCATAGGCCAAAATGGCCTCATTTTTAACCAATTATAATAAAACACACTCACATGATACAGAGGGGAGTCCTACAGCATATCATAGTCATTCATTAAATACTAATAGTGCTTCCTTTATGTGATAAAAAATACAACAAAATCCTTTCCATATGTGTCTACAAAACCAACTATCTTCAATTCATAGCAGAGTCATGACGCTTTTCCTATTTTTGTTATGATTATATAGCTATTAAATATATATTAATACATTTATCAGTTCTTGATCCATATATATATATGTGTATATATGTGTGTATATATATATGTATATATATGTGTATATATGTGTATACACACACACCCACACACACACACACACACACACACACACACACACACACATATATATATATATATATATATATATATATATATATATATACTTCCTTAAATAATTTTAATGAAACATTTTCCAGACTCCAACCTTTGGCTTTCTTTGCTTCTTCTTTCCTACCTTCTTTCCTTCTGACCACTTTACATCATTGAGCATCTCTTATTCTCTCCTAATCCTTTACATGTCTGATTATATACTGTTCCACCTGGCCTTTTTCTTTTTTGTTTTGGTTTCCTTCATACTTTCTTTACTACCTTTCTCTCTATTTTTTTTCAGATTCTCAAGTGTCATCCTTCAAATAAATTTAAGATTGAGTTCATACAAAAAGAAAATGAAAGACAATGTTTCTGCAAGCCAACAGCATGTCCATGTCCATTATCAATACAATGTGAAGGGTGCCCTCTAGCTTGAAATACTGGTTAGGCCTGATTCTACGCTAGCGATTGTGAATGAGCAGCACCATGTTGTAAAATTGCTGTACCATGTGTCAGGGAGAACACAGGCAGAAGCAGAGACATTCAAACTTGTGTGGGATACTTTTGAGAACATGTGGAATAGTAGGAGTTTATTTTTTCCAGATTTAAAAATCTTTGTAGCTTACTTAAGAAAGTTGTGTGCTGAAACACCTGATCTATTTTAATTTGTGACAATTCACTCCTACTTTCTCTGGAGTACAGTAATGTTCAAAATTTTAAAATCTTTCCGTCCATGAAATTTCATCGCTAAATAGCCTTCTTAGTGAAGATGCAGGGAAATCATAGTTGGAATAATGGGTAGCATGGGGCCTAATTATTGACTAAGATAGGGTTTGACTTCACAAATCCATATAATGGCAGGTGCGAAATCATTTTATGTATGTCTTCTGGGGAGGAAGTCAAGCTTCAGATAAACAGAAGGTATCACACTGTGATTCTTGTATGTAGTGGTTATATGGTGATATATTTACTATCAGCTCTCTCCAAGTTTTAAGATGAAACCAAAAACCAAGATGTGCTTACAGTATAAAACACATACAGACACAAGGATCCAGAGTTGTATAATTAAGCATCAGTTATAGTTTAGTGATAAAAAAAGAGATATATCTACCCTGCTCAACCATGGTTATCTATTCCTTTTTCTATATTAGATTCATTTATTTATTTTACATACCATGCACAGTATTTATTTTCTTCCCATGGACATCAGTATCCTTCTTCCTGCATTCTGGCATCCACAGTTCTTCAATTATGACAGGAACAGATCATCATTTAAGGACATTAAATTAAATAACAAGTCTCTATTGAGACCTAATATTTTGAGTAAAGAAAACTTGTCAGAAAAAGAGGCCTTCTTGACGTAGGTTGGTAAAT